>NC_051179.1:132076160-132394866 GCF_013339695.2 Rhipicephalus sanguineus | reverse complement strand
GACTTCAGGTCGCGCACGGCGCCGCTGAGAGTTCGTAATGCCGTCAGGGACAACCTCATAGTCGAGTGCGCCGAGGCGTCGAAGTACCCTGTACGGTCCGAAGTATCGTCGAAGAAGCTTCTCACTAAGTCCTCGTCGGCGTATTGGCGTCCATACCCATACACGGTCACCGGGTTGGTATTCCATGTGGCGTCGTCGAAGGTTGTAGCGGCGGCTGTCAGTCGTCTGCTGGTCCTTGATCCGTAGGCGGGCGAGCTGTCGTGCTTCTTCGGCGCGCTGTAGGTAGGTGGTCACGTCGATGTTTTCCTCGTCGGTCACGTTTGGTAGCATGGCGTCAAGCGTCGTTGCCGGGCTCCGTCCGTAGACCAACTTGTATGGCGTCATCTGCGTCGTTTCCTGTACGGCCGTGTTGTACGCGAAGGTCACGTACGGAAGGATGGCGTCCCACGTCTTGTGTTCGACGTCGACGTACATCGCCAGCATGTCGGCGATGGTCTTATTTAGACGCTCGGTGAGGCCGTTGGTCTGTGGGTGGTACGCGGTGGTGCGGCGGTGGCTTGTGTGGCTGTATTCCAAGATCGCCTGAGTTAGGTCAGCCGTGAACGCCGTACCTCTGTCCCAGCACCTCCACCAGATGTCACGTAGTCGTGACGTCGACGAAGACAGCAGTCAGCAGGTCCGAGGTGAAACTGTTTATTTCGCCGAACTTGTGGCCGAGAACCTGATAGTCAAACTACAGCAATACACTGATAGCGGCGGACAGAACGTCGACCGTCGATCAACTGACAAGAGATCAAGCGCGTCGGCTTTTATACAGGCGCTGTCGAACTTTCCAGCAATATCGCTGGTGGCGGTGTTATCTCTAGACAAAGCTAGAACATTTGCGTGCGGGGCACAATCTTAACAAACCGATCTACTACAATCGCGACGCTTCTAGAACACTACTTCGCGGACAGCGTCGAGCGTTGATAACCGTCCCTGCCGGTCAAACACGAATACATCAAAACAAGACAAGAAGTGGGCGTGGCAGTATTCATTATTTTGTTTAGTGGATTTGTGTAAGTTCCGCGCACAAAAAGTTGGTTTGCTTAAGAATAATTTGAGAAAGTGTTTCATCATACTCTTAGCTGTGGCTATCTTTCTTAGTTTAAGTCAAACATATGGAGCCTAAGTAAAACTTGACCAGTGGAAAGCTGTCCCTGTAGTATTCATCCATATATCATTGCTTGTGAAAATACTTCTGTTGACAAACGTTACTGTTAACATGTTTTCAGATGTCTTGTTTTAAAATAAAATGACTATGAACTATTATTTAATAATTTGTGTCACTTATTGAGTGTATTATTCCATGCATAGGAAACCACCAGGGAACCTTGTAGGAAATGGGATAAAAACTGCCTTCCCTCTTTCTCTACGTACTTAAATGCACTGCTTCATGGCCAAGGAATGCTTACTATGACACGCCGCCGCATGACAGCACACCTAAGAGATGAAATCATTGAATTCCTCGAGTGAGTAAAAATTGCATAGCTTGTCCTGGGAGGCGTAGTCATAGTTAAGGCACTTCTTGAGCATTACACAAATTTTGTTTCAGGGAGAACAACTTGATTGAAAACTCTAGACCTGCTGCCAGAAGGTGGAACTACTGTGCCTTTGCAGAAACTCTACATGAAGCTTATCCACGAATGGTATGGAAAGAAAAGGAACTTGAGCAGCTTGGATGGGTGAGCTTGGTTGAAGCATTCCTGGCCGTTGTTATCAAGAAGCGTTAGTTGCTTTGTTTTTGTAATAAACTGGCTGCGTGATCACAACAGCTGTCATGAAGCCCAATGAAAAATCAATTTAATGTTACAGCTGTACCTTGTTCAACATGGCGTTCTGCTGCCAAAAAATAGCCAGAGTTTCAGTATATAGTGAACACCGAGTATATTTGAAAGTGCTATTCCGGTATGTAATGTGAGAAAATATTTGGTTTCTTGGCATTTTCAAAAAATTGTCACAAAATAGCAGGTTTTTAGTAATTAATATATCTTCTTTTGCAGATTGGGTTCATGCGTTCAGTCAACAGCACAAGAAAAACCCGGAAATTGCGAATGAAGCCACGGTTTGCACTCACCTGAAACACTTCTGAACTATCAACTGATATCTCATGCGTTGAAGAACAGCGTGAGCTAAGGGTGAGGGCCACAATTTTTAGCCAGTCTTGCTAGTCATTTTCATTTGCTCTGACAAAAGGTTTTTCATTTCATATTAAGTCAGCACTGCACGCATACCATTGTTTCTGCACTTGCATTAATGGCATGCATATTGGATGTCCTTGTTTGAATAATTATTGTGACCTAATTCACGGGTATTTGTGGCATAGCACTTACGTAATATTTCTTACTGATTCACAGGCAATTTTAGAAACTGTCACAGACCCAGATCAAATTGATCTTTCAAGAATGAACATGTTGCTGCGTGCAACCATTCAAATACGGCAGCAAAATCCATTTAAGGAGCTCCTGTATACTTTTTGATTGCAGCTGTGGTTAGCATATCTGCATAAGCATGTAACATTATGCACGTATGACTTCACATTTGTAGATTGTCTTTTTTCTAAAGCTGCTACTGAACGAAATGTTCTTCCAATAAATTTTCATTTCACTACTGAAAAACAGCAGCGTTCACTCCTTTGTCTGCATGCTTTTTTCAATGGACAGGCTCCTCAGTATGCATGCTTAGTGCATAGTACATTTGCAAGCAGGGTGCATGAAACGCAAAAAGCGGGAAACGTCACTAGAACAGGCCAAATCCCAGTGATTCGTACAGTTCTGCTGTAAGCAAGAGAACAAAAAAAAACATAGATTGAAAGCAACCGTTTTTCGCGAAATATTGATTGTTGAAAAGTGGGACTTCTGTTACAAAGTATGTAAGCTTCACCAATTTAAAAAGAGCTCATGGAAGTTTTCAATGTGCCCAAGAACAAACCACCTGTACTCAAAAACATATACACTGAGTGTTTCTTAAGACATTAATTTTATAAAAAGCCATGTGCCTAATGAATGTGCCATTTGAGTGTTGTGTGTACTGTCTTTTCGGTTGGCATGGAGGTTGAGATTAGGTTTGGGGTTCATTGCACACTATGGAAGGTGAATTTCATAGAATGCTGGAAACGGTCAGCTTGAGCAGCTCTGTTCACATTGACAGCTATTTACGTCCGAAAAAATCAGAATTTGCTTTAATATCTATGGTGAGTACCTGGGGGGAAACGTAATAAGGCGACATTAATTCATTTCACTGAGGTGCTTAATCCTTTCTAGGAACAATGGCTAATAAAATTATAATGCCAGTGAGAACACCAAAGGGGCTTTGCTACCGATAGGTTTGCTATTCAGAACAGCTTAAACATACTTAAAAACACCGTAAAGTAAATGCTCCTTTGCAGTCCATTAAGTTTTATGGTGTATGATGAATGAAAATAGCGCGAATAAACGTAAGACAAGACGAAGAAGGCTACAGCAAAAGCGCATACTAACAACTGAACTTTTATTAGAAAGACGAAAATATATAGGAAGTCCAAATCACATGTTCACCACGAACAGAACCAAAACCCTCAGATGTGCGCATCCAGGTACCTTATCTCTGCCTTATTTAACGCAAGGGAAAGCTTAGCCACACAGTCATCTCCAGCTTTCAAAATGAAAAATGCTTCAACGAGCTCACGTGCCGTCTGGTCCCTATGACGTGCGAGCACTTTGGCATCAGACAAGCGAGGAGTACACCTACACTCACGGCAGTGCAGGGCCAAATTTGACGAAGGCTGACCATTCAAAGATCGACGGTGATCTTGCAGGCGCGCATTCAGACAGCGGCCTGTCTGTCCTATATAGCATTTACCGCACGTGAAAGGCACCTGATACACAACTCCCTTGCCAAAAACCGAAGGGCTGTCCCCGCGACCTTCGAGTCACCAGTCGAGCGCGATAACCACTAGACCACCGTGACGGGGCCATAAGCAAGTTCAACGAGAGTCAATGGGGTTATTAACACCGATGAAAATCCTGTGAATTTCATGGCAAGGGACATGAAGATGGAACATTTGCTGAACAGTCAAAGACCTCACGTGTATCAAGAGCGAAAAACAAGGGCGTCTTTATGACATCACAATAGAATCGGACGATGATGACGACGAAGATATTGTGGCAAGCCTATACCACCATGCGTCAAGAAAGGATAATTGACGTTAAAAGGTTCGGATCGTGCAAAATAGCACTACGAATTGCAGCGAGGGCGATGCGCTACATTGGAAACCTGAGAAGAGCAGCGAAAACAGGTTCGCTGACATAAGAACATTTGGACAAGGCAGAGTTGGTGCTGATAAAACAGGGCCAGAAGACGTTAGAAAATGTAGTAGCACGAATAAATGACACCGATAAACCTGTTCGGCACGGACATCTTCGGACACAATGATCAGACGCCGGCGGCTAGATAGATATATAGATAGATATGGCACAAGTGACCATGTCTCGCATAGACATGCTTCGCCTTCAAAGAATTTTGAGCCATTCCACTCTGCTAACGTGGATGACCAGCGAAGCAGTTTCTCACACAACACAGAGGTGGCATGCGGATGCCAATTTAGTATCAAAGTCCAGGTTGTGAAATTTCCCATAAACATTCTAACCCCTGCTCAGTCTACCACACCACATGGACGACGACACGGCCATCGAGGCCCTCATTAAAGGGACCCTGCAACACTTTTCCATGTAGCCATGCAATGACTTCATTAAAGGAGTTTATTTCCTCACGAATCGCCCACCGCAAACTTTTTAGAATGCGTCCAGTACGAACGGAGTACACAGATTTGTCGCACGCTGTAATTGCTTTCTTTCTTCTCTCGTCCTGACGAAAGCGTTGGAAGCTATGCAGGGAGGGATGGCACGGGGGAAGAACGTACGTCACGCGCGCCTCGTGACTTGAGCACTTTTTCTTTTTTTTTTTACAAGAGCCCAAGAGCCACTCTTGGGCTCTTGCGCTCGCATTGACTTGAGACGCAAAAATTGAAAACTAGCGTGGAGCCCCAAGGCGTCTTGAGTCACCAGCGAGAAGACACAGACGCAGCACGGGCCACGGCGCAGTATGGCCCGCGTCTCGCATGATTTTAAGTTTCGTCACGCGTGGCGCTCCGTGCGCTTGACCCAACGCAGCCTGCGTTGGCCCAATTCTCAAACTCTGCTGATCATCCGAACGCAAGCGCAGGCTGCCCAACGCAGCTTGGGGGTCCAGCGTCTTGGGTCCCCAATTCTCAAACTCTCTAATATACTGACTCTAGAGGAAAAGCTCCCCATGGGGCCCATGCATTGAAACCTATAACCGCATGGGTTCAGCGATGATGGAACAAAACGAACGTTGCCAGAGCCTGAGATGCTCGCCACGTTTGACGATAGTGATCAGTTTTAATCTACCAACCTAAGCTGTGTTTTGATGCGTAAAGCCGTGTGTTAGTGTAGCGTTGTCTGTACAGCTGGCCCGACTGATGACATTTCCACCTGTTTCCACCTGTTTGTGCATGAGTTTTACAAGGCACGCCCTGCCATTAATATCTTTGTTCGCTGGCAGAAGGGTCACTCGACGGATTCGCAGCTCGAAGCAAAGAGCGTAGGCCGTGGTCGCGCGGTGCGTGAACTTGCAATGACGAGACACCTATATTCACATTCTTTTTCAGCTCATTGCTGCTGTACTTTAGCGCAGAGAACCATGAAGGATAAAAATGTCGATTTCAGCATGCAGCGGCGAATGTGAGTGAGAAGCCACCCGAAAGCTGCAAGTAAAACTTAAGATACAGGGCACACGAAGTTTTATCGCCTTTAAAAAGACAAAAAAAAATAGGTTGCACCTAGTTGGTACATAACTTCAAGTGCTTTTGACATCACGACTTTGCCGTCCGTCCAGGTTTGCACTGAAGTTTCCAGCTTTGAAGGAAAAAGGCTGCCACATGAAGTCGAGTTGTTGCCACGCGGCGACAGAAAATGCACACAACGGGACACTATGATAACTACGATTTTCACGACGTAAACGAAGTTTCAGGGGCTCCAACACGACGCGCAAACCGGCGCAATCAGCCGCGAGCGCACTCTCGAGTATTGTTGATATGGTGGCGCCATCTATTAAACCAGCCTGCAAACGCTTCTTTCCACGCGCAGTAAATTGCATAAACAACCTTAGTATTCCTTCGTAAAAGTATTGAAAATAAGCACAAACCAATATCCGCATGTTTTTAATTGTGGAAATGGTTCTTTAGGATTTATAGACGAGTATTTTGAGCGTTGTATAACGCTAATTTTGGCGCATCTTTAATGTAATGTGATGGCGACAATGACAATGTTCTTAGATGTGAGCGTTCTTGCGGTTAGCGGTCTCGCGGCCCTGCTTTTTCTCTAGAGTCTGTATATTAACTCGATGAGTGCGAACGCGCCGGCAAGTGGCGGCCTCCGAGGCGGCCGCAGTAACTACCGAGCGCACAATGCCGCGTCAGCTAATGGCGTGGAACTTGTGTCACTGACGCCGTAAGCACCATTTTTGTCGAGAGAAGTGGAAGCGCTTTTTAGCTGACTTTCAGAATTGCTATCATAAAAACACAGCGCTAATTTCAACATGGACAGGGAAACAGCATACGAGGACGGGCGCCAACTGACAACAAAGCTTTTATTGTGCGTGCACAAATATATAGCTTATGAACGAAAGGGGCAGGGGGGAAGAAGAAAGTTGCTGTTGCACGAGGTACTGATGATAAAAGCAGGCGGGTAGATGGTTAAGATTGCTGTAGGAAGCTGTATTCCTTGTCAGAAAGATTGAGTGACGGGGCGCTGACACACACCGAGCCTTTGCGCATCATCGCTAAAGTCTCGAAAATTTCTCGAGCGCGATTGTCTTTGAATTTGCGCAGTGCCTTGTTGTCTTGAAGCTACAGTGCGCACCCATATTTGGCACAGTGAATCGCCAGATTACTGTCGTGCTTATTCTTCACGTTGTTCGCATTTTCCCGCAAGCGGTCGTTTAGGCAGCGTCCTCTTTGGCCGACGGACGTACGTAGGAAGAACCACGTTTCGCCCATAGTTGAAAGCAAAACGTGAGTAGTGTATGGAATTCCCACCACTTACGGCGGGACGTGCGTCGGCCAGACAGGACGCTGCCTAAACGATCGCTTGCAGGAACATGCGAACAACGTGAAGAATAAGCATGGCAGTAATCTGCCGTGCACAAGATAAAAGAATGACACAAGATAAAAGAACGACATTTCTATTACATGAGCCTTTATGAGCTATTTTTTTTCAACCACCAACCGTAAATGTAAACGGCTGCCTTTCTCAGTGGTACGAATTTCATGCAGTAATGGGTTTTCACTTACATGTAAAGAAACGCAGTATTTTGACTATTATGATTTCCTTTAAACTGCGGGATAGCTATATCAAAACGACGAGACCTAATTAAGCATGTTATTTTGTTTTGTCGGCGTGTATGAAGTTTGCTACATTTGACATTGTAACAGCGTTATACTTCGTGCCATTTTCATTCTCCCCTTTGATATGTATGGATTGTAAACGTTTATTATAATTGCCTTTTTACAGCGAAAGCTGTTATGAGATCACAAGAACAGCCGATTTTAGCGCCGTAGATGTCCGCCGCCGCCGCCGCCGGTGTCCGTAACCGCTATCGCGCGACAAAAAAATGAAAGAAGAAAATTTCTAGGATCCGGTGAGACGTGAACCTGGGGCCTCTGCTTGGCAGTCGAGTATTCTACCACAGAGCGACGCTGGTGTCTCACATTCCTTCCGAAAAATACCATGTACAGGCGTCATCTCGCGCAAGAAATCGCACCACCATTTGTACTGTAGCATGGTAGAAGAGTAAAATAATAACCAGGCGCCACACAGTGCGAATTGAGAAGAGTGGGTCGTTTAATGCTTCCTACCCATTACAAAGGACTCAGCCACAATTCATCTCCGTAAGACACAGCACAAAGGGCACATATTTGCTTTACAGATGTATAGCGGGTACCCCGCTTTATAAAATGTAGCGTATTTGTTTTTTGTTCCTATTTGCTTTCCTCTTTCTTTCCTTCCTATCTTCCTTTCCCCTGTTTCCCCTTTCCCAAATGAGCAGGCAGGTGTTGTGCCCCTTTAGGTGGCAGTTGTGAGCCTGTTCCCTCCCTATTTCCTCTGTGTCTTCGTGTTTTCTATGTATTCAAACCAAATAATAATATTATTAACATTACAGCGTAAAATAACCAGGCGTCACACAATGCGAATTGGCCAACCAGTGCTCGTTGAATCCTTGCAACCCATTACAAAGGGATCAGCCACAATTCTTCATTGCCATCAGCCGCAGCACAACGTGCACATAATGCCTTACAGATGTGGAGCGGGTACCATCCTTTAAATAATGTAGCGTGATAGGGAGTAAAATAACAACCGGGAGTCACAAAATGCGAACTGCTCAGCGAGAGCGCCGCTAAATGCTTTAAACACAATACAGATGGCTCAGCCCCAGTTTTTCATCGTCATCAGCCACAGCACAAACAAAGTGCACATAATGCGTTACAGGTGTGGGGCGCGCACCACGCTTTCCCGCAGATATCGCATAATGTCAAAGTCCGTGCTTCTCTACTTCATAAAAATTATGATGATTTATGGCGTAGTGGGTACCTTGCATGGGTGTTTGTATTAGTAGCCCCAAGAGGGTCAACAACGGGCTCTAGAAAGACCGCTCATCCAGCTTTCATTGTGACTGTGCTGCGTGTTCCACGCAGACCTGGCGATTTTTTACATGGAATATGGCTGGTTGTTTTCGTTTTGTTGTTTATTCTGTGCGTAATAACCACCGCATTGTAATTCGCTAAAGTTTATGAGTCCTGCAACTTTGTTTTATTTGTTCATTGCTCTGGCCTACACTGCGACACCTGAACATGCATTTTGAATAATAAAGTTAATATATTATGAAGAATACATGTGTCACATATTACATGGCCCTCTGTTTCACTGCGAAAGTGCGAATTAGATTACCATTCCGTTCATGCTCAGTATATCATTATATCATGATGTAACGTTAAGTTATTGGGGCGTATTCTACCGTTACTTCAGTAAGACGTTTCGGCGGGCTAGTTGGCTCGTAGCTTTTGAACGTTATTATACTCTCCAAAAAAACGAGGACACAAGTAAAATCACATACAGAACACTACAAGCGCAGACTGCCAAATGTTTATTCCTGTTAAGCAAGCAAGATATATTTAAATCAGGGATATGGACACGTGACCAGCCTGGACAAGTGACTAACCTCTCATGTGCGGACAGACATAAGAACACCGCTGAGTAATAGTGCAATCCATGAACGCAGTTCGAGCACATTTACCTATCATGTGTATTAAAATCTTGTCTGTTGATAGTGACCGCGTGTTCGTAGTATCTTCTGTCATCGTGCTTGCAGTGCAAGACGAATTTAAGAATACCACGTAGTGAATCTGTGCTGAGATAACCTCTAGTTTCTTTCCAGTGCCACGGTCTCAACATATACATATCGCGAGTGCCTTGGTTTTACGCTATGTTATAATGAGACGCCCCGGAAAATAGCCGCCTATATCGAGTAAAAGATATAAGCGACGTTTCATGTTTGAACATTAATGTATTTTGGTTTCCTCGAATATTACATGCAGCATTTTTGCGATGGCCCATTAGCGTTTAATATGAGTTCCAGTTCCTCGTACTCACTGGATCATGTCAACCCTTAACATGAAGACACGGCAAGTCCAATAATCAACTATTGACCCCATCTTACTGAGTTTAATTTCATAATCACCAGTTCCGACGTACCCTTTCTGCAATGAAAGTCAGTTTGATGATGTCAAAATTACACACTTTTGGAAAAATGTGTTGAGGTAATTCAAATGTTAAGCATGCGCTCATTTTTTAAAATGTAAGGCAGTTTGCAAAGTTTCCTTAAAGAATGAGCCCTTGTTTGTTGAAACAAATATTGCTGATAATTTCCGTAAAAAAATTACACCATCTCCCACTCAAGGCAACCATAAGGGGATGCGAAGCAGCATTGGGGGCGCACACCAAGTTTCCGTTACGTTCACTCGGCGTTTCCTTTAGTGTGTGAGGTTTGTATTTAGTGTTTGTGTTGTCATTACGTTGTGTTTGTGCGTTGCTTTCCGTTAGTGCCGAGTGAATGAGTGGCGCCATCGTTGACGTGACAACTCATCTGAACGGTAGCGAAGCGAGAATGACGGAAGCCGACCGAGCGCACGCGCTTATATACACATGAAATGAGGGAGGGAGAGGAGAAAGTGGGTTACAGGCTGTATTTGGCTGCGGCGCGGCAAGATCACGTGGGAGGAAAGGCTGCGCCGCGGCTGATGTGCGGGGAGGAGAGGATACAAGGCGACCGAACGCCTGCGTAAAGGAGGAGAGTGGGAGAGAGAGTAGGCGCATGCGCAGTGGAGCGCGGACGCCACCACCGACGACGGACACAGCCCCGAGAAAAAGCTGCTTCGCATCTAAAAACCATACCCTGGCTGGGATTAGCGCTTATGTACAGCCGGATGCCAGTACAGACGAGAGGCAGGCTCCAAAATGTTTATGAGTGTTTACGATAAGTCAGAGATCTCTGCCGTTTTCCTAAACCTCTATCGAAGCGTATTACAGTTAAAATACGCACCATTGTTTATACAGCTATGATTATCATCATGAGGCGTGTTTTGCTGACAGGGTCAGTTGGGATGGTCATTGTTGAGCTTCTGTGCCATTGCTTTTAAATGGGCTCTGCAGCACTCCGTGAAGTGTGTCACAAAATGTTGCGGATTTGTAGTGGAGGCACCCGTCTTCATGTGAGCGAAGTATTCAGCTGTGCACGCGGCTCACTGCTGACAACCATGTTTCAAAGACAACTAGAAACCGCTCCATATTTTTTGCGCAAATGACGTCATCGACGGGCCCGACTACAGCATCTAAGGCGAGGATACGTCCAATCCTTGGATTGACCATCGCGAGCAGATGCTCAACCTCACAGCGCGCGCTGACGTAGGTTCGTGCCCCTTTGCGATTCCATTTTGTCTTTTTGAAAATTTGTCCGTTCTTCATTACCATAATCCACCAGTCTGACGGAATGTTTTTCATCCTAATGCTGGCTATTGCAGTCGACGTAGTGGAGACTGTTTGAATGTTGTTGCGTGCCGCACTGAATGCAATATTACTCCGGCTTAAGCAGTCCCCCAAAAGTATCTGATCATATTAGACACCTAAGTATCTCCGTGGAGGTGACTACCCTGAACGGGGATTGAATTAGAGCAGCAGTCCACAGCAACAGCAGCACACGTTAAGCGCCTTCTCTGCGCAGGAGGATACGTCTACCTTGTGCGTCTCTTGGCGTGAATAACTTCTTTCAGAGCCAGTTAATGGTTGTAAATGAACGCATAGGCAAAGGTTTCTTACTTGGTCGAAGGGGCCACTCTATCACGCACCGTGCCTCAACCATATCAACCGCAATATCCACCAGTATCACGGAAGACATTCCATCATTGTGGTGAATTATAGTAGTTGATTATGAACAAATGTTCAACATTGCTTCGATATCATTTACCGCACCCATCGGGAAAAGCTACCTGAAAAAGTTCCTTAAGACATATCGCATGTTTGCCATGCACGCATGCATGCACAATCTAGTATACACCATGCCAATGAAACGCATATTCTGGTATATACAATGCATTACCTGTTGTTTATGTTCATCACGCACTCGTGTCGTGCCATACCAATTTTGGTATATATCCAGTTAACAAAACGGCCGGAAGCACACCATGACAGTGACATGTATATCATATCGTACATGACATGCATAACATGATTCGCATGTTAAGACCTCTAATTTATGTTCGTCACACAGTCCCATCGCGAAATACCAGTTTTCGTGTATATCAAACGAGCGAAATGGCCGCGAGTGCGCCACGAGTATAGCATGTAAATCATGCCATACATGACATGCATGTCATGATTTTCATGTTAACACCTTTCATTTACGTTCGTCATACAGTCGCTTCGTGCAATACCAATTTTGGTGTCTATCAATCTAGCGAAACGGCCGCGAATGCACCATGAGCGCGGCATGTAAATCATGACATACATGGCATCATGTCACGGTTTTCATGTTACCACCTGTTATTCATCATGTTCGTCATACAGTCACTTCGCGCAATACCAATGTTGGTGTATATCAATCTACTGAAACGGCCGCTAGCGCACCATGAGCGTGGCATGTAAATCAGGTTGTACATGACTTGCATGTCATGATTTTCATGTTACCACCTCTCACTTACGTTCGTCATACGATCGTGTCGCGCAATACCAATTTTGGTGTCCATCAAGCTAGCGAAGCGGCCGCGAATGCATCATGAGCGTGGCATGTAAATCATGACATACATGACATGCATGTCATGGTTTTCATGCTACCACCTGTTATTCATGTTCTGCATACAGTCACATAGCACAATACCAATTTTGGTGTATATCAATCTAGCGAAACGACCGCGAGTGCGCCATGAGCGTGGCATATAAATCATGTCATACATGACATGCATGTCATGATTTTCATGTTACCACGTGTCAGTTATGTTCGTCATACAGAAATGTCTCGTCATACCAGTTTTCGTATATATCCCTT
Source organism: Rhipicephalus sanguineus (assembly GCF_013339695.2). Taxonomy (NCBI): domain Eukaryota; kingdom Metazoa; phylum Arthropoda; class Arachnida; order Ixodida; family Ixodidae; genus Rhipicephalus; species Rhipicephalus sanguineus. The sequence goes on along the minus strand of NC_051179.1, from coordinate 132,382,173 downwards.
CATTTAAACGGTCGCGAGCGCCCAGAGACCATTTCATGTAAATCATGCTGCACATGACATGCGCGTCATGATTTGCATGTTAGGACCGGTCAATACGTTCGTCGTGAATTCTTGTCACGCCGTACCAATATTGGTGTATATGAAATTAACGGAACGGCCACAAGAGCCTAAGGTCGTGGAATGTAAATCATGCTGTTCATGACATGCGTGTCATGATTTTCATGATATGACCTGCCATTTATGTTCGTAATAAGGCCATGTTATGACACACCAATTTTGGCATACATCCGATTAACGAAACGGCCAGGAGAGCACAAAGTCGTAGGCGGCTAGATAGATAGATAAATACGCTCAAAGTCGCAGAAGTTCGCTAAGAAATGCTTCACATTTAATAAATAAATACAGAAAAATAAAATAAGTAATTAAATAAACATTACGCCAATTGATGCATGAGTGCATGTTTGGGCTAGTTGGTACTCCATTTGAACAGCTAAATAGCGCGAACTTCAGGGACGCAAGACAGTAGAACGTGACACACACAAGCGCTAACTTCCAACTGAATTTTATTAAAGAAAGCACATGAATATATAGGGTAACACCACTGTGGGTGTACGCAGGAATTTGAAAAATGTGCAGTGCTGTTCGCTCATGATGACCAAAAAACGGAGAGATAGTAGAAGCAGCAGAGATGGCCAAGGATGTTAGGCATTGTATCAGCGTGCCTTCCATTGCTCTGTCAGCAAAGGAACTATGTTTTTTGGGCGTATTGCAAGATAGTAACATGTGATGTATTAACTTTCATTTGTTCTATGTAACTGGTGTTCTGCCTTTAGAGAGATGAATTTTATCACTTAGGAGTGAATGTGGTTATGTGGATGTGAAGCTGCGCAGGCGTGGTGTTACCCTATATATTCATGTGCTTTCTTTAATAAAATTCAGTTGGAAGTTAGCGCTTGTGTGTGTCGCATTCTCCTGTCTTTCGTCCCTGAAGTTCGCGCTATTTAGCTGTTCAAATGATGCGCGAGTCAATAAAAATATCTTGCAGCGCCCTTTTAGGACGTGTAAAGATCCAGTTGTGCTTTGCTATTAGGTAAGATGTATTTACATAAATGGCATGCCGCCTCGTAAATTAGGTCACTCGGAGAGACTCAAACGCACACGGCAACATAGCTACACGGCAACATAGTGCATTGTGTACAAGACACGCCTGCGTTAGGGTCTTCGTAGCAACACTACTTCACTAAATTCAAGGAAGGCCGTTCTATGTGCATCGTCGCACCCGATGGTTCGAGCAGTTTTGTGATGCCGCCGCGCTACGACGCACTATTTGCAGGCGTCCTGGCGAGGCCAATATCTTTTTTATGGAATCTTGGGCGCTTATGAAAAACAGAACGACAAAAATTGGGGGACCCTTAAGCTTCGCCTTTAAGAGTTGAACGCGACAGCAAAATCCGGCCTCTAGTGCGCACTTCAACCACTAAGTGCATACTTATTAATGTGTGTTGACACACACAGGCACGCAGACACAGACACACACACGCGCGCGCGCGATGTATCTATAGTAATGGTACAGGTTTTCGACCTAAAGCACTTCCCTGTGCTAGCGTCGAGGCATATTTCTAACAATGGCTCACAGATAGCAGCACATTATCTAATGCTTTCTGTTTGCTTGATCAACGCCTCCTCTGGAAAGGAGGCGTTGGACCTGTTTTTTGGGCCTGTTTGAAACTCCGTGTGTGCGTTTTTAGCGGCAATGGCTGCACTATCCCGGCTTTTTTCGAAGCATGGCGTCGCGCAAAAAAAAAAAACTTAGTTTGATGGCCTCGCCAATGCGCCTACAAATCGTCGAATGGGCTCATTTTCGTCGTGTCACCTGCCGAACAAAATGCGTTAAGGAGACTCCTTACACTACATGGCATTTATGTAGTGTTTTTTTTCCTAAGCAGTTGCAAGTAACATCGTGGATTTGTGGTTGGACACCTGCTTTCCACGCAGACGGCCCGGGTTCGATCCCCAATGGGACCGAAGATTTTTATTGATTATTTTATTTGCATTTTTCTCGATGTTTCGGTCACGGATGATTTTTCGCTCACTAGCAACGCCGTCACCGACGCCGACAGCAGAATTTCTGCGAAACGAGCTATCTAACGCTATCGCTTTAATATAAGAAAAGTGGGTAGTGTAATGAGGATAGGGTGGCACTCGTACACGGGCGCAGGCTCGGCTAGGGAGCGCGAATAACAACATCCGCCACATCCCGTGCACTGTGGGAGTCGACGTAATGCGAAGCAGCCAGCAAGAAGCTGCCTACATCGCCTTGTTTGTCCTTGAGGCAAATGAAGCCATTTATGTCATGACATGCAGTTTACTACTGCATGGTTGTCGCGCATGTATGTAAAATCTGGTATATACCCTGACACTTAAACCTATATCCTCTCCTACGACCAGTTAGCCTTCAATCATAATCATGGCAGGAAACCACAAGCCAATTAGAATTTGGCATTGGAACTGTAGGGGATGCCAGCACTGGAGGAATGTCCTTCAGCAGTTCATCCGCTCCCATCAGGAAAAACCGCACGTCATGTAGAAACGCTCACAGACTCGGTCTCATTATCGGACTACAAGGCGTACACGATTCACTATAAAGAGGAAATGGGCATCAACACCCTTGTAACTAATAGAAGCACTTTTATCTCTCACAGCATTAACGATCCCGTAAGGAAAGTAGAGCACTCCCTAATAGAAATTGTACCAGGTAATCTAAACAAGGACATTATTTTAGTACTCAATATCTATAATACGCCTTCCGATCTCAGGCAGAGATTCGCAGCGATCATTGCCAGGGCGGCTAGTAAAGCAAGAAATTCTCATCTAATCATAGCCGGGGACTTCAATGCTTCGATTCGGGCGTGGGGATATCCCCAGAATACCCACAAAGGCATCGACCTATGGCAAAGCGCAGCCAACCATAACCTCACTTTAATCACTGATCCGGCTTTCCCAACTAGAATTGGCAATTCGTGCTCTAGAGACACTGTGCCGGATCTTACATTTGTCAAAAATGTCGATTTGATGACCTGGTCACCATATCTTAGGCACTAGCATACGTGTGGAGACGAAAAGGCTAAGAAGCCTTACCGTCACAGACTGGGACCTTTTTCGAACACTCTGAGAAAAGTGCGGGCAGCCCCAATACTCACCTCCAAATTTGGACCGATGGTCTGAACAATTGAAAGAGGACGTCAAGGCGGCCACGACGTCAATCCAGACCGACCTCGAAGTCGACGGGATCTGGTTGGCGCATCTTCTGGAGGCTAAAACGTTACTCCTTGACCGATGGAAAGGGCAGAGGTTCAATCGGACGGAAGCTTTGAAAAAAGATTGCAGAACTGAATAGGACCATTGAAGAGCATTGTCAGGTACTGCTAAGCAGCAATCGGATGAACTCTGTAACTCTGTGGATGATCAGATGAGAGTCGGAGGAAAATGGAACTTGTTCAAACACCTCCTAGATGTTACACGAATTCCTAGTTGAATCAGAGGCACGCGATAGAACAGATCCTTCATGAAGCGAAGAATGGTCAGAATCCTCGGGCGTCATCGCGGATAGGTTGGCAAACAGATATTTTCAGGTTGGCAGCGTACGTCCGACGAACTGTCCTACGTACAAGGACGAGCCGAATCCAACACTTGACGAACCATTCAGCACTAGCGAAGTCAGGGCAGTATTACACAACCTAAATAGTGGGTCTGCCTCTGGTCCGGACGGAATTTCCAACAGGGCTCTCAGGAACCTGGACGACGACTCCATCGAGTATCTCACTGAAGAGATAAATCGGGTCTGGAAGCAGGGTTTGCTTCCAGGGACCTGGAAATCCGCATCGGTGTTACTCATTCCGAAGCCGGGAAAACCCCCAGGACTCGCAAACCTTCGACCCATTTCCGTCACGTCATGCGTGGGGAAGGTTGCAGGGCACGTACTTAATAATCGCATTTCGGACCATGTAGAGAAGAGCAATTTATTTCCATACAACATGGTTGGCTTCCGTCCGGGTTTGTCTACGCAGGATGCGATGAAGCTCAAGTGTCAAATAATCGACAATCCAACCAGAAACGTCCGGGCTATTCTGGGTTTAGATTTAGAAGAAAGCTTTTGACAACGTGTCTCACGCACACATTCTGAATGCCATATCGGATCTCAATTTGGGCGGAGCCTTTCACGGTTACATCAGCTCCTTTCTCAAGGGCCGGAAAGGGGAAAGCGACAATTAAAATCGGAGACATAACAACAGAGGCTTTCGAGCTTGGCCCTAGAGGCACACCGCAGGCAGCGGTCGTTTCACTGCTGTTATTTAACATAGCAATGAGAGGTCTCTCGGAAAAGCTCTCTGCTATAGACGTTGTTGTTCACACAATCTATTCAGATGACATAACTATATGGTGCACCAAGGGATGCGAAGGAGATGTTGAGGCGAGTCTCGACTCGCCAGTCAATGAGGTTGAGTCATACCTGGAAAACACGAGACTAAAGTGCTCCCCCAGTAAATCCGAATTACTTCTTTATAGACCAATCAGAGGAGGTCCCAAGCCCAGGGGATGGAAGCCACTCGCAGATGTCGATATCAGGCTAACCACACGTGATGCAAACCTCATTCCTAGAGTCGAGTCCATACGCATGTTGGGCATGGTTATCGAATCCGATGGATCCAATAGGCTTACGTTAGATAGGATTACCAAGAAAACGGAAATCGTCATCAGACTCATTACTAGGGTGTCTAATAGAAGACGAGGCCTGAAAAAAGCCAATTTACTCCGGATTTTCCATGCCTTCCTCATGGGCCACATCATCTACGTAGCGGACATGCACACCTGGCACAACTTTGAGAAAAATAAGCTTAACACCCTCATTCGGAAACGCATCAAAATGGTGCTAGGCATTCCGATGACGGCTAGCAGAGAACGCCTCTGTCAATTAGGCGTGCTGAATACGCTGGATGAAATCATCGAAGCACAAGGATTAGCCCTGCTTGCTCGACTATCCTGCTCTTTGGCAGGGGAGAGAAGCCATAGAATCACAGAGGATCAAAGGGAACTAATCAAGGTGGACGATTGGGCGAGTTGGTGATTCATGATCGACGTATGTAACTGCGCGGTAGTAAACACGGACGACAAGAAGATACAAGGACAAGCGCAGATACAAGGACTGCGCTTGTCCTTGTATCTTCTTGTCGTCCGTGTTTACTACCGCGCAGTTACATACGTCGATCAAAGGGAAAATATTCTTGTCGCACCGATCCCTCGCAATATGCATCCGCAGCACAATGAGGGAACGCGTAGAGCAAGAGTGATTGCTATCCTGAAGAAGATTAAGGATGATCCTAAATCAGTCTGCTTCGTAGATGCGGCACAATATGGCCGCTCATCTCACAATGCCGTGCTCACAATAGATAACAGAGGTGAAATCATCTCGTCGGCCTCCCTGACTGGGACCACCTCTTCTAAAGCGGAACAGGTTGCTATTGCTTTGGCATTCTTGGATGACAAGAGGATTCAAATCTACTCAGATTCTAGATCGGCAGTCAGGGCGTTTGCCTCGGGCTTCGTAGCGAAAGAGGCAGATGACGTTCCAAAGAACAGGACGATAACTATGCAGACGATCATTTGGTTCTCGGCACACCTAGGTCAAAATTTGGACTCGCTCACCAACCTCAACGACATCGCCCACTCCCAAGCGCGTACTAACTCTCCGCGCTGGGGGAGGAGGCTTGTCACAGAGCAGGGTTCAAGAGGTCCGAGACACTTTATTCACATTTAATGAATTCACAAAACATTTCTATCTGGAAAGAAAAGTATTTCTTCCACCACACAAAAAGCTCACGAGACCACAGGCGATGACCCTTAGGATGCTACAAACTAATTCTTATCCGAATCTCGCTTTCATGCACTGTCTATTCTCAAGTGACTTCAGCTCGTAATGCCCTGGCCGCGGAGGAACGTGCGATTTAGAGCACATGCTTTGGCGGTGCCCCTCGTTACGTGGAGATAAGGACCTCACAGAGCAGAACTGGAGCTCGGCCCTCAAGAGCTCGGAATATCATCATCAATTTTGGGCTGTCCAGAGAGCCTGCGATGCAGCGGTTAGGCTAGGCCTAACTGTCCCTACGTTGGAGCGGCCGGCGGTGTCACCCTAAGCGGTGGCACTTCTGCGGATCTTTTATTAAAGTTATTCGTACCGTATATCCTCGTACATACGATGCATGAGCTCCCTATGTTCGTCATGCATTCCTGTTACGCCATGCCAGGGTATATACTCAGTTAACATAAAGGCCGGAAGCGCACCGAGAGTGTGGTATTTAAATCATGCCGTATGTATGTCATTATTTTCTTACCGCATGCCATATATCTTCTTCCTATAGTGACGTCGGGCAATACTAATTTTGGTGCATATCAAGCTAGCGAACCGGCTGCGAACGCACCAGGAGCGTGCCAGAATAATCATCGAGAAGAGCTATAAGGAGGGCTAGTTGGTGTTGATTCATCTTCAAAGGTGCGCTTAGTGAACACAAATTACACAAACGAAAAAGTACAGGACATACGGCAACGAGCGCAAGTTGAACATAATAATCAAGTCGCACATTGCATGCATATCATGATTTTCATATTGCCACCTGTCATTTATGTTCGGCATCCATAAATGTCGCGCCATACCAGTTTTAGTGTATATCAAGCTGGTGAAACAGCCTCGAGCGCACCTTGAGCGCGGTGTGTAAGTCATGCCGTACATGACATGCATGTTACTATTTTCTTGTTACTACCTGTCATCTACGTGGTATAAGGCGCGTCTATGGAGCCTCGTGCACGTGCGCTGGTACCGTAATCGGTAGAGCGCCGCGCGCCTATCATCGCGGACAGGAGGTCGTGTGTTCTATTCCCGGCGCCGGCACTCTTTCATCTCTTTTTTTTCTCATCCGCTATGCATCTTACCAACGGCTTATCCGTGATGGAAATACGTCAGTGAAGTCTTGGTTGATGCTGGCTGATGGTGGCAATTCCAAACATTTTTTGATAAATGGGTTGGTTACAAGCTGAATGACAGTGGTATGACGGAAGGAAGCGTGGAGCTGCAACTATGTAGGTTGCTTTACGGCCGCATCAACATGCAGCAGGGTGCGAATGTGAGTATGTGAAATAGCTGTAATTTCTAATGTTGTCCTGTCGAATTTCCAGGAAAATATGTTCACCATCCAAGGAAGCCAACGCCGATGATAACACTTTCTAACACGCTTTTTTTTAGAACGCTGCTCTTATGCGCCCGTTCCTGTGTTGAGCGGCGTTGCCGTTGGCACCGGCGTAACCAATAGAACGAAGGCGGAGTGTCGATATCACGAACCACTGAACTCTAACCTTGCTTTCTTCCTACGTTTTCCCGTCGGAGCTCGTGCGCATGCGCGGCTGGCACGTGCACTGTGGCTGGTTTCGCTTGTCGCAACGGGGCTGTCGGCGTTTCGCTTGGTTCGCGACGCCTGCACGGCACACAGTGGTGTGTCTTATGGCGACTTCTACCGGTCGAGCTGGAGCAAGTTTGCTTGCTACACGGTCGGGAATGTGCGTTCCACTGGTCGATTTGGAGCAAGTTAGCGTTTTCCACTGGCAGCTCCGGAGCAACGCGGAACGGAGCAGCTCCGGAGCAACGCGGAACGCTCCGCGACGGAGCGTTCCGCGTTGCTCCGTCTTGCAGACGTGGATTTCGCCGGAACTCCAGCAACGCGATGCCATCATTTCCGATGCAGTCGGGCAACAAGGTTGTCTTCAGCTTTTTTGAGGGGGTGTCTGATCACCCTGTGCACTTGTTTACATTCCAAAAATGGCGTCGTTCAACTCTGCTAGACGAGCTCCTGGTCTGCTTCTTGCTCTAAGCGATAACGAGTATATATACAAGAAATATCTAACAGTGTCTGATTCTCCTTTTTCAACACTTGCAGACGCAACGCTTCTAAGTTCTTTCAATTTGAAAACTGCCCTCGAGACGCGCACAACTAAGTGGCGCTAAAAGCTGTCCAACACTCGCCTGTCTGTCGACCGCGTTCCCCGCTCGCCCTGTGAGAATTAACGATCAGGCTACAGGGAAGACACGACGCTTTGAATGGATGGATGTAGGTTACGGCGCGGAACATCGCCCCAGCTTAAGAACCTGGCGAGCCAGCTCCCAAAAACACATGGTTGATCCCTCCGTCATAGGAATCGGAATAACACTAAAGTAAAGCGTGCCCTTACAGAAGTAACTGGATGTTTACTGTACATTGATATAAGAGAGTTTGCACAATGTATATTGATGTCTGGCAGCTATAGCACCGTTTAACGTGGATGTGCCCACTTTGATGATTGGTGGTATACATCTCCATCCCGACTACTAACGTCCCTGCTAAATGATTAAACAAACCCGTATGGTAGCGGTAGTAGTTAACGGTGAAAGCGCAGAGAACTAGGTGTGATAGCCAGAAGAGCGTCGCATATTGGACGCAGAACTTGGTCGCCATCCCGCGGCATGTTAAAACGTGATTGAACACCACGGGCGGACTAGAGGGAAACGCAAAGCGCGTGGTGCCGCCGCGGTAGCCCGGCCGCGATTTTTCAAGGGACGAGCTGCTGGTAGTGTCAGTGGCAATATGTAACGACTCACACTGCCACAACTTAAGGATGGTAAAATTAATTAACTGATTAAAATCACGCGGCAAAACGATTAATCGTCATCGTTGCATGCCTTTCAACTAATCGAAGTAATCGATTAAAATTGTCCGATTATTTGATTACGGCACTACCCCCCTCCAACACCGCCCCTCGGCCGAGGCGCATCATTACGAGGCGAGCGATGCAGAGACGTAGAAGTCGAGCACATCTGCTCTTTTAAAGACGAGTCTTTCTTGGGGAATTTAAACGCAGAAATTTTGGTCAGTCTGTCCGTCTGTCTCTATATTTCTGTTTGTCTGTCTGTCACCCGATTGAGCCACCCGGCCAACGTTTAACCACTTGCTGAACGCCCAGCCATCTTAAACTGGTGGCGCCGTTCATACTTCTGAACATTGTAAATCAAAAAGTAAACGTTACGCATATCTGAGGCGCAACATCAATACGTACGTATAAGATGGCGTGTTCCTTTACTAGAAAATGCATTGATACGTAATTCTAAAGACTCTATCTAGTGTTTCTTAAGCTGCGCTGAAAATGCTAGTGTTTTTTGGGCTGCGCTGCAAATGCAGCCAGGTGCGGCGATTCAACATAGTGGCGGAGGACTCATGTAGTATATAGTTTATAGTCAGCGCTTTTGTGTGTCACGTCTTTTGTTTGTGGGGCTTCTTGTGCGGTTGCGATGTCACTTTTACCTCAGGAATATGTACCAGCTGGGCCCAAATGAAATTTCACATCAGGCATCCGTGCGTTCGAATGCTCAATTACCGTGCTTTGAGGCTAGAAACACTAAGTGTGTCAGCAGCAGCTACGATATGGACAGCCTCGGTGGGCTTTGCCGTCGCTTTCATGCCCGTTGCGAAGTCTAAATCGATAACATCGCCGCGCGCATGGTCCGTTCTGCGCGTTAGGGAATGCGCGCCAGCGCTGGGGACGAGCGCCGGCTGAAGTAGAGATAAAAAAATGTGGCCTTCTCCGTCGCACTAAAGCGTGCGCGATAATAGAGTCATGCGTGCGAGGCCCTTCGTCGGTGGTTCTTCAAGCCAACAGGGAAGCGCTGGCACAACGGAAAAGAAACGCCCCACGAAGAAGCGTGAAGGAACGCCACTAGAGAAGGGGGGGGGGGCTGCGTCGCTCGAGCAGCAACTGCTAACTTTAATCATAAATGCATAGGCATCAATACTCGGCTCTTACACTTGGTGTGCTTTCAGCGCTTACTTCGTGTTGAGACAACAGACAGCACGAAAACCAATTCGATTCCTGCAGCGTTTTGTAGAGTTGTGCGAGATTAGATCCAAAAGAGTTAGCTGCCAGCCTTACCTCGTATAACACTCTAATTTGTTGCTGTCAGATTCACTGCTTCACCCTTGCCGCGAAACTGTGATTTCGTTACGTTGTTTCTTACTAAAAGTGCGTCTCAGGGGCTGGTGTTTTTCTGGAGATATAGATTTTGCACTTACCACACCTCCTTTAGTGCTCTATATCGCAGGAAAATTCTAAATGCTGCCAACACTTATGAAGTAATACTGAGGGTCGTTACTCGCATTGTATCTCAAGAACGTCGTGCTCTTTGGCTGTGCCCTGCGAACAACACTCCCAACTAGTTCCTGGACTCGTGCAATGAAGAAGTCGACATATTATCTAATTCAAACCACGGACGGATTTCATTTCGCATTCATGGTCAATGGTAGTTTGAATTTGACTGTGGTCGCCGCGTTTATGTGCGGTCATATCAAACGCCTTTTTTTTCTCGTTTTCGTAAAATGCACCAGTGTTCCCCTTTAAATTACGCCACTACAAAGCCACGAATTCAAATCTGTATGTTCTGACACTCACCTGGTATATTTCATGATAACCTGCATAATCACGCACTTCGAGAAACTTTGCCAAGACAGGAAGAGGCCATGGTTTGCTTGGATTGTACGTAACCGACATCTTTTCTGAACAGGATTTCCTCCTTGAGCTTTGTTACCTGCATTGTGAAAAAACAGATTCACAATACCCATTCATATACCGAAAAATAAAGACATTTACAAGTATGAATTACAGCTTTTATATGCATCGTAAACTATGGCAGCATGCAATACCATTACCCCTAGCTGCCGCTAATACCCTTAATCGAAATGGACACCAACTTATAGAGAGAGGCTCTAGCATGATTTTTGACCTGCAAACAAACACTGTTGGGATCAGCTATGCAGCGATGCATCTACCATCTCCCCAATATGTAGAAAAATGCTCCTCTGTTTGACCTATCTGTAGCGGCTGAGGCGAAGTAAGAAACAAGTAATAAAATAATTCAGGAGATGTTCCGCAACCAGAAAAGCAGAAGGGGTGGGGGGAAGGGGGTGCTGCAAGCAAAGCTTGCCGTATGCATGGCTGACATGGCATGGCCTAAGCAAACAACAAAAAGTCACGGCCCCAGCCCGAATCGAACTCAGGCATTCAGGCTCAGGCATACCACAGAGCCTCGCCAATGCTTCAAATTGCTTAAGGAAAAGATGCTATAAAAGCGTAATGTTGGGGCAACGAGAATTGATGGCCCCACATTTCACTAGCGATCGAGAAGGCGATGCGAACGGGGCCCGATTATGCTATAGCGTTTTACTCATAAAAGCGAAGCTCAAGCGTCCTCTAATCTTTTTCTCAGCTATTGACAAAAAGCTTAATAACAATACTGACCGCGTTAAAATTCTTAGAACATACCGCTGCCTGGATGAAGACAAGTAGTTTTTAGTTTTTGCCAATGAGCGTGTGACGTGTTTCTTGTGAAGGCCGCGCATGTTTTTCTCTCCTTTTGTTGACGGTAACACGGCGACGGAACTTTTACCAGTTTAGCTACGCCGCTTTCTTCAACCCCGTCTGGGAAAGAGGCTCCCGTCGAAAAAAGGTCTAGATGGAAAGTGGCAAGCGATGCGCGGGTGCAGGCAGTTTACGAAAAAGAGCAGTCTAGCAAAGACGAGACAATGGCCGCCCTGACAAATTCGTTGCGATGAATTTGGAGGGCCTTTGGTACCAGTGTAACTATGGTAAGTAAGCCCGGTGCACCCTAATCAAGCTGTACCTTCCGGAACAACGAACGGCATCGACTACCCAAGAAATTCACTACATTTCCTGGTGCCGAAACCCGGGAACGCATTGTTCAGGGACATCAACTACATTGAGCGGCCCAACGAGCTCACCTCCAATGACAGTCATCGAGATGCAGAAGTATAAACGGCGGGTGCTTCGCAATCAAGTGAGGTGCATCATGAAAGAGGCCGAAGAAATTCTGGCAAATGAAGGAGCCTCCGACATCGTTGCGATAAGCTCTTATGGAGTATTTACTCCGTCTTCAGAAAGAACTCAGTGAGGTGAACACCGCTATCGAAGCGCACATTTTAAAAGATATAGGAGAGGCCATGATGGACAGGAGCTAGAATATGACAAGGCGACGCATACAAAAGGCTGTGGTTGCTACCATATGTTTCAGCTAACAAGACTGATCGATAACAGTTTTGACAGGACTGCAGGAGAGGTGGTTGAAGCCTGCGGTATTACGCAACAAGGCTCAGATTGTATCCGTAAAGTCATTAATCTCATTACTATATGAAGAAACGTGAAAGCCAACTCTCAGCACACGGTCAGAGGGAAGCAGCACAAACTCTCACCGTGCAGAAGACTGAGCTTTATTTCCAACGCGCGCTTCTTTTTATAGCAAAGTTGTGGTGACATAACATGTCAGACGTGTGATCTGTTATCAATACAAACATCAGTGTGTCGGCGCGTATTCCTGTGGCTATCTGTTGCACTCGTCCCCACCGAGGAAAAAAAGGAACGATAATTCAGCATGATGATGATCAAAACATTATCTCCCAAAAGAGGGGAGCAACCCAGAGATCGGTTACGCTGCTTAAAGGAGGTCAGCGGGAATCTCTTGGGATGCCGCGGCCGCCACTGCGCGTGAGATTACCCGGCGTTGCTGTGCCCAGTCGATGGTACGCAGAAGGGACTCCGACATACCTTCTGTGTGTGAAGCGTCATCGTACTGTGGGCACGTCCACGCCATGTGTATGAGGGTGGCTCACCTGTGAGGAGTATCTGCAGTGTGGTGTCAAGATGTGTGGGTATACCTTGCTATAAAACCAGGGGTTGGGAAAGACACCCGTCTGAAGCTTGCGCCATAGGACGGCATCACGTCCGGGAGGTCTATATGAGCTGTAGAATAGTGGAGACGGCCTAGTCTGTTGTGCTGTAGAATCTCTGTGTAACTAACCAAAGCAGTTTGCTTTTCGCAGGCCTTGGAGTGCGCAGAATGGGAAGTGTGAGGCGTAGGAAACTCCGCCCGGCAGTTGGGATCTTGGGCGAGATTTTGTGCCTGCACATTTCCACTATGAGATTCATGGGCTGGGGCCCAGATGTGAAGGCGAGGTGAGGTAGGCGAGGTGTGATCCCTTATGACTGAGTATGCCTGCGTAGAGATACGACCCGCGTCGAAATTTCGGATGGCCAGTTGGCAATCACTTACGATCACGTTGGTTGTTGGGTCGGTCATTGCCAGAGCAATGGAAACCTCTTCAGTAACTGTTCAGTAACTTCCGACCCGGCGACCAGTATACTGGGCATAACATAAAAGAGGTGCAGAAAAGCAAGCAAAGCCACAATCGGAGCCGAAACCACTTTGGCAGCTTCTGTTAGAGGCGAGCAATGTCTTTTTTAATGTAGTTCCTCCCCCACTTCCAGCGCCACTTCCTTAGGCGGGCGCCTCAGAGTAATGGCATCATCCGCGATGAAACGCGCGTCTTCTTCCTCTTGTAATTCGAGCGCCTTAATGATAATATTAACGCAGGCAAAACAAGACATAGCATATACAACTGTAGCATGTGGCGCTGGCTCCGCTCCGGCGCGTGCTCTAGTTTGATTGGAGACTGCTAGAGGGCCACAACTTGGCGCTTCCTCTCTCTTTTGACAGTCGTCAGTCAGTGCGCTTCGATACTAATAACATGAACGAAGAAGACACGGCGGCGGAGCGGAGGGCTTGCAAGAGAGCAGCAGCGTGGGCTCGCCGCCAAGATACTATGGTTAGATCTCGCGAGACCGCAGAGAGACGTCAGCGTCGTGCGGACCCCTAGATACAAGCCCGCGAAGCCGAAGAAGCGCGAAAGCAGCGGCAAGAGAACGTTGAAGAGGTACGGGCGCAGGATGCAACGGCTAAGCGCAGAACGCGGTCGGTACCTGAAGTTTGTCGCGCCGACGCGCGCTTCCAGCGCGATTTCCTCGACCACACGTTCGGCCACAGCTGCAAGGTCTGCGACCGTTTGTGGTTCGACAACAACCTCACCAAAATCGCTGCTATAACAACGTGCCACGTCTTTATATGACAGTAGAGGAATTGTACGGAGCATTCACGGTTTACCCGATTATTTCCGAGCTTCAAGCTCACAACTTAAAGCTCACGATAAGTAGGCAACATTGTGTATATATGTATATATAACAACGTGTGTCACGTATTCATATTATGGTGGAGGACTTGTAAGGAATATTCATGGGTTTTCCCGGTCTTCTCCGAGCTAGCACCTCAATCACCATTCACTTCGTGGATATGGCGTGATTGTTTTAGCCCACCACAGAAAATTGATACAGAAGCGTGATCGGAATTCTACCATCAGAACGAGGAGGTAGCGGCGTCGGATAACGTTGATTGTGGACGATGGGCGCGCTCGCTCCTAGGTTTTTTCCCCTCATGGTGCTGAACGCTAGTGCGACAGTTAACCATGAGAAACTCTTAACACGAAAGTGTTTTACGCCAGGGCCCACCAAGGCTCCACTGACGTATTTCCCTCACGGATATGATGTTGTAAAGTATACACTAATAGACGGCAAAGCAATAAACTAGAAGAAAAACTTCCGTTTGCGGGAGTCGAACCTACTACCCCTCGCTCCGCAGCGCGAATGGACTCGGCCACATACTTTAGTATACTAACGGCGCGCTATTTATACACACCATTTACCGTTGGCAGTACTCAGAGATCGGTGGTACTTCAGCGTGTTTTCAGTATCACTAGCGAGATGACGCGAATGGCACGAAGGGCGCCGCCCCGAATGTTGTCGCCCCGCGCGCTGTGCTGCGCGCGCGCCTCCACAAAGCGCGGTCTCCCGCGAGCGCTTGTCTCGTGATTGGGGGGGGGGGGGGGGGTTGTACATTGTACGTCTTCTGCTCTCACCGCAAGTTTGCGTTGAAGTTACTGAGATCACGAAGGTCACTTCGCTCACTGCAGCGGCAGGAGCGCGCTGCTCACACACACAGTAAGCTACAATTGTGACAGTAAGTTCGCGCTCATCCTGTGTATACTTGTGCGTTCGTCTCGTGCGTCCTCCCTTGTGTTTGAGCAGCGCGCTTTAACCGTCCAGCTGTGGTAGTTGTTAGCTCGCGCTCATCTTATATGTTCTTTCCGTGCGTCCTTTCTGCTCGAGCATCGCGTTGCGAGTTCACAGCTGCTTGCCGTTCTTCGCGTGAGAATACAATTTCTTGCTATAGCACTGATTCCTTCGCCCTTGTGCCGAAACAATGCACCACAAACGCTCAACTACGTCTGTGAAGACACGTTTCTCTTTCGTGATATACCGATTCCTATGACCAAGGGATCAGCCATGTTTTTTTTTTCTTTTTCTCGGGTCAAAAGAAACCGTTTTTTTTTTTGTGTGTTTTACAAGATAACTAACCTTCTGACAGGACAAAAGCAACATTATTTAAAGAAAAAGAGTAGAATGTGTGTTCCCGTAAGTGCAACGAATGAATCCCAATGTCCAGTATACTAGACATGGTTCTCCCGTGAAAACCATTGTACATAGAGCCTCTTAGCTAGAAAATAAAATTTAAAAAATTATAGCATATCCACGGGTGAATAATGAAGAGCTTTGGCGAAGCTCCTAAAGCAATCATGGTTGCACCGCGAAATGTTCAGTGGTTACGCCCAGCAGGAATCAAAGCAATACGCCGCTTTGATTACTGCACGCCATCTCGAGTGCAGGGTGCCGCTCCTTTTTTTCTTTTCTTTCTTTTTTCTCTCTTTCTTTCTTTTCTTTCTTTCTTCTTTTTTTCTTTTTTTTGCACACATCTATATGGGACAGCGCCATCTGGTATATCGTCACCCAAATGCAGTTTGCATGCACCTCTAAGGGACAGCGCCATCTATTGAATGATACGGGAGACGCGACGGCGGGGGTACGCCGCATGGAGCGACGACCGACCGCGTGAAGCTATGAGGAGCTTCGTTCCTAAAAATTTGTTCTGCTCTATCAATAATTTGGGACGGAAACGGATATCGGTGCAGTGAATTACAATGCATGCCTTGCTCCAACCGCGGTGTGGGGCCAGGGCCATAGAGTTAATATACTGACTCTAGAGGAAAAGCTGGGCCGCGAGACCTATAACCACATGAACGCTGACATCTTGGAACGTTGTCATTCTTGCCATCACATATCAATCCTAAAGAAGCATCTGCACAATTAAAAACTTGCGGATATTGTTTTGTGTTTATTTTGAATACTACTACGAAAGAATACGACGGCTATTTATGCAATTTACTGCGCGCGGAAAGGAGCGTTTGCAGGCTGGTTAACTAGATGGCACCACCATATCAACACTCGCGAGTACGCGAGTGTGTGCATGCGGCCGATTGCGCCGGTTTGCGCGTCGTGTTAAAGCTCCTGAAACTTCGTTCGCGTCGTGTATCTCGTGGTTGTCATAGTGTCCCGTTGTGTGCGTTTTCTGTCGCCGCATACCACTCGACTTCATGTGACAGCCCTTTTTTCTTTCAAGCTGAAAACTTCAGTGCAAACCAGGACGGACGGCAAAGAAGAGATGAGACAAGCCCTGAAAGTTATGTACGAACTAGTCGCAACCGCTTTTTTTTAGACTCTTTAACGGCGATAAAGCTTCGTGGGCCGTGTAACTTTAGTTTCGATTGAAGCTTTCGGGTGATGTCTCACGTTCGCCGCTGCATGCTGCAATCGACCTTTTTCTGCTTTGCGGCTCTCTGCGCTGAAGTACGGCAGCAATGAGCTGAAAAAGAACGTGGATACAGGTGTCTCGCCATTGCAAGTCGAATCAGCGCGCGACCACGGCCTACGGACTTTGCTTCGAGCTGCGAATCTGTCAAGTGACCTTTGTGCCAGCGAACGGAGAAACTTTGGTAGGGAGTGCCTAGTAAAAACCATGCACAAACAGGTGGAAATTTTAACTGTTATCAACCGGACCAGCTGCACAGACAACCGTACACTAACACACGGCTTCACGCATCAAAACACAGCTGATGTTCTCTGAACAGCGCGTAGCTGGCTCAGGTTGGTAGATTAAAACTGATTATTACCGTCAAATATAGCGAGCGTCTCAGGGTCTGGCAACGCTGGCAACGATCGTTTTGTTCCATCATGGCGGAACCCATGCGGTTATAGGTTTCAATGCATGGGCCCATGGGGAGCTTTTCCTCTAGAGTCAGTATATTAACTCTATGGCCAGGGCGACAGCCACGAATGTTGACCGATGTGGGTGCCGAGATACGTCTGTGTAGGTGACATTGGATAGACTTTCGAAACGTTTCTGTAGTTGGCGCGCACGGTCTGCCCTGTGATCGACGTGATGTTCGGGGTGCATGTGTTTGGGGAGTGGAGGAATACAGAGGCTGAGTCGTTGACCTCTCGGTATGTCTTGGTAAGTGGCGGCCGCCCGCGTGGGAATGAGTCCAATTTCGTGCAATACAGCGCGTCCCGCATGCGTGAGTGAGAGTCGCTGGTATTGGGACGCAAGGGTAGCTTCGATAAGATCGTTTGCCATGTTCGACACCACAGGGGTCATACGTTTGGAGGTAGAAGTGGGCTTTGGGAGCCCTAAGGCGGTCTTGTATGCCTTGCGAAGCGAAGCATCGAGGCGCTCGAGATCAGCGCGCGTAAGGCGGAGGTAGGGAGCCACGTAGGTGGTGCGTGTGCATGCAAATGCCTGAACCAGCCGACGGAGGCTAGATTCGCGCATGCCTGCTTTTGTCGGCAACCCACTCGTCCTTCTCTCGCTTCGCCCTAGCCGAATATGTACCCGTGCCCGAGCGCCGCTGTCTTCATTACTATATATATATATATATATATATATATATATATATATATATATATATATATATATATATATATATGTTCACGACTGACATCACAATATTCACTGCGCTCTCTTCTGTGTAATATGTGGATGTTTCAGACCTGCACTTCAGTAAGGCCAAGTAGCTGATTTATGATTGCGCCTTAGACATAGTGGCACTGCAATAATGCACCTGCGAAGAATGGTGGAGCACACTTCATGAGAGATATGCCGGATTTATATGCAGTCTTCAGTCATCTAAGCTGCGTCATGATAACCAGCGAAGAATCTTTATTACCGCAAGATGGCATGTATATACAGGGTATGAAGTTATCGCCATAACGAAAAGGTTGATGAGTTAATAATTAAAGAGAAAAAAATTGCTGCTGGACGGGCGTCGGCAAATATCGCTATCAGTTCGATTTGTATCTTCTCTGCCAAGTTATGGACGGAAATTTACTCTGTGGCCCACGTATTCCTTGCACGAGTTTTCTTCGTAGCACGATGAATTTGACAGCACAAATGACGTGTGCAGTCCCAGTGGTAAACTAACGCTTGTTTAGAAGGTAGACGGCGGGTTGTCGTGCTCTGCTTCTCGGCAGTATTAAGATATCTGGCGAAGCCAACGCCACCCGCGTCCTTACCAACATGGATTTGTCCTCGTTCGATCCGCCAACGAGATTCTCCGATCTTCAGCGGCTCTGACTAATAGGAGGTAGAAGACTAGCTCTCTTGATAAATTTGGTTGAGTATCCCCAATAAAGCGGGCGATGTTAAGAAGTTCAGCTACGCGAACTGCTACCTCGCGGATCAGCGCTTAGTCACCCGTATTTTAATGCAGGATTTCGCGTAGTTGAGCTTCTGAGCATCGTCCCATTCGAAAGGGCAACTAAGCCCGGTAGGGCCCTTGAGTTTCCCCCAAAACTAACTTGTTTAAATGCAACTTTTTCTTTCGTTCAGTTGTACCTGAGGGGTGCCGCTAGCGTATATCATAACAACGAATCTGACTTTCGCATCAGCTCAGATTTCAAAACGCGCGTTACACAAATAATTGGTCGTCCCGTACTGAAGAAGCTTTGTACCGGAGACAGCCCGCGTAGCCGTTTCCAGTAACCCAGTGAACATTTCACACAAGAAAAATTCAAGTCATCGTGCACCTTTGTAAGCACGTGTAACCACTCTTACCGAATCCGACAGCATTCGGCATATCATGAATTCAGAGCACCGAAGATTGCGCATACCAAATGCTCCTCTCCATAAACTTACGGAGAGTTGTCGAAGTCGGTGAACTTTGTTGAAGCTACAAAGAGTTTTGGCGGTAACGTCACGTGACTTGGTGTTCTTCCGCGAAGGATAATCTTGTTTGAAGTATAATCACCGTAACCAACAACAGCGACCTGCTCTGCGAAATCAAGAAACATTGCATGAGCGCGCTTCAAATTTGGGCAGTAGCATAGATTACAAGCTCAATGCCCGAAATTGGGCATTCACCTTGCAGTGGATTGGCAATTTGCACTGGCTTTCCCTGAGACGAGAAGGCCGACTACTTAGCAGAAACTTTTCTCTGCAATCAGTGGTTATTCTTAAAATGCAAATCAGCGTCCCGTCTCACTTTCTTTTTGTAATCTCTGTTCCTTCAGCAATTGCGCCTACAGCTCACGAACTAATTTGATTATTGCATTATTGCGTATTGGTATTTCCATTGGTATTTTCCAAATTCATCGCGCGGTCGCATGGCTGCGGGGAGCTCCTGACATGCGCCAGTGAACTATGTAGTGGGTCCAATAGTAGCAGCCGAGTCATCTCGATAGAATACAAGAACTGAGCTTGAAGCCCAATACAACTATTCATTGACTGATTTTAGTGCCAGAAATAAAAGCGCTGGTCGTCAGCCCATCAACCCTTTCAGGCGGTAATTATGGCTGGACGGCCTTTAAGTGCGTCAGTTCCAATGTGTCTCGATATTCGATTACTCTTAACATGAAGTAGTAATAAGAAAAGTTCTTCGGGTTGCTGTAATTTATCTCAATTGCCATGTTACTTATTCTTTATTAATTCTGAAGTCACACACATTATGTCACCGCAAAGAGCAATGAAATATCG
Organism: Rhipicephalus sanguineus; assembly: GCF_013339695.2. Lineage (NCBI taxonomy): Eukaryota > Metazoa > Arthropoda > Arachnida > Ixodida > Ixodidae > Rhipicephalus > Rhipicephalus sanguineus. The sequence continues at coordinate 132,362,279 of NC_051179.1, read as the reverse complement.
AGCTCATAAGAAAATTCGCAGTTTTGTGCAGTTACATTCATTTGAACAAAGAAATCTACTTTTTCGGTAGCATTCAGAAAGCGGCACACCGAACCAGCCGAACGTAGTTAGCTCCTCCATCAATACGATCGCAAGCAGCACAACACAGCCAACTGAAGTTAAATGACGACACACTAATACTTAGGTGGCGCCAATTATCGATAGCTCAACATATACAGCCCTTTCCTCGGCACTGGTCGACACACCAAACATAGAGATTATGCGTACACAAATGTACCCATCGGCAGTGATGACCATAGTACAGAACACGCTTATCCTCAACTAATAGAATAATGTAGAAGCATCCAGCACTGTATCATGAATGGAATATAGTGATACAGGAACATATTCATTCTATAAATTTCGTTGCTATAAAGTACTTACGATGTCGAATCCTCTACCTTCGCTCAAACAGCGATGTTGGCGCAACCTAAAGTCTTCTGGAAGGAGTTTTAAACGGATGAGGGGACGACCAGTTCAACCGAACATTCGAGGTCATCTGCGGTAGGTAGCAATACGGAAGCATTTATTGTATTAAGGGTATACGAATGTGATTGGCTGTGCCATGTTGCTAAGGTCATTCTTCCCTAGACCTCCGTGCTACCGCATATATACGTGACTGACATCACTATAGTGACTGCGCTCTTTTCTATGTATTACGTGGGGGCTTCAGATGTACAGTTCAATAGGGCCAAGTGTCTGATATATGATTGCTCCTTAGAAATAGTGACACTGCAATAACGCAACCATGAACAATGGCGGAGCTCCAAATACGAGATATACCCGATATATATGCCATCTTCAGACTTCAGAGCTACTTCTTGATAACCAACGAACAGTATTGATTATTGCATAACTGCCTGTATATGCAGGGTATGAGAATGCCATGATATCTGTGAAATGTCGCATGAAGATATTGTCACGTGGTCGTGACGTCGACGAAGGCAGCAGTCAGCACGTCCGAGATGAAACTCATTATTAGGCCGAACTTGTGGCCGGGAAAATAAAACTCCTGCTACAGCAATAAACTGATAGCGGCGAAGAGAGCGGCGACCGTCGACCGACAGGCAGTCAAGCGCGTCGGCTTTTATACAGGCGCTATCGAACTTTCCAGCGATGTCGCTCTTGGCGGCGTTATCTCTCGACAAAGCTGGAAAATTCACGTGCGCCGCGCAATCTTACCAGATTGTTCCAAAACAATCGCGAAGCTTCCTACACATCACGGTGAGGCCTGCGCAGCGCGTTGCCCACAGTCTTTTTTGGTCAAGCTTCAACTCATGAAATATCAGACTCGCGGCAACGATATCAATCTGCCGCTGCAACGACATCGGCAAACATCGGTGTCTCTGATTTCTACTCCTCTGAAAAGATGTGCAAATAAATTTAGTCTGCGTGACCACATTATTCGTAGCATGAGTTCATAGGAATCGGTATAACACGAAAGTGAAACGTGTCTTCACAGACGTAGTTGAGCGTTTGTTGTGCATTTTTTCGCCCCTAGCGCGAATGAATGAATGCTACAGCATCAAATTGTAATGTTACGCGAAGAACGGCAAGCCGCTCGAAACTTGCAATGCGCTGCTGAAGCAGAAAGGACGCGGGGAACGAACATTCACAGGATGAGTGCGAACTGTCACAGTTGTAACTTATTTCTGTGCGAGCAGCGCGCTCCTTTCGCAAAAGCGGCTGCTGCAGTGTGCGAGGTAACCTTCGTGCTCTCAACGGAAAATTGCAGGCAGAGCGCAAGACGTACATACCACCGAGATCACGAGAGAAGCGCCCGCACGAGCGACCACGCCCTGTCGAGGCGCGCGCTAATCCGCAAGCGGGACGACTTTTAAAGCGCGCTCTTCGAGCCCTTCGCGCCATCTCGCTAGTGATAACGAAAACTTGGTGTACCACCGAACTCGGAGTACCGCCACCGGCAAAAGGTGTACATAAATAGCTCGCCGTTAGCATAGCACAGAACATGCCGTCTGTGACGGAGTCGTTTCGCGCAGGGCGCTCGCGATCGAGAGGTCGTAAGTTCGACTCCCGGTGACGGAACTGTTTTCTTATATGTTTTTTCTTTGCCATATGTTAGTCTTTATATTTCACAACATCATATCCGTGACGGAAATGCGTTAGTGGAGCCGTGGCTGACCGCGCCATAAAACACTTTAGTGTTAAAACAAATGACGTGTTTAGTCTTTGTAAAGCAACACTTCATCAGAAGGTATACGGCGGGTTGTGTTACTTTGCTCCTCATCAGTATATAGATACCTGGGTGCAGCGGTTGCCAGGTTTGGCTACCTTGAGCTAATTCGGCTACTTTCCGAAGCCCGTGGCGGCAAAATAAAACGTCCTGGCTACATGCTGCTACTTGGCTACTTTTCTGTTCCCTCGACTGGAGACAAATGTGACTACCTGGTGACGCTGCTGGCGTTCGAGTATAAGTCATAAGTCACGACTCGAGTATAAGTAGAGCTCCGTGTTTTCGGTTTTGTCCGAAAAAATCTTATAAACACTCGCCGGTAAACTTTTTTACAATTCGGATTTCCTCGATAAACTTCGATATCAAGGGCCAGTATGACCTGGACCAACACCATCTCGCCCAACGTTTTATTATACTAGTTCCGTTCTTTATCGAAAGGGCAAGTTCTAAGCGCTCATGGATACGTCTTCTGGTTTGACCGATTAAAAATTTACCGCGCGTAGCTGAATTAGGCGACGTAGCTGTATTGTGCTCCGACTCAGCTTCCTAGATGCAGAAGCTTCACAAGGACTTGCAACTCTCCAACACCGAATTCAAGGCGCTTCACTTCAAAAATCCGTGCCACCCACTCAACAACACTCTGGAGGATGGAATCAGGACGAGCTCCTTTCACGTAGTTCAAGATTTTGTGGTGCCCTTTGCTGCCCTGTTGAAGTCGTCGCTGGAGCTGCGCCGTAAGTTTGGTCTTGTATGCTTGGCCATGGACATGTCCTTGAAGTCGCTGAAAACCGTCCGTTGAGGTGGTTCTCTTTTAATGAAGCTCTGGAAGATATTTTGGACTACTGGCGCGTCATTTTGTCTTTCTTGGGAAGCGACAGAGCCAAGAGAACGAAGGGTGAAAAGCTCAAGAGACTTATTTCATTGCCTAAAGCTGTACACAACTTGCTCGTTAAGATGAGGTTTCTGAAGACCAATTCATGTGCCGTTCTCTTAATCACTTAGGAACTTGAGGCAGAGAGTACCCTGGAACACCAAGTTTATCCCATCCTGGAGGTTCGTTTGCACGCACTCTTCAGTGAATGGCATGATCCAACCGAGGTATTCTTGTCAGATATGACAAGTCTGTTCGACCTCCTTGACGAGAATGACCGCTTAACGTCTGTCGCAGACATTCACGATTCTGCGCTGCTGTCGCCAAAAAGTGGAGACAGACATCTGAGAGGAACCAGTGCAATCAACTCCAGTACAGCAAAGAATCGTTTTGGTATTTTGTTTAAAATGTGAATGCAAATGTGAAGCATGAGCTTCCCTGCGCGTTTCAAACATATGCGCCTATTTTTCAAGCAGTGCTTCCTGAAACTGACCACATGGGCCAGCTCCTGAGTGTTTTTTCAAACTATCAGTGCTATGAAATATGTAACATTATTGAACTTCTGTCGTTTTGGAGCATTCAAAATGTCTAGCGACCAGTACTTTCTGGCTGCGCGCTGCGTCTTCTGGCGCTTCCTGTTTCTAGTGCTAACGCTGAAACGGGATTTTCAAAGCTGAGAGTCGTCACTCGAAGGGAGCGCGCTTCGATCACGGACAGCAACCTCGCAAAATATGCTTGCGTGTTTTACAATAAGCGTTGGGCTAAGGTTATTAGGCGCACAAATAAAGGTGTTTTGTGTTCAAGTATTTCTCTTGTGCATATATGTTTCTGTGCATTCAAACCTTCTAGAAAAAATAAAACATGTTTCGTGTGTTGATGTTTTCGTGTTCAGATAAAAATTGATCTAAAATTTTGGAATCTTGAGAATAATGCAAAACTCCGAATTTCGGAGAATTGGGGATTTACGAGAAATAGGCGCGGCATTTCCGCCCAAATTTTAACTCTGATAAACACGCGCCGATTTTCAAGAAATATAAACACCGAAAACACGGAGCCCTAAGTATAATTCACGAGTTCCACTATAAGTCATGTATGTCATAGGGGGCCAAGGTGTGTTCTCTGCTCTCAAAATTTAACGTTTCGCCTGCAGTATACAAAACCAAGCGCTGCCACTTCACTCGCTGAAATTCAGGGAATATGGTAACATGGGGCCTAAACTTTCACATTGCCTATCGATGGATGCGATATTAAACCAAAGTAGGAAGTGGAGAGGACAATCGAAAGTGCTCCGTATTCCGCATCGAGGGCGCTCTGCACACAGCGACGTTAATGTCAGATGTGTGACATACTTTGTGTCATTTCTTTGAATTAGGTGCGAACGGGAATTCCAGAATATTAACTGTTGAGATTTAATCAAACGCACGAACTGATCGTGAAAGTCAATTGTGGAAACCACGCGTCGGCAATTTTGAGATAGCGACACGTACTCTGCAATGGCAGTGCGTGTGGCCTGCTTGCGCCGTTTAAAAGAGGCGGCCCGTGGTATGCCGTTGTTCAAATGCGTAAAGAGAGTGCCACTTTTGCAACAGCGGAAGAAACTTCATTATGCAGAACGAAATTATTAATAAAGTCAACAACCTATGCTTAAATCCTAATTCTCAAGAACCTATGCTTAAATCTCAACAACAGGTTTCAAATGCATTGTTTTCAATTCACATGCACCCGGTCATTTTTGAATCAGCGCTGGAAATCGCAAAGCGGCGAGGGGCATACTGTGTATACATAATTATTGCGAAACTGGGCACATTACATTGAAGAGACGGAGTCGTTATATCTATAATTATTGCGATTACGCGGAATTTCGTGAGTGCCCAGGTGCGAACCGCGCACTATGCACACACAGCACACGATCTGGATCGATTGTGAACTTGCCTTTCCACCGGTAAGGAACAAAGACGGCAGTGCGTTGGCTTTGAGGGGATACCTCTTCAGACCGAGGCCGAATGGCTGCATAAACACGGAACTGAGCTCGTAGTCTTCCGTCCCAAAGTGGCGACCGCAAACGCGTATATACTGCCGTCGATCCGATACAGAGCGTCCGATGTGCTGCAGCCACTCGGCGAGTCTGCTGCCTTCCAAAAGGACAAGGTGTCGTATTTTCACTTGTCGCCAATCGCCGGACTTGCAGCCTACAACGTAGCCAAGGCGATTCGTGATGTCAGACAAAAACCTCGCGATGCACACTGGTCGCGCAGCTCACGTTAACATGGAGCGCGTGGTATCAGATGCAGTCGACGTTCGCTGTGCGCCGGAAGTCCTGAGGTGTAGTTGTATATTGCGCTTGTGTTCGCTTTATTAGTGACTCGTTTTAAACCAAAAAATATTATAGAGAGTTTCAAAGATCACGGACAATATTTGTTCGCAGTTATGTTGAAAAAAATTGCCTGTGACGTGTACTGTGGATCCAATCAGATCAGTTGCCTGCGTGACGTCGCGCTTCCAATACGACGCGCGCTGGAAGTGGGCGATTTGAAAACGCGTTTGGCTGAGCCGCTGTGATTGGTGGCGATTCGCAGCCTTAAAGCCTTGTAATAAATTACACAGTTTACGCACATTGGTCTGTAAATGATTTTTAGGGCTTCGGCTACCAGCCCGATATGTTTGTACAAAATCGTCAAAACTGTTTCAGGGTCCCTTTAAAGTAGGCGCTTAGCCGTGTCACCGATAAGGGAGACAGAAACAGGCGCCTTCTCTTTCCTCTTCTCTAATAAATAACCACTTATATTTATTAGAGTAGCAATAACGCCGATATCACACGAATTGAACACGCGGGGAACAACATGGGCACACAAGAGCATCGAACACAGGCCAACACCAGACAAAGTCGTAGCCATAGCCGCATGGCGTGTGGTGGTGCAAGCCTCGTTGTAACCGAAATGTTGACGTACGTTAATTACCGTGACAATTACCGTGCGATGATACCCGTGCGACTGATTAAGGGTTTCAAACGGAAAGATGACAGCGACTTCTTGAAAACAAGAAAGGTGCAAGCTCACTGATCCAGTGACGATAGCACAGTAGAAGGCTATTACCCGTCTATTGTTGATGCCCTTGCAGGTAAGACTTGCCTGGTGCTTATTGTTTTTATGCTTCACGCATTTTCTGCCTTAAAAGTTGCATTGCCCTCTGTGGAAATCTTTATTATCCAAGCGACAGAGTCGTTATCCTAGAGTCTTGAGATTGGTGACCGTATCCTTCTGTCTTGGAAGGCATGTCTGTGTATTAATATTGCACCCTGCTGATATTTTGGAGCTCGTGATGTGCCCTAGTATGTGCAGGAGCTTTGCAACGGAGCTTGGCGACACATTTCTTGTCGCTTGCCGGGAGTGGATTAACTGCAATGAAACGTTGTTATTCTGTTTGACGTCAAGTTAACGTATTAAAGGACAGGCGTAAGCATTGTACCACCGGATTTATTCCGGGTGCATGAGCGCGCTAATATGACTTTGCGTCTTATGTAAAGAAAATGTGCACATGCGATGATGTTTGGCATAATGATTTAACTTTAACCGTTTGCGGTGCCTATTTATCCCTCGTTTCCCCTGAAATCACTCTTCCCGCATGTGCGTACGTGTAAAGTTATTGCAAGCGGTTTTCAATCCGAATTTGTTTCATGCCTAAATCATCAACTACATGTTGGCTGCAAACACGTTTCATCATCTAAACAAAATATTTTCGCTGTTTTATGAACGCTTAGTGTTGGTGATTATAATTTTTTTCTTTGTACACTGCTCTTCTGGGTTATTATTTGCAAGGATTGCCTTATTTTATTGTAGTAGCTACCTGGTAGGGCACAGCATATCTTTGCAGATGACACACATTTAGCCCTAATTTGCATCATTCGTTAAAACTTTAAATAACACTAGTTTGTTATTTTTAGGAACATAACAGCAGGCCAATTTTAAATATTTTGTGGCAGGGAACGAAATTGATAAGGGGAGAGTTGTGGCACCGTACTTTCAACACACTCATTAGAGTGGCGCCCAATTTTGTTCTGGTTAGCGTGAATTCACCCACAGTACATTGCTGCTATGGTTGCCCCTGTGTCGTCCACCATGGTGGTAGGCCCGTAGCCATGAGGGTGCCCTAGGGCCCCCCTCCGCTTCCGAAATATTGACGAAGGAGTGTGTTTTACTGAAAATAATGAAAATAGGTGTTTTCTAAAGTCTTCAGGAAGTGCCCCCCTGCCGCATAACACTTGCCGTATAACAACGTGCAAAAGACAGCTGCTCATGTCAAAAGGAGCCTTGCAGAAAATCAAATACAGAGACATGCAAGGATATTGAGGCCTCACTTATAGATGTACCATCGTAGTTTTCGATGAAAAACGCTTGAAAAGCGAGTCGAGATGAACTGCATGCTCTATCTTACTTTTGCCTAGTATCCTAGTGCCAAGAAAAATTGGTTCACACCCACATACAGAGATGTGTGCAACCAAATGCGCATACTTGTCCTCTTTCTTTTTTGCACTTAGTGGGTACTCCCTGAGTCGGTCATTCATGCATCTTTCGGACTGGCCAATCTACACTTTCCCGCAGCACATGGGAATGACGTAAACAGCCCATTGTTGGACATGTGGGTGCCAACCACGCTTTGACAGCACGGAAGTGATTGCTAAAAGGAAGGACACGGACGCTCGCGTAAATATAGAAGCTATCGCCATAAAAATGAAAGGCACAGATTGTATCGGCGCCCCATCACTTGTGCTGTCACGGAAAGAAATTGACTACCTTCATGACAAGTGCCCAACTCTTATTAATCTTGTGTAGCCTATGTAATCTTTGATCGCATACTCTAGATTGCCGCATCTAAATATTCTGCTGAGGGCTTCAATAAAACGCCAATTGTTAGTGTCAGCTCTGTCTTCGTGTTGCTTTCCTTCGTCCGTGCGTTTAGCGTTAGCTGCAACCACTCAACATGTCGCGACCGTCAGCAAAACTAAAAAGCATGGCGTTGGTGATATTTACAGCAAATATGATGATGTCTTTGAGAGAACGACTTCAATGTCTAGAATAAAAGAAAAATCAGTGTCCCATGCCAAGGTATGAAAAATGAAATGCTTTTCCACCTTCACTCGCTTGCATCCGTAGAGAAGCTCATGGTCAGATTCACCCGATGGCGACATGGTATCGTTGCCGGGAGACGCAGCTGCGCGTTTTATTGGAATAAGACCCCTAGATTTTTCTCACTTTGTTGTTAAAAAAGTGACAACCATTGAAGCACTGCCACCGAATCTCCGTGGGTAACGCTCGTTTTTGGTAGCCATGTTCTTCCTAGTGCTTTCACATGGTCTGGTGAAACAGCGGGGGAGAAATGCGGGTCCAGTTTGCATATTGTCCACTGAAAGTTGCGTGGCTGATGGTACTTAAATATATGTGGCTTTGTAAATCTTCTAGGTGAGGAAGAACGCGGTGGCAAATGTTGGCTGCGTCAGAGAAGGTCCGAAGAGGAGGCAGTTGGGCAAAAGTAAAAAATCTAGGGGCTTTAGGTAGAACTGGTGCTGCAGAGTGGAGGGGCACGTGTGAATATAGCAGACGCCACATCAGTTTACTAACGCCGATGCTTTCGTACTCAGGCGAATTGCTTTCACGCAATGCTAATTATTTTGTCACTTGGTGGTTTTATACATCTTGGTGAACGTTTTTGGTATCTTCATCAAAAGTTTTTGTCTATATTCCTTTAAATAAAATGTAACTGTTTTGGCTAGGTCACAACCTACTATGTTTTTTTATTCATGCGTTCACAGTGGCAAAGCCGGTGAGATGAAGAGGAAAATGGCGTGTTCTTGTGCAATGTTATGGCAGATTGAGCAGACGTTAACAGTATCGCAAGTGTGGCGACGGGTGTGGCGACGGGTGGGTCACACTGGCTATTGGAGATGTCTGTCACTTGAGGTGGTCCTTGGTTGCCAGTTGTGAACGGCTGTGGAACATCTTGAAATCGCCGCTGAGAATGAACCCTTACAGTGACAGATATGCTTTTTAATATAACGTCTGTCATAATCATATCGTGAGTTCTCAACAATTATTATTATTAGAATGACAATTATGTGGAAAGAGAAGCATATGATACTTCCCAACATGTTCTTACTGTGGCTTACTACTTAGATATATCACCATTAATACCATACTGCCCAATTGGTTTTAGACACCCCAGAAGCTTTAAATACAAAGCTGAAGAAGATGAGGGAGCCATTCCCTCGCATAATAAATGCGCCAAATGAAGAGCCACCCTCTCGCAAGCGAAAGGTAAGTATCCGAAAGCACCGCTCATTTGAAGATGTAGTGATGACTTGTCCACTACATTTTTATATCACCAGCTGCCTGCATGCAATTCGTGTTATTCAGTGTTCTATTGAAATTTCCTTGAAGTAAAAATTGTGTTGTCACCAACTAAAAGTATTGGGTAGCTTTCATGCACTGTGGGATTTGACGTTACACGACATACTTTGCAGTTACCTCTCGGTGCATTATTAACTTACGATAATGTACCGGGGAAGAGCCCACAACACTTTCATCAAAAATTGCGTTAAATATGGGCGCTTGTCAAATCGAGTTAGCAAAAAGCAAAATGGCAGCCAATGAAAAACTTAAGGCAAAGCTACAGTGGCTGGATAATCGTAGAAAGCTTGTTTATTTTGAAATAGTAAATGATTTTAAGTCACTGAACCTAATGAACGATACTTCTGAGTCGCTGCAACATAGGAGGTCTATGCTTTCGTTCCTGATACTCACGAGATGAACAGATCGCAGGCTCTCTGGTGCATGCAAGTCGGTTATGTAAGTGCCTGTTGTCACTGCCGTCTTATAGGACACTGATTCCATGCCCCATGTCGAATTATTTTGCTGTCTATCCTGAAATGCAACATTCTTTCCTTATGCGTGGAACCGCTCGATGACTTTGATCTTCTTTGTTACGGCGTAGGAGTGCATCTAGTGAATTGCACTAGAAGTGTGGGAACAGCAGCTGTGGGCATGCTTTGTCAAGAAAACTGGGAGGGCCAGTGGGGTTTCTTTCAAGGACTGTTCATTGTGACTCTGCATCATTCCTTCCTTTTCCACTTCAAGTTAGCTAATATTCCCGTAAGCGTACCTAGCAGTATTGTAATGGCCATTATGGGGTGCATGCTTGGGCTGATGCTGGCGCATTGGAGAATCGTTGACTTCATGGGACACTAAAGGCAAATATTTAGTTGACGTTGATTTTTTAAATAGCCGTCCAGAAACCTCGTAGTGCTACTTTCGTGCCAAGGAAATGCTTATTTTGAAATGAAATCAAAATTTCATGGTCCGTTTGGCGATAACGCACTTCATATCACCCTCCTGAACGGGCCTTCTGATGTAGTAGTTACCATGCCCAACATTTCCCGCCTTTACTGTAGCGGGAGCCACAGGATCAACAACGGACATCCAAGCTGGCGCAGAGGCAGAACACTCAGCCACTTCGAGCGTAGGGGTTCATTTTGTGGACCCAGTGGAAAGTCACGTTGGTTGCTTTGCTGCAACTCAAACAGCGTACACCATTTGGCTATCCGGCAACATTACGTGCACGTGGTAGTTTGTCGAGCTTTCCATCAGAGTGAATTTTGTGTTCGTGAACGTCTGTTCAGCATGCAAAGCACACCTAGCAGTATGAAATACCGAAACTACCACTGAGACAAAACCGCGTGAGCGAAGGGCAGTTCGGCGAAAACGGAACTTTTGAAACACTCGTGCCATTCCCCATGGTATCGGCATGCGTTTCTTTTTTCCTTGAATCAAAGAGAAATGGACAAGCAGCATTATATTACGTGTTGTAATGAACGGAATGTTCTTTTGTTATTGAAACTGGTTTGATTACTAGTGATTAATTGTGCTTGGGACTCTTGACGTCATCAGGATCATTGCGAAATATCCCACTCGTGACGCATATGGTGTCATAGGTTTACCTGAATGTCTCGATTAGTAGAGCAGTGCTGTTGATAATGTCGACGTTTTAGGCGTTCTCCAACATTGATCGTTCACTCTGACGTAAATGGTTATTTGCCTTTAGTGTCTATTAATATAATTGTCAGAATTTTGAAGTTTCGGAAATGTGAATACTAAGCGCTTGGGTGAAACTGGATGCTTCCGTAGTATTTTATGGTATGTATTGTACCCTCCTAGTGAAGTATTACAGAGGGGTTGGATACATTGAACATCAGTAAAAATATGCACGCTGAATATATGAAATGGGATTACCAAAATTACACATGTAAGAAATCCACCTATTCTGAATAGTCAAAAATAAAAAAATTGCACAAAAAAGTAGACTGAACAGCGACTGATCAAATAAAAGCTATTACTGTTAGTTACAAATGTCTAAAAAGTTGATAATCTACAATATATGCTGCGCGTTCAAAAGATTGGTCCAATCCTCAGAAAACCTCCGAAGAATGAGTACGACACCCATTCGATTAAAAGTCTGCTGAAATTTTCCATGCAACATGAAAAAACAAGCGAAGCATTGGTATTAGTCGGCTGTCACCAGAAACACTGTCAGTCTATTGCAGACCCTCAGTACCGCAGGTGTCATAGGGGAAGATAAGGAGATGGCAGAAGGCACACCTGCCACATGCTGTTTCAAAGGAGTGGGTTGCTTTTGAACTAAATAGGTACGCATACAGTGGTTCCTGAATGGTTAGAGCGTAGTGCTGTTGTGTACAATGGCAGATACTATTTGATTTCACTCATTGTTCTGCAATGCATTTTTATTGACAACGTTTTGTAGCTAGCGCAAGGAAGTTGGATGGTAAATAGTGTTCCTAGGATTGAGCCTCTAAGCACTTATCCGAAAGGTAGTATTTCACCCTTACTGGCTTTTTTCCTTCTCTGTGTAGGTGGAGCTGACAAAAAAAGACAGAAGAAAGCACAATGTGGCAGCCACAGACGCGCTCCACAAGCGCATTTCGGATCACAACAAGGTATGTATAGAATTTAAAGGATGTGTTTCGAACATGATTGTGCTTCCAAATGCAAACTATTCATCATGTAATAGTGTACAATGTCTTGCCTTGCTTGAATTTTCAGCCCCAAGTTCCACAAGAGGAAGGACGTGAAAACATGATCCAGGAATTTAAAAAATTAAAAAAAGGACCTGAAGGCAGCTGGGGAGCTGAATACGCGGCTCACAAATGCGTTGCTGGCAAGATTGCCAAGTAGATGATGCATTTCTGTGTGGCACATCGGCTTGCACAGTAAAACCTTGTTAATACCAAGCTTCTGGGAACGGCACAAATTTGCACACCAATTGGCAGTATGCGCTTACCACAACATACAAATTTGCATATCCTGGCATGCACCACTGCTGTCATCAGTCAAATAAAAACGATGGCAAAGCAAATGTTTCCTGAAGTATGGCGCTGCGGCCACACAGACAGGCATCAGGTCACTGTGGCAATCACGTGACAGCATAGAAGTCCCGCCTCCTTTAGAGCCTTCATGCGGGTGGCGCTTTGTATTTCATCTGTTGTCATGTGGACGATGTGGACTGTGCTCAGTTGTGTTCAAGAACTTGGGTGCCTCTAACGCGACTCATCTCATTTGTTGATGACGTTACCAATGAAGCCATAATCATTCATGTGTGCTTGCTTCTGTCGTGGTGCTGCCATATTCAGAAGACGAAAAGGCGGTTCAGAGGCTCGGGATAGCCATGCGCTCGTGACCTCGTGTGCGCATGTCACGTTCATGCGTATGCGTCATGTGATCCTCCCCCTCGCCTGCCGAGAGAGGGCAGGGAAAAGATTTGGCTTGAGAAGGCTACACGGGGCGAGCGGCAAGGGCTTCAAGCTCGCCTCCTCGCATCATGGTTTCGTGACACTTCAAATTATTAGTTTTCTGAGCTTCTAACTGACCGATTAGAAAACGTCTTGTGGCATAATCCTCTTTATTGGGCGCAACAACTTCCAGTGTCTAACTAAAAATCCCCGTGTAACCTGGTGAGGGGTTCATTCTTATATGTGATGTCCCTCATGTGCTTGTGAAAACTGAAGTGGATAGCAGCCTTCTGTTAATATTTATATCAACAGTGCAATAATAAAACTAAATGCAGAGATCACTCGTGATGAAGGGCACCAAAAGGACTCTGGAGCCACGGCCAGCACATCAGTTGGCTGCCAGACAGATATTGCCGAATCGGGCCCAATGATTGTGTCCAACCAGGTGCATAGCCCCACAATTCAGGAAACTGCTGACAAACCAGAGAATGAGTCGTTGTTTGATAAAGGTATCGTTATTTGTGCCTGTTTACTTGCTTCAGCTTACTGAAACTGCATTGTAGACTACATTACAAAAGGTTGTGGATATGCCACCTGGTGAACAAAATGTGGGTTTGACATCTAGTTGGGCTGTTCCCAAATTGTCGTGAATGGGCCACACATATGTAACGTGAAAAAATAGCTTTAGTGTTATACTGTTTAAAGGAATTTGTTGTATTTATTATTAAAGTGAACTTTTAAAAGATAGTTTTGGGCCAGTTGGTAATCCATATTTGGTAAAGTGGAGTGCAAAGACAAGCAGAAAAGGCGAGACAGATGTGAAAAACAGTAATTATTAACCCTGAACATATATTGGAAGCCTTCACTGCAGCTAGACAATATGCACTGCACAAAGGACCCCCAAAAATTGGCAACAGAAACTGAAGCAGATGCGAAAAATCCTCGTGAGAACCAAGTGACAAGTGTATGCACAAGAAGCGTAAATACGCCGCTGACAGCGCGGAATTGTCAAAAAGACTTTTTAAAATTAAAAATCAGAATAAAAAAATTGAACAAAGAAAAAGGACAAAATAAACAAGAAATGAAAAGAAACAGCTTAACCTTGGCTGCCCATGAATCATGCTTCTTTGTTTAAAAGAGAAACCGAGGGCATGCTAATGCATTTGGCGGGTGCACAGTTTTCTATTAAAATGACCTGTAATATCTCACGTTCCAGCTTACTGACTACACGGCCTACTGAAACATTTCTTCAGCTGCAGGTAACGATCGCAACTTTGCAGTGTACAGCGAGGTTTACCTTTCTTGTGACCTCAAACCACCATAGTGCTATCAAGCATAGGATGTCATTTAGACACTGATTAGTCTGTCCAACGTAAACGCGACCGCAGCCTGGTGAATTTTGTTTGCTTCGTTAGTTTGCCTTACGGAAATTGGTACACATTACACAAAATTGTGTATGTGATTTTGTGAGTCTGTACATGATAGTGCACTGGATCTAATGAACCTGTTTTATAGTGTAGGGTTTTGTTTCTTGGGTTCAGTAGCGTGCCAAGTCGTTCGCGAGTGGGGGGCTGGCGTCGCTCACTCTGTCCGCCGGATATGTCCGCCATTTGAGGTGATTTTTTATACTCACAAAGTTGATGAAATGACTGCTTTTCAAAACTGTTTCTTTTAAATCAAGGAGGAATCTGCACAAACATATTGTGCAGGCTGGGCCACCCATTACCGCGACCACAAAGCAGTGCCTAATAACATTTAGGAAATAGTACCGTGAAGATTAAAACGTACGCCCAAATTTAACCTGATCATCTGACTTGAAATTCGGGCGATGATCATCTGATCATCGCCCTAATTTCACCTTTCCGATCTTTTTATTTTGGCGTTGTAGATACGATGAGTATGAAGAACCTGCGGTGACTCTAGTACCTTAAATTTTCACTTATTAAACAAAACACGTGGCTGACAGAGCAAGGTACTTCGCAGAAGTCTTCAGGATAAGCCGAGTGCCAATTTCTTTACTGTTAGAGCCCTCTAATATGAAGTCTTTCTTAAGAAGAAGACCAAGTCAGTCGATAATACTTAAGGAAACCACATTGAGCTGTGTTGTGTAGAGTTACAAGATAATAATGACTCAAATTTTATATACAAGGTGTCGTCTTTGCCCACCTACTCTTTCCCAGCTTGGCTGGGGGGTGGACGGGAAAGCGCTCGAAATGGCCCTTTATCATCCCCTTCGGTTCTTCCAAGTAACATAGCCCTACGTAACTTTGTAAGCTCACATTTTCCTTGAAACAATGTGCGGTTATAACGTTAAACTACCCCGCATTGTTTCTTTCCATATAGGTCGTTAGCTGTTAATCAGTGGTAGAATTTTCTGGGTCATGCTCACAGCACCTTCTCGTAAAACGACGTAACAAATGACGCGTAAGTGATCCACCGCGTAATTACTACTTACGCATGGACTGCGTAAAACATAATAATAATGAACTATTTGGAATACGGTGTATTGTTTTATCATTGATTCGTCGCTATTCATCCAAAATTTTCGGTGGTGCCATAAAATCACCTCCTTGTTACGCGAAGTCACAAGTCTGTGAAAACTCGCGGCATTAAAATGAAGTATGCACAGCAAGCAGCACATTACTGTGCTACTTACTGGCTGCCCGCCAATAACATTGCCAGCGGCTGCTTATAGCAGCGGGTGAGATGGGTTCATATGTGTATAATAGATACTTTCAGTTCTAGTATAACTATGTTGAGCTGTTTTTGCGCATGTAAAATAAATAAGCATTATTTGGACACACACGCAATCCTTTCCAGGTGGGCAGCCTTCTTATCCAGAAAACCATGGACGCTGGTCATCTCCCTGGTGAGGAAGATCAAGTAACGGAGCAAACTTGAAAGCTGGGCTTCTCAATGTGCTCGCGTCCACTGCCTTTTTACAAGCTGCCGCGATCTCTGCAGGCTACCATATGATAAGCAGAGTGAAGCAGGCTAGTCGGAGACTAAAGTGGGAATCTAAATTAGCTGTCCTGGCTAGGCAAAACAAAAATACTTTACACGTCTGCACATTCATCAACGCACACTTGCTTGGATATGGCGATGCTATACATTTTTAAAGAAAGAAACTGAATTTCCCGAAAAGGAGAGCGTTTGATCGGGCTATAAAACCTTTACTGGTTCACGTTTACAGGCCAGGGAGAACAAAATAAAATCATGACAGATTGCTGTAATGTTATAGAGCCCCTCTTGAGCAATAGCCTCCTCAGCAACGCTCGAGAGCAAGGCGCGCAAGCGTGGAATAGGCAGCGAGCACCGCACGTAGCCTATAGTGCGTGGTCATGACACACCGAGGACAGTCGTCACAACAGAACGTAGGACAAATTTTATTGCATGACTACGTTATTGCTGCGTTCAAGTAAAACTGTGCCTGACTTGATAGTTTCCCAGTCTGCAGCCGACACTAACCACTGTCGAATATAGGGGCCTCCGCCTCCCTAACATTTCTAAGCGGGGAGGCTAGCGCCCCCTTGCCACCCCCCCCCCACTGGTAGATACGCCTATGCTTGGGTTCTTGTCACGTGTTTGCATAGCTGTGCCAACTTGCATGGTGCGGATAGCATAACATGTACCCCATATCCTGTCGGGACGTTCTCAAGGCATACAGACACAAAATTTTGAAGGCGAGATAACTTGTCAGATAAACTTGTGTGGACGCACCCACACATCATCTACGAAATACCAACTGATAAAATAGCCTAGAACATATTTAAAATCAATTTTAAAGTGCATCTTGCAGCACCGCACACAAAACGTGCATTTGGTTTCCATGTAACGACCAACCATCTGCGTCACGAGTTTGTGTTGGCTGCCGCGATCCTTGCGAGCGCTCTCTCCTAGCAGACCTTTTCAACAGAAAGTCTGCTGGAGTACAAAGCCTGATGTCCTTGCCTCGGCAGTACATTTTTGAAGGGTCACGCATACTTACATCTCGGAGAGAGCCACTCAGCGTATTGGAAGCCGAAACAGCGACTGGGCAGTATAAAACCATCTCCAAATAATTAACCATAGCGCGCTCCAGCAAACGACCTTTCCAGCCATGATAAGTTGGTCTTACACTCATTGCAACAGAAAAGACAACATGCAAAGCTTTTGTTTCGGTGCTCCTTTAAACATGTGCGACTCTCTTGCACATAAGGGGTAACCTCACACCTGCCTCTTCAGCGGAATGCCTACAACGTAGCACAGGTTCATTGCGAAGCTGTTTCTGCAGCGCTTCTGCAACAGCTTGAAGCAGCGTACGAGGGAAACCCACCTTATGACGGCAAATTTCACACCTCGCGTATAACGAAAAAATTTGGGACAACGTAGGGAAGACACAGCAGAAAATTTTTACTATGTTCACGCGATGTGAAATTCACCATCATGAACCAAATCCAACTAGCCCGAGCTTCTACACTAGTAGCCTACCTTATGACATTTATAAGAAATACACAACTTGCACATGACGTCAGTTCCTGTCTTCCGTCCGCCATCACCGAGCCAACGGAGCACATAACATCGCAGTGGCCACGCTGTGTTTCCGTTTGTGTGGCGGATCGTTTGGCGTTGTGCACGTGTTTTCATCGTTTGCCTTGTGCTTCGAACGAAAAAGACTCGTTCAGGACATTATGTAGCTTGCAGCGAAGCAGTGTTAACTGGGGAACTCGGACCCTCCGTGTCTGCAATGTCCGAGTGTATTGGGTGAAACAACTTTGGACGAGTCCGCTACAGCGGTGCTCTTCGCCACCCATATTTTTCGGTGCTCAAACTGCACAAATTTCATCGCTGATTGCTGCATACAACCATAGCCCAGTAACATGTTTGGCGCACGGTCGGGGTTCATTTTACCGAAGAGCTTAGCAGGCCTCTCGAACAACAAGGCACGTGGGGGGATTTGGAAACACAACTGAGTGAAAAGGTGGGGAGCTTTGGAAACATAACTTTCCTGTTATGAAATGACACTCGCACACATGAATGTTCAATGGATGAGGTCTGTTTATGTGCGCATAAGCCATGTGCTCTGCTTTCGGACAGCTCGTTCGTGCGGTCGCACGGGTGTCTAATCACCTTTAGCAAACAGTACGACCCCGCGTCTGGTCCTTAATTTACACTTCTCGTGCGGCCGCCAAATATCTCGGAAATCGGCGTTGACGGGAAATGCATGAGCTCCACAGCTTTACTCAGTGTCGTCTGCGGCCACGTGCTCGGTCGCATGCCGATATCGTATGCCAGAGTTCCACGGTGGGACATAGTTGCATGTTATGTGTAGCGCGTTTTCAACAAGTGCTTTTTAGGCGTGCTCTATCATACCCTGGACAGGTATAAAATACATGACCCCCCTCCCCCTTCCAAAATGCACTACTGAGGCAGCTATGTCGGTACCACCACAAATGTGTTCTGTGAAAATGTTTCAGCATCCAGCGCGGAAGGTTGAAAGAAAGAGAATGCTTTTGCACCTCCACTTATTCACAACCGTGGAGGCGCTGATGGTCGGAACCGTAAATTGATGCTGGCCGCAATGACATGGTGTCATTAGGAGACGCAGCTGCAAGTTTCAGTAGAACTGGTGCCACAAAGTGGAGATGCACATTGGAAGTTTAGGAAATGGCCCATTGCTATGCTGATATCATTGCTTTGGTACTCTACGTTATTCCGCGGGATGTTATTGTCATCTTGTGATACTTAATTCTGTGTCGGAAGAAGGTTTTCCACTACTTGGCGGAAATTTAGCGATATCTCAAATGCGCCATGAAAAATTGTCATATCCAGATTACTGAGGATGATATTTAGCATTTTCTGATTGCTTCAAAGATGCTTGAGAAATGGCATTCCAGATAAAATATTAAAATTATCGTAGAAAATTTTGGTGTTTACACTCATTTATAATATGAAAACGGGTGGTAAAATTGCTGAAAAAATTCAGAAAATCGGTTGGTATTTTGCAGTGCTTGCGTGCATGCTTAGTTCTATATCATTTACTTGTCAAGTGTTGCTATAGTGAAGGCACTATATTTCACTAAAGTTCACATTTGTGCATATCGTACGAGGCCAGTGAAGGTGGCACCGTTGCGGAGAAGGAACATGAGGGATCGTTGGGTTTTGTGATCATTTAATGGAGAAGACGTGTCAAGCTTCTTTTGCCAAGGCACATGAAGAAGGAGCGAAGTCTGTAATAAAGGGTTCTGTCTGTGTAGGTTGATCTGCCAAAATGGCCGGGACAAGCAAGCCTCCAGCCTCTGCCTCCACAGGGGCTCCTGACATGGGGATGGAAGTCAGGGGTGAAATAGTCTTTTACATACCATATTTCTTGCAGCAGCAGTGCAACATCAAAAAAGGCAGTCTTTTGTTAGTTTTTCTTCTGCGCACGAAATATACAAAGCATTTTTTGTACAAAAGTGTTTTTGTATGTACAAATGAGAGACAGGGCGTTTGGACACCCTGTCTTTTTAGAATGAACGTGTGCCAACTAGCTCAGCTCTGTTGGTCTTAACAAAATCACAGCAGTATTACAGGTTGCCATTGTGACCAAAGTAGTAATGTGTGTGTTGCACAAAGTAATGCATGTGGCGTGCCTCTATTTTGCAGAAACAGCCTGAAAGCATTCATTTCTTGTGATTTTTCTTGTCCTTCCTGAAAGGGGCCCTGAAATGGACATTCTGAGTTCACAATTTTTGCACTAAGCTAGCGGGACGTTTCAGTTTCACTGCTGCTGAAAGATTTAGCTACTTGATTTAGCTGGTGCCAAGCAAGACTACACAAATGAATTGATACGTCTGGTGGCTACATGGCTTCAAATGGCACACATTTCGACAAGTTGTACTTGTGAACACATGACATGCAGTTTTTCAATGTGGAATATCAGCATGTTTGTGCCTAAACCTGCTATGGCTGTCGCGTGTTTCAACAAAATTGTATTTTGCAGCGCAGACCACAAGTGCCTCGCGCCAAGGGCTGGTGTCCCTTTCAGGAGGGCTATTCCCTGTCGTCGACAGACACGTAATTTGTCAGTTTTCTGAACTTTTCTAACATATATACCTTCCTAACAGCTAGTCATCAACCATTACTGTCACACATCTGTAAAGTGAAGTTATTACATGCACAGTCATGATAAACTAAACATGAAAAAGCAACCAGAACTTTACACCAGTAATAGGGCGTCCGCCAACGATTGTACGGGTCCACACTCAGTTTGCAAGTTAGTCGATGTCATACCGACATTGACCATACTGGTGAAAACAAATATAGAAGGCTTAAAAGTTAGCTTGCACTTGCTCCTATTTTCAGTGTTTATGACTGCACATGGTTGTTTACTGATAAACACCATGGCCTCTACAAAGTCCGCCTCGTTAGTATGACATTTAAGGAGATCGAGCTGGTTTGAGTGGTTACAGTCGCCGACCGATCTTTCGAACCTGGCGGGGACCGAAAAAAAAAGTGTGAAAAATCGAACAGTCCGAAAAATTCGTTTTCGCCAAAAATGTTAAATGCCTTGCATCAGGCAGGCTTAAAAAGTCATTGATGCTGTGTTGCCTCGTAGTACGCTTGGAGGCAATTTGGCTTGCCCGTTTTTCCGCCAAAGTGACTTCGTCAGCGCAAACGCTCGACAAAAATGTCACCGCGTTGGCGATCTCCGCCGCCGACGGCTGCGGGCGGTCATCATTGTCATCATCCGAGCTGCTCTCCTGCAGGGAAACAACCTGGTGAAGAATTTCGTCGTCTATGGGCTCCGCGCACTAAACAATGTCGTCATCCGCCAGAGCGAAACCCTTAAATGTAATCGTGCCAGGTACATGCTCTCCACCGCTGCTCAGGTCACTAATTAGGTCTTCCCCGCCATCGGTGCCCTCCGTGTCGCCTACGCCCGGGTCATCGGCCTAGGGCTCTTTGCAGCAGCGAACCCGGCATGCCTAAAGCAATGCGCGATGGTATCTGGCTTCACCGGCTTCGAAGCTTCGGCTAACATATGGAAGGCGGCCACAATGTCGACCTTGTAGGTCTTCCCATTGTCAAGGCACAAGACGGTGCGGCTGAGCAGGCGGGCATGGTTGTGTGCCTTGATGCTTCGGATCACGTTTTGATCCATTGGCCAGAGCACGCTTGTGGTGTCAGGCGGTGAAAATTCTAGCCGAATGGCCTCTAGTTTGGGCACGCTATCGTGCGTGCCACAGTTGTCCACAAAAAAGATTACCTTCCTGTTCTACCGCACAAACTTGCGGTCAAGTTTCCGTATGCATTTTCAAACAAAGGCTGCGTTATCCACGCCTTGCAGTTACTGTCGTATTCCACAGGGAGTGTTCTCACAGCCTTAAAACACCTCGGATTTCTCGCCTTCCCAATAACAAGAAGAGGCAGTTTCTCTGTGCCGGTGGCGTTGGCACCTACCATGACTGTTACGCGCTCCTTCCTGAGCTTCCCGCTGGCGCATGATTCCCCCGAAAATGATAGGGTACGATCCGGCAGCATCTTGAAGAAAAGACCTGTCTCGTCACAGTTGAATATGTCCGAAGGAGCGTATTCTTTAAGCCATTCTTGCAACTTAGTGACACGGTAATCGGACACAATTGTCTGATCCACGGCTCCGCTTTCACCGCTCATTTTTTGAACCAAATTTCGTGCCTCTTCTTGAAGCCGCGAGCCATCCGTCAGTAAACTTGAAATCCGAGAGCGAACGACTCGGCCTTTTCCATTAACAAATCTCCCGACACGGGCAGGTTCTTGCCGAAAACTCCTTTAAGCCACAACTGCAGAGCCACTTCAAGGGTGAATGAACGCCCTTACTGCCATTCTTCTGGCTCTTGTGTGAATTCTCGAACGCTGTCAATATCTTCGTGCGGTTTTTGACATAGTCGATATCGTTTACATGCAGAGGTGGTATTTTTTGGCGACACCAAGCTGTGAACGTCCGCTCTCTATTAGGTGGACAATGGCAGCTTTCTTCTCAAACGTCAGGGTTGTATAGTTCCCACGCTTCTTTGCACCACCTGGCTCTCGCGATGGCACAGATGGCTGAGCCATGGCGTCGAGCACACAAAATTCAGTGACGCAGATAGCCGCTGAGAAGCACACAATGTCTCGTTGCGACGCGGCACAAAATGTGCAGAATGGCGACTGAAACAAGCTTCAACAACAATAAAAGTATCCTTCCTTCGCCTCCTCCCCGTACGGCGTGATCACGATAGTGCTGACCGAAGACTAAAAAATAGGCCCCGTGCCGTGTTTTCTAAAAAGCAGACACGGTCTCCGAAACTTATAATATGGCGTGCGTTTTCCAATCTTGGAGGCAAGAAAGCCATTTGAAGACCAAGCTTAGCCAAGCCGGCGGAAAATCACAAGTGTTGAAGATTGGGCGAGTTGGTTCGTCGTACTTGAACTGGTATACCGAATTACGGGGAAGAAACGGCCGAGCAGACCGGCACAAGAGGACAGAGCGCTACACAAGAGGACTAGCGCTCTGTCCTCTTGTGTCGGCCTGCTCGGCCGTTTCTTCTTCCCCGTAATGCGCTATACCAGTTCAAGGCGGAAATCAAACATTGCCGCGTTCACAATGGTTCGGGGCGTGGCTGAAAACGAGCGATTTAGTCCGAAAAATCTAACTTTCGGGGACAAATTCGTCCGAAAAATCGGTCGAAAAAATGCATTAGCTCTATGGGATCTCTGACGGTACATTTATGAATTCCGGAATATCCAATAAGTCCGAATTTTTGGAGTCTGAAAAATCGGTCGGTGACTTTTCTCATAAGAGTTTATTTTCTACGTTCATTTTATTGGTGTCATGGGTGCCAATATTCTGGTACGAGTAGTGTTTACCTATCAACATTTCAAAATTTTGCTCCAGTCGTTTGTCTCAATTACTGGATCCACACAGCTGCTTCACGTGTTTTGCACATGTGCTTATTTTTAAAAAATGTTTTTGCTTAGAATGTGGATATTCGTGACAAAAGAAGCCAATATGTTATTAATGCTATGTACACACATATGCGTTGAATTCAAATTAACAAGCTTTTACTGTTCTAAACATTATGCTTCTTTCTGCTGCAGGTTCACTTTGGCCTGTGTTACAAAATGCCAGAACTCAAGTGGCACTTTGTTATGAAACCGGCTAGTGACGCCAAGTGCACTTTAGATAGAGCAAGGCATCTTTGGCCAGCTGCGGAAGCGTCCCAGCGAAGTCTCACTGACCAGGCTTGCCGGACCCTTGAAAACTCGACGGTAAAGGCTCCGGCAACGCCAGAAAAGGTGGATGTTGTAAAGGGTAAGTGAAGTCACTTGCTTTCAGAAATGTGATTATATATGTTAAGGTAACCTGGATGAGCTGTCATCATTGACGTACTACACACATTAAATAATGCCAGACAAATAATGAGTGACTATTGCGTGTATCTTTTTCTTGCATGTGCATTTGTGTGTTATATCTTTTAACACGAAAGTGTTTTATCCGGGGTCCACCAAGACTTCAGTGACGTATTTCCGTCAGGGAAATGACGTCGAAGAAATATAAACGATCAGATGGCAAAGAAAAAAAGTTCCGTCAACGGGCATTGAACCCACGACCGCTCGGTCTGCAACAAATGCCGGGCGCGCTATCCACTGCGCCACGGTCACGGACTCTAGAAGCTTTCCAAACGCGCCTTTTATATCTACCACTCCCCCGGTCGGCGGGTGGTGTTGCCCTTTGGGAACGGCAAAGTAAAGTAATTCATAATTACTGTGGCTTTAGTACCTGCAACGCGTTACACGTTCGTCCCATTCGGCGCGTTTTTAATAGAAGTGCAATTTTGTCAATGCCTTATTACACCGCGAGGTGGCGACCTTAACGCAAGCGTCGTAAAAGCGTCGGCTTCGCTCATAGCATCACGCTAATCAAACTAAAAATAGCTCTGCGACGCGCGCCTGCCTCACCTGGCTGTAACACCGCATTCCCCGCCTACGCGCTCGCCCCGAGAAAAATTGCGGCCGGGCTCCGGGGCGGCACGACGCGCTTTGCGTCTAGTGCGGCCGTGGTGTTCAATCACATTTTAACATGCCGCAGGATGGCGACCACGTTCTGCGTCCAATATGCGACGCTCTTCTGGCTATCACAACTCGTTTTCTGATTACGCTTTCACCGCTAACTATATACTACAGCTACCACAAGGGTTTGTTTAATCATTGAACATGGACGTTAATCGTCGGGATGGAGATGTATCACCAATCATCAAAGGGGGTGCATACACGTTAAACGGCGCCATAGCTGCCAGACATCAATATCATTGTGCAAACTCTCTTATATCAATGTACAGTAAACATTCAGTTACTTCTATAAGGGTACGTTTTACTTTCGTGTTATTCCGATTCCTCTGACGTCGTAATCAGTTTTTTTTGTATCAAGCAGCAGCACAGATATAATTTTGAGGTATCTGGCAATGACTCTAAGTTCTGTCATATTATTTGACTAAAAAGCCCTCGGAAAATGATGTAGAAAATTATGCTTCAATGTGGACATCAATTTTCATGCAATCTTCGCAGCTTCAATTGTGCTCATCGTTTAAAAGGTGTGCATTTTTATGTACCTCACTGTTTTGAAGTGCCATGCACAATTTACTGCTTGATCCTTTATTTATGTTCCAATTACCGCTTGAACGTAGCGCGTATTAGCGCGGTACATAAAAGAAAGGGACACGACACAGACGTAGAGATAGGTAGGCACTAACCTATTTTCTACGTCTGCATCGTGTCCCTTTTTTTTTATGTACCGCGCTAATACACGCTGCGTTCATGGATGACCAACTTGCCCAATCAGCAACCCTTGAATTATTGCTGTCATTAAATAAACATACTGAAGACATCGATTTGCATTTAACAGCTTAATGACTGAAAACGCTTTTAGAATGCCTTTATAATGCTCAATATAGCAATATTATTTACTGAATTATACTCTGCGGGATTCACAGTTGTATGATTTTTTTAACTTCCACCCTCAAACTTGTAATATGTGGCCTATCAGCATGATCTGCACACTGTGGCATACTTCAGTAATTTAATGTTTAGCAAGGAAAAATGTTCGATTACAGGAAGCTCTTCGTACATAAGTGGCACGATAGCTGAGCTACTGTTC
Organism: Rhipicephalus sanguineus; assembly: GCF_013339695.2. Taxonomy (NCBI): domain Eukaryota; kingdom Metazoa; phylum Arthropoda; class Arachnida; order Ixodida; family Ixodidae; genus Rhipicephalus; species Rhipicephalus sanguineus. The sequence continues at coordinate 132,337,246 of NC_051179.1, read as the reverse complement.
TGCTCAAGGCACCCAGTAGACTTTCGCATGTGTATTGGTGCCCAAAAAGCAGTGCTGGACATTGCACACACGCTGCCTCTCTGTGGGGTCGAAAACAGAATGAATGTTGTTAGCAGCTTCCTTTCTGTGCTGTTCGATTTAGTTTTATGGCAGAAAACGAACCTGAGAGAAATAGCATTTGCTGCGAGTGCAGAATTGGCCTGTTTTCTTTTACGGTGTGTTTTCGCAGTTTTTAAAATCGGAAAGGGTTAGCAGGCAAAAGCTTATCAAAAAAGCATTGTAGGGGTTTAAAAGCGTGCATATTGCCGTTATTTGCAGCAAATGACACTTGTATATAGGGCTGTGCGAATAGAAAAAGTTTGGCTGCGAAGCGAATTCGAATATTGAAGTGTGAGCGTAAATCGAATAGAATATTTCTCGAATATTTCTAGAATATTTTTCGAATACATCAAATTGAAATTGCAGAACAATGGAGAGGATTTCTAAGCATATACTTAGAGATAGCAACATGAAAGTGTTTCTTTTTCCTAGGACTTGTTTTATAGTTGTCTTTTAGGAATAAGGCAATGCAGAGGCCGAATTGTATTAATGTACATGATTTGGTGCCACCGAAGTGTTGGCGACAACACTTTACATGTGAAAGGCAAATATGCTACTACCTCAGCCTCTCTTTCTCTCTCAACTTTTGTGGAAGCCCAACTGATGTGGTGGACCAGGGTGTGTTCTTTCGAGCCTGGAGTTCCAAATGTGCTTCGTAGACGTCAATATATTCGGATGATAAAAATTTTCGGCGTCCGAATTTTCGGACTTCCTGCCCAAATTTCAGGTCGAAAACGGCATTAATTGAGCTTCCACCTCTGCCACATCTATGATCTTGTTGGAACCAGCGTTTTCTTGAGTCAATACATTTGTGACTATAGCGGATCCTGAAAGGTGTTCCACGCAACGAACGTAGCCCCCAGATATCCGCTTTTCGGCGCACATCTCGGAGGTCGTGCATCAGCTTTGATTATGCTATCCTGAGGATTATGCCATCTACTGAAAATCTGAAGGGGTCACTTTCAATCGAACGTCGAATGTATTTGCCTTTGGGAAGTTGGAATATAGTAAAATTCCCAGTGGGAATCGAATAGCAAGCACTATTCGAAAAATATTCAAAATTTCGAATATTTACGTACCCCTACTTGTAAACCAACCGTATCAGAGCAGGATCTGGCAGATGTCTTCGGAAGCATATGCTGTTAGTATGTATGTGCTTCATATTTTAGCAAAAATAACTTATTTGTGTATTTTTACTTTGTTCTTTTAGCCTGCCTGCAAAGGTACATCGATATCCACCCAATGGGACCGCTTGCGCCACCACCAGGCAGACGTGTGGCTTCCGTAAGGAAGCACCTTCGGACATATTTCATGATGGTGAAGCGCTACAAGAAACGGAGACTTACGAAGAAAACAGGACGCAGCGCTGCGTCCTGTGTTCTTCGTAAGTCTCCGTTTCTTTTAGCGCTTCACCATCATGAATATATACCAACACGCCCCACTGGCAGTTATTCTGGACATATTTCACTGAAGCCGGCCGCGTGGGGAAACGAGTGAGAATTAATAAAAAAAAGCCCAGGTTTGAATGTGTACAATATTTCTATGCATTTTGTTGATTCTACGTGGCACAAACGACTGGAATGCTGGACGACATACACATGCAACGCACTTTTTAAAGCTCGATCGATGAAGGAAGTCCACAATCGGATGTTCTCCAATTCATTACACATTTGCCCTTGCCCTGTGTGCATTTAATACCTGTCTGACATAGACTCCTGGGCCTTCGCGAATTTATTAAAAATAAACCCTTCAAAAACGCAAGTAATTTTATATATGCCTAAAGGAAAAATCTCGACAAATAAGATGAATTTATTTCTGGGCTCTCAGCAGTTAGATATGGTAGATTCCGTTAGTACCCTTGGAGTATATTTTTCAAAGCACTTAACATGGAATGTACATATTGATAGCCTGCACTCAAAGATGTCATCTGCCATTGGTGTCCTTGCACGTATGCGATGGATGCTTCCTACTAAGGTGAAAGTTACGATATACAATGCGCTGGTATCATCTTTGTTACAGTATTGTAGCATAGTGTGGTGTACTACCGGAGTGACAAATTTGCGCAAGTTGTATTTACTACAGAAAAGAGCCATACGACATATTGCTGCTGTACACTATCTGTCATCTACAAAACTTCTTTTTCCAAAATATGAAATTCTTCCAGTATTCTCTTTGTATAATTACAGGCTGATGTTGTGTTATAAGGAGTTTCTTAAGCATGGTACCAATACCATAATTAATCTTGCTAAGCTAAACGTAAACCCGAGTGTTCGAATGACCAGGCACAAAGAAATGTGGACTGTACCCACCCCTAGAACTGTTTATGATGAACAATCATTGTCGTACAGGCTGCCTTCCCTACTAAACTCCTTAAAGCACGAAGATTTTGATCCTTCGTCTAATCAAAATTGTCACATTAAACGCTTCGCCCATCGTATTCATTTTTCGGAATAATATATATCTCGGAATTTTGGCCATTCTTATTATTGTTGCTTTTCATGTTCATGCCACTTCATGACTATACATATAAACTATTCTCTCTATTTTCAGTGATTTGTATAATAATTTTTGTATTACTTGACGCCATGTTAAACTTGTAAAGTCTATTCTGTATTTTGCATTCATGATTGTCCGCCATCCTGCTGCATTGCCAACTTGTAATGGGGTCGGGACCTCGTCAAGCTCTCGAGCTTTTAGTCCTGTACTCCTCCTATTGAAAGGAAATAAATTGATTGATTGATTGATCTGCCCATCGCCCACCGTCCACCCATCACCTGTCCATCATGCGCCCATCACCCACCGTCTACCCATCATCTGCCCATCGTCCACCCACCACCTGTTCATCATCTGCCCATCACCCACCGTCCACCCATCACCTGTCCATCATGCGCCCATCACCCACCGTCTACCCATCATCTGCCCATCGTCCATCCACCACCTGTTCATCATCTGCCCATCACCCACCATTCGTTCATCGCCCACCGTCTACCCACCGTCCGTCCATCATTACGCAGTACCATAATTCACGAAGATGGTGGGTGGCGGGTCCCACCATGCCCACCAATGCTGGGATTTTCAATAGGGTAACGCATCGATGTATATTACTTACATATTTCATTTATCTATGCACAGTGTACTAGGTCCAAGACTCAAAGATTATGCTATCTAGCGAGTTGGGTCGTCGTCCTTTAAGGGTGGAGGACGCGGCAGCGCTGAGGTCAGGCAATACTCGTGAGACTTCTGGATGAGAGAAAGATACGTCGACTTGCGGCGATCGATTCTAGACATCTCCATGCAGAGGAGATGTCCACAGCCAATTTTGGCAGAGCACATTCAGTTACTCGAAAAAGTGGTGAGTCGTGATGTCATCTCGCTCTTGACTACGTCGATGCACCGAACCCGCCAGCAGATTCCCAGCGTAAGAAAGAAGTGGACCAAATGTACAGAAACAGGAACTTGTGAAGTCTGAACTTGCATATGAATGATGTCCCGCATGTTCGAGAACGATGCAGGGAATGCGTACCGACCTTCACAGGCGCGTTAGAAAGGGCGGCCGCATTAAACCTAAACCGATGCGGATATCTGGGGGCTGTGTTCGTTGCGTGGAAGCGCATTCCGTTTCTCTGATTTGTGTCGAAAGTTGTGAAAGCTTCGTGACGTCAAGATGACGCTTCAGAACGAGAACCGGAAACAGGAGGCGTGCTGCTTGCCGAGCACCCGCCAATCAGCGGTGGCTGAAATGGACAGTCCATTACATGGACACATCGAGGAGAGCTCCCTTGAACAAGTGATGTATTTTATGTCGAGATTCCCCGTACAGGTTAAAAGAAAACCTAAACGCGGCGCGCCACATTTACTGCGCGGCGGCGAACCTGTCTAGTCTAGAGAGCGCTCACATTGGTGCAGGCTTGTGTGCATCCGCCTTCGAGGAGGAAGTGCCATGGCATTCTAAAGTTGTATCCATCTATAGGCTTCATTTAGAAGACGGGTAAAATATGACACCAGATGTCGAAACATCAAGCTGCGTTTTCAAAGCCGTTTTTCAGGCAACTACAGCGGTATGAGAGTCAACAAGTGCATTAACGCAAATCCACAGTCCGCGCCACAGTTTATATTGATACGAAAAGACAACATGAGAGTTCGCGACACTACGCTAGATGGTAGCGTCAGGAATAGGGCACCGTTAATGAAGTTTTATGTCGGACGACTTGTTGTCATGACAAAATATTCAACGTAAAAATGAAATGAATAAAAGCAGTTGTCACTTTGCTCCTGTGTTCGTCTCCCTTTCTGTTGTCCCGTTTTGTTGCACTTCTTAAGGGCACCAATCTGAGCAGTTATTTTATTTAGCGCGCTTGAAACGTAGTCAAGTCGGACAGGTTCGCATCACTGTTCTACAAATGGTTAAAGGAGCCCTGACACAAAAATATTGCGTCGTGTTTTTTTCTGTCGTAATGCGTAGCTAACGACCCACTTATCACGGCTGGAAAGCTCGTTTCCTCGAGCGCGCGGCGGTTAATTATTCGAAGACGGTTTTATAGCGTTCAGCCGCAGTTTCGGTTTCTGAGCACCGAGTGAGGCGAGACAAAGCGTGGTTGTCGTGTAAACTTAGCTGGCAACGTGAGCGCACAAAACCTCGCGCACATGAGCACCGCGTTCACAGTTCTTTTCAACGAAGGATTCCGGGCCTCTCTGAGGCGTTTATTATGCATGACCCCCCAAACATGCACTGCCCAGGCAAGGACATCATTATACTCTGTGCAAGTACGCCCCCTCTTTCCGTCGAAAAGGTATGATAGGAGAGAGCGCTGGCAAGGATCGTGGCAGCCAACACAAACTTGTGACGCAGGAGGTGGTTGGTTGTTTACACGAAAACAAAAGTTGGGTTTCGCGTGCAGTGGTGCGACACGCACTTTAAAATTGATTTTAAATTTATTCTAGGCTAGATTATCCGTTTACATTTCATGTATGTGTCCGTTTGTATTTCATGTATGTGCCCGTTTGTATTTCATGTATGTGTCCACAAAAATCTATCGCACGAGATATCTCGCCTTCAAAATTTTGTGTCGGCACCACAGGAGCACACAGACCTAGGCGGATAGATAGATAGATAGATAGATAGATAGATAGATAGATAGATAGATAGATAGATAGATAGATAGATAGATAGATAGATAGATAGATAGATAGATAGATAGATAGATAGATAGATAGATAGATAGATAGGCAGGCAGGCAGGCAGGCAGGCAGGCAGGCAGGCAGGCAGGCAGGCAGGCAGGCAGACAGGCAGGCAGGCAGGCAGGCAGGCAGGCAGGCAGACAGGCAGGCAGGCAGACAGGCAGGCAGGCAGGCAGACAGACAGACAGACAGACAGACAGACAGACAGACAGACAGACAGACAGACAGACAGATAGATAGATAGATAGATAGATAGATAGATAGATAGATAGATAGATAGATAGATAGATAGATAGATAGATAGATAGATAGATAGATAGATAGATAGATAGATAGATAGATAGATAGATAGATAGATAGATAGATAGAAACGGGTAAATTGCCTTAGGTTCACCAAGAAATGATTCACATTTAAAACGCATTGTTTTCGTTCAAAATGGTTTATTGCCGAGAATTCACAAGTTGCAAACGTCGCTTTAGCGTTTATTTTAGCTGGGAACGTCGTTATTATAGTTGAAATTGATATTAACTTTCCCACTGTACATACTGAAATGAAAAAAGATGGGGTTAGAGCACTGCAATTTGTTTCTCCAAAATAATTTTACTCCGCTCTGAAAGTAGATAAGACAAAACGTAGAGCGGATACTGTCCTATGAATAAACATTGGCAAGGTTTCAAAATGCGCCATACCTGCTTTTCACGACAAAATGAAAACGCGCATTCTGCATCTTTTGAACCACTAATACGACTACCAGTAGCACAATAAGCACTGAAAGCTGTGTCAATGGGGACATTTAGCTTGAACGTATATTTCTTTACGTTACCCTTTTTAAGTGCACATAAAACGAGGACAGAACTAAGAATTTGACATGGCAGCGCTTAACTCACAACTGATGGAATCTGCGCATGCGCGAACCTTTACAGAACGTAAGCTACTCGCCGGATAGGGTTTACGTTTACGGCCTTCTTTCGCAAATCCACCTTCGTTCGTCGCTACTCGCGATATCCGCTTCGCGGAGACTCGAGCCGCCGAGGCAAAATAAGCCGAAGTGCCAGCGCCACTTACGATTACATTGTTTCATCCGGATTACCGAGGCTAGAGCGACCTAGAATACCGAATCTGCAAACGTGAGAGGCCTAAAGCCCCAAGCAGGCTGGATAGGTGGCGCCGTCTAGAGGGGCCAAGGTGAACCAGGCAAGCACAAAATTGTTATTGCAGAAATATCAGGCATTCTACTTCCATTGTAAATGCCTTGCAGCGGCATAATTACGAATGAGTTGCCGTTTCAATCATTTTTTCCCTGAACAACACTAAGCGAAAACAAACGTGTCCATGACTGTGGTTGCACGAAGCGTCAGAAGATGTCGACACCATCGTCCGGTAACCCCGTATTGCTACACCCCTTTGCTTATACCGGGATACCAAGGTCAATCTAAATAGGTCGCGAAAGTCGGAACGAAAAGTGGTCGGAAACCTACTGCGACAAACATCAACAACCGCGTGACGATAAAAGCGCTACTAGGTGAGGGGGGACAAATAATGAAAACAAAAAATTAATTAAACGTTTATTTGCATTAGTTTTAATTTTATTTGTCACGAATTAAATTAGTAGATTACTTTAATCAAACTTTAGTCTTGAGTATGTGGTTGAGTGGCCATTTTTTTTTTGTTTATTTTCAGAAACAGCGGGCACATGCAGGCAGTCTGGTAACATGGGCCAACGGTTTTGCGCATTTTCAGATGGAAATGGCGTCGCTCGTTTTCGCGCAGTAGGTTTGTGCCGGTCGTCCGTAGGTGATTTCTTCGCATAAGCGTTGTTTGCTAGTCCTGGTACTTGGCAGAAGGTAATATAGCCCATCGCAGTCATCGGGAACCGTGCCAGCGCACGGCCGGCGTGCTGTCGTCCTTCGGGACGATGAGTCCGCCCCGCTACGCGAAGAAACGCTGCGCTGTCTACGGATGCAAGAGCAACACGTGTGCAAGGTTTGTGTGCACGTTGAATTGTTATGCTACTTCTGATTTTTGTGTTATATATTTTGGGGCAATATCCTGTTCAACTGCAATATTTCGCCAATAAAATACACCTTATTTATCAAATCTGTCTTTTTCGTCTTCCCGTTATCTTGCAGGCTTCCATTATGGAGCCGTCATAGTGATAAGAAAAACAACGTGGGGCTATAAAAAAAAAGAATCGGCGCCCTGTCAAAAAATTTCATAATTTCGCGCTCATCGCGTTAAAACGTGACGTCATTTCAGCTTCCGGTTGTGACGTCATCTTTTTTTTTAAATTCTGTTTGTCCCCTCTTCACATAGATGGCGACTGTTGCAACAACTAGCCACCGGCTTTACACGTGGGCTTCTACGGAAGTTACGCTACCAGTTTACATATACCTTCGGAATACTGCACACGCTAAAAACCTCTCTTAAGACGTTGCCGCAACACTAATTCAATATTATCTAAATTAAATGTAGTATAAATGCAGTTATCATCACAGTTTAGTGGCTTGCGCAAACGTAAAGGTATACGTTTACGTACGTACGTAAACGTTTACGCATGGCAAGCTAAAAGTTCTTAAAGGATGCGTTCCGGTAACACGGTACACGCAATCCGGTATTCCGGTTACACGGTAACGTTAAAAAGTATGCATACAAGCTAAAAGTCCCTAATATAAAAGCTTATTTCTTTTAACCTCGAATTTCTGGTGCGCTAGAACCAAACGGCTCAAGGCCTAAACATTTGCTCTTAAATCACCGGCCACTGCAATCCAAAGCGATGCTTAAAGGGACACTAAAGAGAAACAATGAATTGGCTTAAATTGATAAAGCGTGCTCGGAGAACTCTTGTGTAGTTTATTTCACCACCATAGGTTTATTATTAGAGGAGAAAACCAAGTTCAAAGTTTCATTTTTAAATTTCGCGCCGAACTTTGTAATTCGTGACGTAAAAGATCTCGAAGAGCATTTAACGTATTTTGGCGCAACTGGCTTGACGAAAATTTCCACAAATTCGTTATGTCAAGTCTCTGGCCCCCTCAGATGACAATGTATTTCCTTTTTAACAGATTAGGAACTCCGTAGTCCCAAGCAGGCGCCGTCAAAAATATGTGACGTCACGGCAAATAATGCGGGAATTCCAAGGTGGCGTCGCCACCTGTAATTTCTTTTTGCGCGTTTTCTCGCTTATTAAGCGTCTTCGCGCAGAAAGCGTGGTGTTTTTCGTATCGTGGAAGACTACTTTACTAATGCGAGATCGTTTTGCTCTTTAGTGTCCCTTTAAGAGAAAGGAGCTTCAACGGCGACGGCGGGGTGCGGCCCTGAGAAGCTTCGCTCCTAAATAAACCTCTGATCCCAGCGGTCATGTCGGGCTCGCACTCTCACTTAATTGTCCGAGACTTCGCTCCATGAGGTCGCTCATCACCACAAATTTGAACTCATTCTCATTTCCCCAGGTTGACACTGTATTGTGGTTTAACTGTACCTGCCGCTCACGTGTTGCAAGATTACAGTACTTAAATCCTGTAATAGGGTTGCGAGTTAAACGAGTTGGAAAATACTCATGACGACCAGCGCAAACGGAACACGGACGATAAAAAGAAGCGGCAACACAGGCGCTGTCTAACAACTGAATTTTTGGTTAGAAGCAGAAACAACACCAAGGATATATATAGGTAAGAAAGATTATCAACAAAACCGTGTCCCCCCCCCCCCTCAAAAAAAAAAATAACCATCAACTACAGCAATAATATCGTGCTTAGAAGATATCAGAACTGCGCACGTTCCAGGAAAGTCACTTCCTCATCAATCAGAGCGATAAACGGGCAGCTCACGCACATGTCTCTTTTTTATCATTTCGAACTCCTCCGCAATTTCCCGCGTACGCTAGCTCTTGTGCCGAGTCACCACGGCTGTGCGCAGTCGCACTGAAGTGCAACTGAAGTGTGCAGCCGTACTGTCTCCAATGTAGGGCAAGGTGCGAAGACGGCGCGCCCTTGAAAGAGCTAGCATGCTCTCTCAAACGGACGTTCAGACACCTCCCCGTCTGTCCTATATACTACCTACCACATGGCAAGGGTATGCTGCACAGAACGCTGCAGGTGCAGTCAACGTACCATGTATAGTGTTTCATAGAACACTCACCGTCGGAAGAAGTCACCCCTCTTTTTTGCACCCTTCTGTCTGGAGGCGCACACACTCCCCAGCTTCCTGACGGCATGGTAAACGAAATTTACGTTGTGATGACCGCCCAGCTCGGGTAACTTCTGTCACGTTTAGCATGTTACCACAAATACCGATTTGTGAGAGGTCTCGCAAGATTTGAAATCGCCAATGGTGCCATACGCTTTCCCCGTATGAAGAAACACAGAAAGGAGAAACTGCTTGTGAATAAACGCATCCTAAATATAAGCCTCGATACGATCTATATGGTCCGTCATGGATCCGCCTTCCATGAAACCGCACTGATACATATTGAGTAGCTTATCCGTTTCAAGGAAGTATAACAGCCGGCGATATCTCATCTTTTCAAGAAGCTTACAAGAAGGACTTGTCACAGCAATCAGCCAGTAACTGGCTGCAAAAGACGGATATTTGCCTTGTTTTGACACAGGGATTACAATAGCCTCTTTACAGGCTAATGGAATGCATCCTGTGGAAACAAATTCGTAACAGCAACTCAGAAGCACCACCTGCTCGTCGGGATGGGAATGTCTTATGATTGTGTACACGATTCTGTCAGCTCCCGGCAAAGAACTGTTTAAGGAGTTCCTAAACTTGGCCATACGAAAGGGACGGTTGTACAGTTCACTTCTACTAGAATTGCTTCTCAGTGCTTTCTGTTCAGCTATTTCTTTGCGCTTTAGGAAGCTGGCTGAGTAGTTTGATGAGCTAGACACGCGCTCGTAACGCTCACCAAGCGCATTTGCCAAGTCTTCAAGGCTGTTGCTTTTGTCGTCTACAAAGGGAAGAAGGGGGGGGGGGACTGCTTATCTGATAATTTTCTTAGTTATATTCCACACCTTCACTTCTTGTGTGTATCAGTTCATATTGGGGATACATTTTTGCGAGCTCTCTCTTTTCGCATTACATGTGCGCCTTTCCTGGGATTTTACTTGTTTAACTGTTAGATTTTTCGCCGTTTGGTGTTTAGATTGTATTTCTTTGTCATCTCTACGTATCTTCATGCCTTTAACATCCATCGCATTTTGTTCCATCCATCCCTCCAATAGTTCTGCCTAACTCCGTGTAATCAGGTCATCAGCTGTCACCACTCTACGGACCATATTCATTGATTTCTTTTCAGTCACACTTATGGGAATATCTCCAAATCTCTCGGGGCTAGGGAGTTTCTCATGTTGGGCTTTGCTGGAGATTTCGAGAAGTAGATCTCCCCATGACATTTAAGTGATACCCTGGTCCTGGTTTTTGTTCAATGCATGTAGTCACAAGAAAAGGTGAAACACGTCCCGCTGGAATGTTGGTTTGCTCACTGCGGATCACGTGGAAAACTATCTTTGCGCTACATTAGAGTTTGCTGTCACTTTGCTGCGCACTCTTTTTGAGAAATCGATGAGGAAGTGGGAGAAAGGAGTACCCATTAAATGTTTCCTATTCAGCAGCTATGGTAGCCACCCACCGTCGAACCTAACAAGGCGACGCTACAATGCATGGGTAACACACGCAGACACCAGCTATACATAGCTGCCATAACCCAATATAATCAAGGCTGGATATAACACGCAAGATTAACCCAGGCCACCTACGAAAAGTGGAAAGTAACTGAAAGGAATAGGAGACAGGACAGCAAGTAAAGGAAATCGGAAAGAAAAAAATCAGACAGGGCGATCGGAAAAGGCTACCACAGATTTCCTCCGGGTGGGTCTAGGGTGTCTCGAAGTGCTCCTCTGGAACAGGGTCGAGACACAGCCATTGTGGACGCCATATTGGTTGAAACGTTGTTCGGTGGCAATAAATGGCATGCAAAGATGGAACGCTTGCAGCCAAGGCAATTTGGCTCGGTTTATCTCTTCTGGCGGTAGGGCTTGCACATATAATTTTGCTAACAAATAGATTAGCACGAAGCATTTGATGGCGAAATAAAGTCATTTAGAGCGTATCTATCGGTCTATCTATCCCACTGGCTGCGTAGATCTTCATGCTCTCGCGGCCGATTGATTAGGTTCACGAGTGCAAAAGTTGGCAGCGCATGATAACAGCGTAAGAGGAAAAAAAATGACTGGCCATAACACCATAATAAGCCGGATTAGCTTAATCCAGATTAATCCACACTGTTTTGAGGCCATACTCTATCATCCAACTGACTAGACAACTTGAATTTACTCAAAATGACTAGTTCGGGATTGCATTAGTCCGGATTAGCTTAATCTGGCTTAATTCTGTCTAGATGAATCCTCCAGCTTAATCTCTATTGTCTTATTGTGGCCATACTCAGTCATCCAAATGCCTAGGCAATTTCAACTTACTTTCAAGAGGCTTTCTCAAGGCTAGCTTAATTCAGATTAGCTGAATCTGGCTTAATCCAGATGGGCTTAACATGGCCATGCTCCGACATCCAACAGGCTAGACATCTCAACTCACTCCAAATTCACTTGATCGTGATTAGCTTAATGTGAGTTAGCATACTCCGGCTTAATCCACATTGCCTTATTGTGGCCATACTCTGTCATCCAATTGACTAGGCCATCTCAACTTACTCAACATTGGATGGTTCAAGATTTGGACTACCTTAATCCAGCTTAATCGAATTTAGTCGGATCGGCTTAATGTGACCATACGCAGTCACCCACCAAACGGCTAGTCATTCTCAATTTACACAACATTGGCTTGTTCAGGATTACCTTAACCCGGATTTATTTAGTCATGCTTAATCCGAAAGAACATAGCCTAGTCGGGTCTAATCTACCTTATGGCTATGCCATTTCATCTTGCACCGGATTAGCGTGATCCGACATAATCTCCACTAATCTTGCCTAATCCCACTGGACAGGTTTCTATCAGTATATATTGGTATCGATAAGCGTTAAATTGGCTTCTACAAACTGAATCAGGCTGCGATATACTGGCTTAACTAGGCTTTTTCTAAGCTAAACCTGGTTTATTCTGGCGGCTTAATTGTTATCAGTGAGTATTAATGAGTATTTATTTATATCGATTACTATTGATTGTTTTGACTATGCTTATTTAGCATGAGCTATGATTAACTTGTCTTGACCATGCTTATCTAACTCGTCGGCAAGGTAGCCGAAGCATCTATTCACTCCGCACGGCTTAACGCAAAGCTTAACATCCCCTTTCTAAAAGCAGCTTGACGCGATGATTATGCGATGCTGCTATAGCGAGACGAGCAAGGATATCTTTAACAGCATGCTCACTGCTGGCGATAAAAAATGCACGGCCACATGCAGGACAAGTCAACAACTAACCTCGCATATCTTGGTGCTATCGGTCGGATGCCAACGGTCGCATTTCACTTGTGCTTGCCTTTTTTTTTATTTGCTAGTTTTACGAGGGAAGCGAAACATCCGCTGGCCTTTCGCGTGTGAACTAGTACACAGTGGCACACAGCAGCCTGTCATGGCTGCCAAAGAACGTATCTCAATACGTCAAAGACAACGTACTTACAGCACCGTTCACGCGCTGGCCTCTGCGCGCCGCCCGACACTATTGAACCAATATGGCGACCATGTGGCGCAGAGTCTTTCAAAAGGTGTCTTCACCCTGAAGCGTAGGCGCGCGCACATCGAGGCACCCTAGGTGGGTTTAAAACCCCTTAATGTCGATAGTAGCGACACTCCTCCACTCCGACGCTTTCCTCCTCTACATATATCCTCTCCAAACCGGATGCGTTGGCTAGTAGGTGATTGCAATCCTGCTAGCTGATAGCGCCGCCGAAAAATGAAAACACAAGAAAAAAATGGTACGCGCGCGTTTCTCGGGCGACGGCCCGAGCGTAGCTCCGGAATGCGCCGAGACGAGAGGCGGGAGAGAAGGGTGCGCGGCGCTAAAAGAAAGACGGTAGTTTCCAAAAAATATCCAGGGACACAAGGCTAAGCATGGCAGGGAATTGAACCCCCCCCCCCTTGTTTGCTCAGGTCCGTGCTGACGCCACTTTCCAAACGCCTGTCGTGCGACGCCTGTGCGGCAATCATATTTGCTGGTGTTTAACGTACCAAAACCACGATATGATTATGAAGGACCCAGTAGTGGAGGTTTGGACATTTGGACCACCTGGGATTCTTTATCGTGCACCTAAGTCCAAGGTACGCGGGCCTTAAGCATTTTGACCTGCATCGAAGATGCAGCCGCCGCGGCCGGGTTTTGATGCCGCGACCTTCGGGTCAGGAGTCGAGCGCCATAACGACTAGACCACCGTGGAAGCTAATGATGAGGCATCTAAAGCTTTCGTCTTCAAAACTCTGATGTGCGAGACAACGAGTTGTTGGGTAACAGGTGTCTCAGCCTGCGACTGTTTCTGCGCAGAGCTGATAGACGAGGCGATCAAGGCGACGGTGAGTTAAGGCAAATTTCTATACATATAAACAGAGGCGTTACGTATTCGGCGCTGGGGCCGACAGCTTATTGGGCTCGCGCAGAGGTGCGACGACGACCCGGAATTTCTTCGCTCGCCGTCTCTCTCTCTCCGCGTAGATTGGTTCTTTTATAGCCCTGGCCGATCGCTTGCATGAGCCAGGAGTTCGAAGCCTCCAATCAGGAACCGCCGTTGGTCGCTGGCTCGAACCGGATCCGCGGATGAGAGGGCTTGCCGCACGTTGCGTGAGAAATTTCCGTCGATTGTGTGAGACGCATCGCCGGATTTGCCGGGGATTGCGTAAGACTCCCGCCTCGTTGCATCAGCGGGTGTTGACGCTGGTTGCATCGACAGTCTATCGATGTTGACGCTCGTTGCGTCAGACATTCTACCAGCTTGAATGCTTTGTCGAAGCAAGGAAGTTTGGGTTGGGAGCCCTGGCATAACTACAGAGAGAGAGAACAAGAAAGGGATAGGAAAAAGACGGCAGATCCCACGCATTGTGGGAATCGATGTAATGCGAAGCAGCCAGCAAAGAGCTGCATACATCGTCTGTATGTCATTGAGGAAAATGCGTGTCATGGTTTTCATGTTAACTCCTATTATTTATGTTCGGCACACAGTGACGTCGTGCAATACCAACTTCGGGTATCAAGCTAGCAAAAAGGCCGCCAGCGCACCATGCGCGTGGCACGTAGGTCATGCTGTACATGACATGCGTGTCATGATTTTCATGTTAACTAGTGGTATTTATGTTCGTTACACAGTCACGTCGCAAGATACCAATTTTGGTTTATATCAAGCTAGCGAAACAGCCGCCAGCATGCCATGAGCGTGGCACGTAAGTCATGCTGTACATGACATGCGTGTCATGATTTTCATGTTAACTCGTGTTATTTATGTTCGTTACACAGTCACGTCGCCAGATACCAATTTTGGTGTATATAAAGCTAGCGAAACGGCCGCCAGCGCGCCATGAGCGTGGCATGTAAGTCATGCTGTACATGACATGCGTGTCATAATTTTCATGTTAACTCGTGTGTTATCTATGTTCGTCACACAGTCACGTCACGCAATACCAATTTCGGGGTAGATCAAGCTAGCGGAACGGCCACCAGCGCACCATGAGCGTGGCACGTAATTCATGCTGTACATGACATGCATGTCATGATTTTCATGTTAACTCGTGTTATTCATGTTCGTTACACATTCATGTCGCCAGATACCAATTTTGGTGTATATTAAGCTAGCGAAACGGCCGCCAGCGCGCCATGAGCGTGGCACGTAAGTCATGCTGTACATGACATGCGTGTCATGATTTCATGTTAACACGTGTGTTATTTATGTTCGTCACGTCACGCAATACCAATTTCGGGGTACATCAAGCTAGCGAAACGGCCGCCAGCGCACCATGAGCGTGGCATATAAGTCATGCTGTACATGACATGCGTGTCATGATTTTCATGTTAACTCGTGTCATTTATGTTCGTCACACAGTCACGTCTCAAGATACCAATTTTGGTATATATCAAGCTAGCGAAACGGCCGCCAGCGCCCCATGAGCGTGGCACGTAAGTCATGCTGTACATGACATGCATGTCATGATTTTCATGTTAACTCGTGTGTTATTTATGTTCGTCCCACAGTCACGTCACTCAATACCAATTTCGGGGTAGATCAAGCTAGCGAAACGGCCTCCAGCGCACCATGAGCGCGGCACGTAAGTCATGCTGTACATGACATACGTGTCATAATTTTCATGTTAACTCGTGTCATTTATGTTAGTCACACAGTCACGTCGCAAGACACCAATTTTGATGTATATCCAGATAGCGAAACGGCCGCCAGCGCACCATGAGCGTGGCATGTAAATCATGCTGTACATGACATGCGTGTCATGATTTTCATGTTATGACTTGTAATTTATGTTCGTCATACAGTCATGTTACACCATACCAATTTTGGTGTACATTTGATTAACCAAGCGACCAGGAGAGCACACAGTCGTAGGCGGCTAGATAGATAGATAGATAGATAGATAGATAGATAGATAGATAGATAGATAGATAGATAGATAGATAGATAGATAGATAGATAGATAGATAGATAGATAGATAGATACGCTTAAAGTCGCAGAAGTTCGCTAAGAAATGCTTCGCATTTAATAAACAGAGAGAAAGAGAGAAAAGAGAGAAAAATGGTGTACAAGTCGAGAAAACGACACACGGACGCCGACTGCCTGTCTCCATCACCGATAGAGTCGGCTGCTTCCCTTGAAGAAGAGACGGCATTCCTCGGAATCCTCGACACGTCAACCATCGCAGATCACCAGCATGACGATCCTGAGCAACTTGGATTGATTAATTATTTAGAAGGACGAAGCCAGAACGCACCCAAAGCCTTCGCAAGAGGACTATCGTCGTTCTGTCTGCGAAACAATGTCCTTTACAAAATGAACTTCCCGTCAGACGGGTCCACCTACCTGCTTGTCGTCCCTACCGCTCTTCGTTCTGAGGTATTGCAAGCGTGCCACAACGAGGTCACATCAGGACATTTAGGCTACACGCGCACACTGGGCAGAGTTCGGGAGAGGTATTACTGGCCTAGACTCACCGCTGCCGTGCAGCATCATGTCGGACCTGCCTCGATTGCCAGCGGCGCAAGTCACCTCCGACTAAACCAGCCGGTTTGTTACACCCTGTCCAGGTCCCGCCAACGCCATTTGACCAGATCGGAATGGACCTTTCGGCCCACTTCCCACCTCTAGTGCTGGTAACCGCTGGGTTATAGTGGCGACCGACTACCTTACCCGCTACGCCGAGACAAAAGCCATCCAGAGAGGCACAGCAGAGGAGGTGGCCCGGTTCTTCATAGAGAACATTGTGCTGAGACACGGTGCGCCGTCGATCGTTATAACAGATCGCGGAACCGCATTCACGACCGCGCTTTTAGATCAAAAGAAAACTCGCGTTCCGCGAGTGCCGAAGCACTTGCGTGGCAATTTCGGCAAAGTTGAAATTGTCGCCTTTCCAGAGATTTTCCTTCACCACTTAAGGCTCTGATATACTCCAGCGTAACGTCGACGAGCGAGCGCGCGTGTCACGGCGACGTTACGTCAGCAAAAAACAGCCCTCTATAGTCCGGCGTCGGCTGACCGCCGACGCGGCCAACGGCCGCTGGCGC
Organism: Rhipicephalus sanguineus; assembly: GCF_013339695.2. Classification (NCBI taxonomy): domain Eukaryota; kingdom Metazoa; phylum Arthropoda; class Arachnida; order Ixodida; family Ixodidae; genus Rhipicephalus; species Rhipicephalus sanguineus. The sequence goes on along the minus strand of NC_051179.1, from coordinate 132,320,240 downwards.
GCTCGGGCGTCGCTCGGCGCCGAATAGATCCTGCTGCATTTCGCGCCGGTCGCGCCGGACTCGCATGTACAGGAACCTTCGCGGGCTGTTTCGTCGGTTCCCGACAGGTGGCGCGGGCGTTGTTCGCTTTACTGCGCAAGCGCTCCTCTAGATGCGATTGCACCGGCGCGTTGGAGCCGGCTCGACTGTAGCGGAGACCGATTTACGCCTGGCGTAGCGTCGCCAGCTCGGCGTGACGAAACGCAACGTCCTCGCGGGCGCTCGCGTCGTACGTCGGAGTATAACAGAGCCTTTACTTTTTACTTCTAGCATGTACAATGCATTCATATGGCACATAATCCCGACGCCTTCCTAACCTAGTCCTCAAAGCCGCCAAGAGCCTTCCCCTTCTTCCAATAAACGTGACATCTATTAATGCGCTAATATTACCTGAGTTCCGGAAATATTTCATCTGTCCTCTCTTAAAGCACTAACGAAACGAAGGCTTTTACAGGGGTAGGGAAAGCAGCTCATTGCAGAGATTACCCTGTGATATTGCACTGCCTGACACAACTTCAGTTTTTAAATTGATTACAGATCACTTACCTCAGGGCTGGGCAAAGATACCTTGAAATTGTATCGCGATACGATACAAGATACTCAGGCAAGAAGTATTTGAGATACAGATACACGATACTTCCCAATTGTATCTTAAGATACTTCGATACATTTGCAAATTTGCTCTTATATATCGATATAATGAAGCAGGAAACGCTAATGAACAAAAATCTTTAATCGGAATTTTCTTAACTGCAACCAACTTTGTTTAATTTTGAGAAAATATCTCTTTGTGTCCCCAGATTTCTGTCTCACTTGCTCAAGATATATTAGTTTCATTCCGAATCAGCTCAGCTTAACATGACAGCTCTTCATACGCTGCGCTGTCAATGGTTCTTGTTTGACACTTTTGTAAAAAATGGGTGCCACTTCTCTACATGCCGACCAGCTAGCGGGTTGCCATGTGAATACCAGAACGTCAATGAGAAGCCTCCGCACGATGGCGCAAAAACCGTTGTGCAGTTCTGCCTTGTCCGTAAGCGTATTTCTATAGGGTGCTGAGGACGACAGCACAAGCAAATAGTTCGGATGCCCTCCTTATTGCAGGATGCGCGCGGATCTCATCCTCGTCGCCAGGTGTTGTAACGCGACGCGGCCGCACGGGACGCCGACGCCGCACGAAGAACAAAGGGACCAGCGCCCGGAGCGCCGGCCGGGAAGAAGGAAGGAGCAGCCGCCGAGTCCCAAGCGGAACTGTTTATTCACATGGTGCGTCGAACTATATACATAAGTACAGCGCCCTCTAAGGGCGGCATTTCTGTATGTACAGAAATGCCGCCACTATAGGTTTCACCACTATAGGTTTATTGTTAGAGGAGAAAACCAAGTTGAAAGCTTCATTTTTAAATTTCGCGCCGAACTTTGTAATTCGTGATGTAAAACAATTCAAAGAACATTTAGCATATTTTGGCGCCACTGGCTCGACGAAATTTTCACAAACTCGTTAAGTCAAGTCTCTGGCCCCCTGAGAGGACAATGTACTTCGATTTAACCGATTGCGAACTACGTAGGCCCAAACAGGCGCCGTAAAAAAAATGCGACGTCACGGCAAATGGTGCGGGAATTCCAAGGTGGCGTCGCCCCCTGTATTTTCTTTTTGCGCGTTTTCTCGCGTATTAAGCGTCTTCTCGCAGCAAGCGTGGTGTTTTCGGTATCGTGAAAGAGTAGTTTATTAATTAGAGAAAACCCGTTTTGCTCTTTAGTGTCCCTTTAACATATGCAATGTAGCGTGGTAGAAGAGTAAAATAAGCAGCAAGCGTCGCACAACGCAAATTCTGTAACCAGGCGTCACATAATGTGAATTGCGCAAAGCGTAGGTTGTTGAATGCTTCCAACCCATTACAAAGGGCTCCACCATAATTCTTCATCATGAGGCACAGCATCAACAAAGCGCATAATGCCTTACATGCGTTTAGCAGGTACCACGGCTCTCCGTAGAATGACGAGAAATGGCATCATAGTGCCTGCTTCGTTACTTCTCAAAAATTACAATGATTTACAGCGTAGTGGGTTCCTCGCAAGTGCGCTTGTACTGCTTAAGGAAGCCCATAAGCGCATGATCCATTTCATCGGGGTTTCAGTAAAGTTCTTCGCCTCCCCCCTCTCTTTCCCACGTCAACGTATGTTATACAGCATGGCGGGAGAGCGAAATAGTGATCGGGCGTCACCCAATGCAAATTGCACAACCGGTGGGCCGTTTAAAGCTTCCAACCCATTACAAAGGGCTGAGCCATAATTCTTCATCGTCATCAGTCGTCGCTTCAACAAAGTGCACGTAATGCCTTACAGACGTGTAGCTGGTGCCTGGCTTCTCCGCAGAATGACGAATATTGACTTAGTACGTGCTTCCAAACTTCAAAAAAATGGTGATTTATGGCGTACTGGGTACCTTGCTAGTGCACCTGTATAGTAGCCCCAAGAGAGCTTACAACGGGCTCTAGAAACGCCGCTCTTCCAGCTATCGCTGCGGCTGTGCTGCGGTTTCGACGCAGGCCTGGTATTTTTTTTTTCGTGACGCATCATTGAGGGCTTAGAGCTGCAATAATTTTTATATTATACTTATCTGCTGACGTAAAGCATTCGTTAGCAACATATTCACTAACGTGCAATCTTGCAATCTTTTGAAATTTCTTCTCCGAGAGAACTAGTGCCGTCGAGAATTATCTCAAACGAATTGCAGTGGCACAAAGCGTTGCAGGATACTACTGCTATTGCCACTCATGGCTCCGACTATCTCGTGATTTGCAACAGCGAAGAACTTTCCGGTGACCTCAATAAACAATATCGATATATCTTAATCAAATAGCAAGGCGGTTCGATATCAGTCACAGTGGATACGTTTACAGGTCGTTTCACGTAACTATAGAGTCAAATATCTAACGGAGGGTTTATAGGGACACTAAAGAGCAAAACGATTTTTCTCGTATTAGTAAACTACTCTTTCACGATACCAAAACATCACGCTTGCCGCGAGAAGACGCTGAGTAAGCAACAAATCGCACAAAAGAAAATGTGTGTGGCGACGCCACCTTGAAGTTTCCGCGCCATTCGCCGTGACGGCACATGTTTTGACGGCGCCTGCTAGGGCCTACGTAGTTCCTAAACGGTAAAAATGAAGTATACTGTCCTCTGAGGGGGCCATAGAGTAACATACGAAGTTTGAGGAAATTTTCTTGAGCCAATGGTGCCAAAATACGGTAAATACACTTCAAAATCCGTGACATAACGCGTGGAGATTATGACGTGAAATTTAAAAATGAAACTTTGAACTTCATTTTCTCCTTTAGTAATAGACCTATGATGGTCAAATTAACGACATTATAGTTCTGAAAGTACAATTTATCAATCTAAACCGATCCATTGTTTCTCTTTAGTGTGGCTTTAACCGCGACTGAATAAAACCAATGGAGTATGGTTTACGTCATGTGGTGTTCCTTACAATATGCTCTATACTGTATTGCGCTTTATTGGTTGATTAACTCAGATAATTATGATTAACTGAGGTCAGAAAATAATTTTTAATATTCATTTGGGACCAAGTGGGTGCCATCACGTCGTAGAGGACATTCCAAAACGACCTTTCCAATTTTTGGTGGCGACGTACAAGCTGCGTGGTGATTTTTTTCCGATTTTAAAAGAAAGGGCACGGAAAATCAAATGAAATCACGTGACAGCGCCGCTCGTGCGCTGCTCTACTTCAGCCCACTCAAACGTAATTCGAGCATAACAACTGGCGCGTAAACTGTCAGCATACCGGGGGCGACGGCGTTTCCTTGCCACGTGCGGTCGTCAGAAATATTGACGCACTGTGACGCCGATGCATAAAGCCGCGGCCGGTCATTTCGCCATGGTCTACGCGCCATTTGTTTCGCTCGAAGTGGGTTTGAAAGCGCTGCAGTACGGCAGCGCACGAGGGAAATCACGTGGTCATGTTTCGCTGCCTTTCTTTATATGGGATGCAAACGGAGGACAGAAAAAATCACAGCATATCCACGGAGTGAATGATGATGAGTGGGCGAAGCTGCGGAGGTTCATCGGTAAACCGTGAATCTTCCGTGAATTCTGCCCAGTACATCATCACCGACGTGAGATCGGGCGCGTTTATACTAAAGGTTCGATGAGTTATGACGACTTGCAGCTCACTTTAATTTTACATGTACGCTGTGAGTTTTCATTGTTTAGAAAACCATTGCTTTAGAAAACACCTTGCTTCTTTCGTTAAGCAGCTGGCGTCTTTTTCCTTTTGCTTTAGAAACATCCGGCGTTCTTTCGTTTTGTTTTTACAAAACATCTGGCGTCTTTCGTTGGTTTATTTCATCAATCAACGGCGTTTTGAACAAAATTTTTATTGTTTAATCACGCACAGGAGAAATCTCACCAGGCACTACCTTGGAGGTAAACAATGGCTGCTAATGGGAATGAGAGACAGAAGTCGGCTTTTAGCTAACACTTACACTTCTACAGAGACAGAAGAATTCGGCTTTTAGTTAACGCGCACGCTGCGAATTTTTTATTGTTCAACAACGCACAGGAGAAATCTCCCACCGGCACCACCTTGGAGGTCAAAGGGTAAGACTTGTTACTCACTACTACGAGCACGACGAGGGACGAACGGGTGCCGCCTTAAGGAGCTTCGCCCCTAAAAATAGCACTAATGCTGACAATCAAATGATGATCAGAGTAACCGCTTGAATAATTGAGCAGGAAGAACAAAGATACAGTACGCCAAGATATCGTATGTTACGTAAGTGTTCGTTCCACGGCAACTAGTATCAGCATCGGTGGAGTGACAGTTTTTATAATCTCATTTGCATATAAGTCAGTCTCATCGTATGTAAGTCAAACTTACATCCACGAGATATTTTAAGTCGCTGTCGTGTGAAAGTCTCGAGACGCAAAGAAACCCCATTCGTGCATTCTTCAGACTTCGTAACCAAGCACCATACAAGGGAAACTTCTATACCGACACTATTGGAGCATCAGAATTTTCGCGAATAGTGCCGTACGCGTTAGAGTACGTAGAACAGTACAGCGGTTATGAGAAAGTGTTATGGTACCGACACAAGTAAAAAAAATCACAGCATATCCACGGAGTGAATGATGATGAGTGGGCGAAGCTGCGGAGGTTCATCGGTAAACCGTGAATCTTCCGTGAATTCTGCCCAGTACATCATCACCGACGTGAGATCGGGCGCGTTTATACTAAAGGTTAGATGAGTTATGACGACTTGCAGCGCACTTTAATTTTACATGTACGCTGTGAATTTTCATTGTTTAGAAAACCATTGCTTTCGAAAAACCTGGCGTCTTTCGTTAAGCAGCTGGCGTCTTTTCGTTTTGCTTTAGAAACATCTGGCGTTCTTTCGTTTCGCTTTTACAAAACATCTGGCGTCTTTCGTTGGTTTATTTCATCAATCAACGGTGTTTTGAACAAAATTTTTATTGTTTAATCACGCACAGGAGAAATCTCACCAGGCACTACCTTGGAGGTAAGCAATGGCTGCTAATGGGAATGAGAGACAGAAGAAGTCGGCTTTTAGCTAACGCTGCGAATTTTTTATTGTTCAACAACGCACAGGAAAAATCTCCCACCGGCACCACCTTGGAGGTCAAAGCGTAAGACTGGTTACGCACTACGACTACGACTACGAGGGACGAACGGGTGCCGCCTTAAGGAGCTTCGCCCCTAAAAAAATCACAGCATATCCACGGAGTGAATGATGATTAGTGGGCGAAGCTGCGGAGGTTCATCGGTAAACCGTGAATCTTCCGTGAATTCTGCCCAGTACATCATCACCGACGTGAGATCGGGCGCGTTTATACTAAAGGTTAGATGAGTTATGACGACTTGCAGCTCATTTTAATTTTACATGTACGCTGTGAATTTTCATTGTTTAGAAAACCGTTGCTTTCGAAAAACCTGGCGTCTTTCGTTAAGCAGCTGGCGTCTTTTCGTTTTGCTTTAGAAACATCTGGCGTTCTTTCGTTTCGCTTTTACAAAACATCTGGCGTCTTTCGTTGGTTTATTTCATCAATCAACGGTGTTTTGAACAAAATTTTTATTGTTTATTCACGCACAGGAGAAATCTCACCAGGCACTACCTTGGAGGTAAACAATGGCTGCTAATGGGAATGAGAGACAGAAGAAGTCGGCTTTTAGCTAACGCTGCGAATTTTTTATTGTTCAACAACGCACAGGAAAAATCTCCCACCGGCACCACCTTGGAGGTCAAAGCGTAAGACTGGTTACGCACTACGACTACAACTACGAGGGACGAACGGGTGCCCCCTTAAGGAGCTTCGCGCCTAAAAAAATCACAGCATATCCACGGAGTGAATGATGATGAGTGGGCGAAGCTGCGGAGGTTCATCGGTAAACCGTGAATCTTCCGTGAATTCTGCCCAGTACATCATCACCGACGTGAGATCGGGCGCGTTTATACTAAAGGTTCGATGAGTTGTGACGACTTGCAGCTCACTTTCATTTTACATGTACGCTGTGAATTTTCATTGTTTAGAAAACCATTGCTTTAGAAAACATCTGGCGTCTTTCGTTAAGCAGCTGGCGTCTTTTCATTTTGCTTTAGAAACATCTGGCGTTCTTTCGTTTTGCTTTTACAAAACATCTGGCGTCTTTCGTTGGTTTATTTCATCAATCAACGGCGTTGTGAACAAAATTTTTATTGTTCAATGACGCACAGGAGAAATCTCACCAGGCACTACCTTGGAGGTAAACAATGGCTGCTAATGGGAATGAGAGACAGAAGAAGTCGGCTTTTAGCTAACACTTACACTTCTACTTCTACTAACGTTTCCTACTGGAACATGCCAATGGCTGCTAATGGGGAATGAAAGACAGAAGAATTCGGCTTTTAGTTAACGCGCACGCTGCGAATTTTTTATTGTTCAACAACGCACACGAAAAATCTCCCACCGGCACCACCTTGGAGGTCAAAGCGTAAGAATGGTTACGCACTACGACTACTACTACGACTACGAGGGACGAACGGGTGCCGCCTTAAGGAGCTTCGCCCCTAAAACCGGCATTTCGCCGAAGGGGAGTATGAGGAAGTGCGAAGCACGGGGTGGTGCTATGAGGGGGCGCGCGCGACTAAACTGCAGAGCCGAGCGAAGGAGACGGCAGCGAGAGAGCACGCGCCAGCCGACTCACGGAGGTCTGGCCGTTTTTAAGTGCAAAGCACTTTTACTGATGATGATGATCTGTCTTCCGAACTCGTTCCAAAGAACCCGCAACGCGTTCAACTTGTTGGCGGCGTTGCGCACGGCCGAGATGGGGCTCAGGTTGTTGTCGAACCACAGTCGATCGCACACCGCGCAGCTATATCCGAAGCTGCGGTCCAGGAAGTCTCGCTTGAAGCGCGCGTCCGGCCGATCGAATTCGAGGGCCCGCGCTCGCTCACGCATCGCGCGTCCCCGCGCCAGATCGGCTTCGGGGTGCTCGGCTCGCTTCGCACGCTTTCGTTCGGCGTCTCGCCGCCGGCCTTCATCACCACAGGCAACGCGCGCAGCCACGGAGCGGAGGGCGGAGCGCGCGCAGTCACGTGGGGCGTGACGTCGCTGCGCCGTTGCTACAGACGCTCCTCTCCGCTCCTCGCGCCGTTGCTAGGGGAGAGGAGGAGGAGCGCGGATGACGGCGGATTCAGGGCCGCTTATAAAGTGCATTCGCACTTAAAAGAAAGAAAAAATTGCGAGAAAGCGAAGTTAGACTACTCGTAGACGTTCGCGAGCTTGTTTGTCGAGATCGCGCGAGCGCCACCACGTGACTGTGGTCCACCAATAGGGACGCGCTGACCTCATCGCCTGCCATCGCTAGAGAACTCTGGCAGATATACAAAAGAATGTATTTCACTGTCGTTAGTTTTATTCAAGTAGCGTAGTAGCAGCAGTATCAGCTTGAGAAGCGTAGTTCAGCCATCGTTAATTGTTTCGCTCGGCATTGTTTCTATAGCAGTATCTTGAATTTTAAGATACACAATACATTATTGAATTTATCGGAAATACAGGTACACATAGTCGTCTTGCGAGACGTATCGCGATACAGATACAAGATACCCATGGGTTATCTAAGATAGTATCTAAGATACATATATCTTCGATACTGCCCAGCACTGACTTACCTGAGTAATATTAATGAGAGCGAGGCCCCCATCGTAAACAAACTTGATATATTTGGAGTCCTTGCGGGCTATCTGCTTTAGGCCAGGCTCAAAATTGGTCGATATAGCGTAACCATCAGGCGTTTTCCGGATAAACGCATAAATTTTAGCGTTCCTGCGCAAATCCAGCCTTCTTCCATAGTATATATAGTTTTTGTCATAACCAATTTGGACTCCAACACTTATCCTGAGGGAAAAAAAACAGACAATTGCGTTGCGTCACAGTTATTCAGTCATTTTTTAATAAATTGTCGAAGATTGAACGACAATCGCATTTCTTAGGTATTAAAACACCCATCTATGTTTGAAAGTGCTAAAGTAAGATGTGCACCTATTTTTTTTATAATTCCAGAAACATTAGACAAAACTTCTTCTGCTAAGAGTATTCACTCGAAATGAACTGTATTTTCGCGCAATCTTTTATGATCACACAACATGAATCAGACACCTATAACATGATTTCAACACGACTTACGTTGATATTAGCATAGTCGAGGGACTATGATATTAGTGAGTAATAGCTAAGCGGCTCAGCGGACCAGCGGGCCCAGCGGAAGAGCGGAGAGATCAGCGGAGCGCGAGAAGAAAGGAAGAGTAATAGCTAAGCGGCCTAGCGTCGCCCCGCTCGTTGAACGTAGAACGCACCTCGCGTTCCGCTGTGGAGTCAGTTGAGCGTAGCGTGAAGGTGCGTCCACTAGCTTTCGCCGTCGTTTTGCAGCCAAGCTGACCGCGTCTCTACAAGACGCGCTTGCGAAAAACGCGAAATGTATGCAGTTCTCTGCACGTCTGTGAACACGCGATCAAATGTAATCTGTACGAAAAAGATGTCAAAGTAGCACCTATACTTTCTCAAGTTTCTTGTGTCTTCTTGTCTCCAATTTCGAAATAAAAGATCAACACGAGCTTTAGGTCATCTCCACTTTAGGTCATCTCCAAATGCCCTCGTCTTCAGAGGTCTTCTTATGTTGAAAATCAGCGCCGGGATTTTTCGCCTGGAGCAGAGCGAGCGCTATGTTGGCGGGTATCGCCGATAACATGCCGCTGCCGCTTGTGTTGGGGGTAGCCCTCTTGTCTCGCGAAAACGCTGGTCCGCTGGCCACGCTCCGTTGAGCAGAGGATACCAGCGGCTGAGCGGTCCACTCCGTAAAAACGCTGATGGCCCCAGCGTGCCGCGCATGCGCAGTTGGCATCTCCGCTCGCCCGCTGGCCCGCTGAGGCGCTTAGCTATTACTCTATATTGTCACGCGCGGTGAAGGGCAGCGAATGACGACTACGAAGTGCTGGGCGGAACGCGCTCGGACTGCGGCAGCGTTGTACGCTTTTGCTGTTAAATATACCCCGTGTGTATAGTTTCTTCCCCGTAACATATTTGGTGGAAGGTGCGGGGTACGACTCGCTATTCAGCACCAGAAACTGGATCTTCGAAGCGGACGGCGCGTTGCAGCTGCTACGATGACGCACCAAGCGACCCAGTGTGAACAAGATCCGTCAGGCCCACAGCCGGTCGTTGTGGTGCAGCCCCGTGACCCTGGCACATTCAACGGGACAAGCGGCGTGGACGTCGACGACTGGCTGGCTCTATATGAGCGCATCAGCAGCAGCAGCCAGTGGGACCCAACGCTGATGCTGGCAAACATCCTCTTCTACTTGCGTGGCACTGCAAAACTCTGGTACGATACGCATCAAGAAGTGTTGACAAGTTGGGATGCCTTCAAGCATAAATTGCGTGATTAATTCGGGAAACCTATTGGACGACAAGTGGCCGCAAAGAAAGAGCTCGCAACTCGTGCCCAGACGGCCACAGAGCCATACATCGCTTATATACAGGACGTGCTGGCTTTGTGCCGCAAGGTAGACAAAAACATGGCTGTAGAGGACAAAGTCGGGTACATACTGAAAGGAATTGCCGATGATGCTTTCAATTTCCTATTGTGCAAGGATTGCTCGACGGTGAAGTCGGTCATAGCAGAATGTCGTCGCTTTGAACAGGCGAAAAGTAGGCGCATCATTCACTGGTTTGACCGCCTTCCCGACACGGCAGCTACGTCCTCCTGCGAAGATCTACCCACGCTACGTCAGCCACCAGCTCCGGAAAACGTCACCAGAATTGCCCGTCGGGAACTCGAGGCTATGGCACCCGTTATGCCTGGCGACAGCACTTCAGGAAACAACTTCGCACCTGTTTCATTAATCCAGGCCGTTGTCCGCCAAGAGATTGCGAATATGGGCATTTCACCGACTTTCCAAACTGCTAGTTCTACTCCCGTCTCGGCTCCTCCAGTCGCTGCGGCTGCTACTCCGAACACCACCTTCTCGCCCCGACGAAGCCCGGCCGAATAGCGTACACCTGATGATCGGCCAATATGTTTCACATGCCATTGGATAGGACATATTGCCCGCTATTGCTGCAGCCGTTGGACCTCATCACCTCGCCCAAGCTTCAGCAATTAGGGTTCCCGCTCCGAACGTGCGCCATATGCTCCGTCCTTCCGTGCTGAGACAAGTGCGGAACGTTTTTCGGAACATCGGACCAGCCGCTCGCCATCGCCCCAGCGCCGTCAGTCCCGCTCGCCCCAACCTCGCCGTTCTCGGTCTCCTTTTGACAGCCACTCGGGAAACTAGCCGGTGCAACCCCCGGAGGCGACGCTGCATACACGACTTGGACTACAAATCCTCTCGCTACTCCTGACAAGCGATGCTACCTTCTTGATATTCTCCTTTATGGTATACCTGTCACTGCTCTCATTGATACTGGTGCACAAATATCTGTCATGAGCTCATACCTCCGCCGCCGCCTCCAAAAAGTTCTAACGCCGCGATTACATCTACTGTCCGTATAGCCGACGCGAGTAGTCCTGTTGTGCTTGGAATGTGCACTGCACGCATCACCATTTCCGATCATCACACTTCAGTTCTTTTTTCTGTACTCGAAAATTGCCCTCATGATCTCATCCTTGGCATCGACTTTCTGTCCACGCACGCTGCCCTTATTGACTGCTCAGCAGGGCTTCTCCGGTTGGAACTCCCGTCGTTCTCAGATGCCACCCCTGCCGGCCCATCCCATCTCCGCTCCGTCGAGTTTCTTCGACTTCCGGCGCAAGCCGCCGTTCAAGTACAGCTCTCGCCATTCCCAACAGTTCCTGATGGCGGTTATGTTGCTGCCCTGATTCCTGACGTCGCCATGACGCGCAATGTCGCGCTCCCCAACACGGTGGTGACAGTTACAGACAATCGAACTTCGTTTCCCATCCTCAATTTTGGCTTCTCAGCGCAAGTTCTTCCTTGCGGGATGTCACTTGCACATCTGACACCACTGGCCGACCATACAGTTTCCGCCTTGACCCTAGAATCGCCACCCGATTTGACTCTAGACTCACCATCCTTGTGCGACCACTTCACGCCAATCATATCCGACGAGCTCACTCTTGAGCAAGTCTCTGCTCTCCGCCGCCTCCTCGTTGCCTACGAGGACATCTTTGACTTCGGCGACCGTAATTTGGGACAGACATCCGTGGTAACCCATCGCATCGATACCGGTGATGCCCGACCCATTCACAGACGGCCCTACCGTGTGTCAGCTCCAGAGCGTGCTATTATACAACGGGAGGTGGATAAAATGCTCTATAAGGGCATACTCGAACCCTCTTACATTCCCTGCTCCTCCCCCATTGTGCTTGTTAAAAAGAAAGACAATAGCTGGCGATTCTGCGTTGACTACCGCCATCTCAATCACATTACCAAGAATGATGTGTATCCCCTCCCGCGTATAGAGGACGCCCTCGACTGCTTGCACGGCGCCAGGTATTTCTCTTCAATAGACCTGCGCTCAGGGCGCTGACAGATCGCTGTGGACGACCAAAACAGAGAGAAGACTGCATTCGTGACCCCTGATGAACTTTATCAGTTTAAGTTGATGCCTTTTGGCTTATGCAATGCTCCCGCGACTTTCGAGCGCATGATGGACTCTCTCCTTCGAGGCATGAAGTGGTCCATCTGTCTTTGCTATCTAGACAATGTTATCGTTTTTTCCACTACTTTTGAAAACCATCTCACTCGCCTGTCCACCGTGCTTGATGCTTTCCGACGCGCTCACCTCCAACTTAACTCGTCGAAATGTCGCTTTGGACAACGCCAAATCTATGTACTCGGCCACCTCGTAGACGCTGCCGGCGTACAACCAGACCCTGGAAAAGTCCGTGCAGTTCGAGATTTCCCCACACCCGGCTCTGCTAAGGACGTCCGCAGTTTTCTGGGACTCTGCTCTTACTTCCGTTGTTTTGTCCAAAACTTCGCCGAAGTAGCCCGTCCCCTGACCTGCCTGCTGAAAAGGGACGTCGCCTACACCTGTGGCCAACAACAAGCAAACGCCTTCTCATCACTCGTTGCCATCCTCACCAATTCGCCAGTTCTGGCACACTTCGACCAGTCTGCCACTGCGGAGGTCCGTACCGATGCCAGTGGCCACTGCACAGCAGCAGTGCTTGCACAACGGCAACAGGGTATACACCGCGTCGTCGCGTACACACGCCGCCTCTTGTCTCCAGCGGAACAAAATTACTCGATTACAGAACGCGAGTGCTTAGCTCTCGTCTGGGCCATCGCCAAATTCCAACCGTACCTGTTTGGCAGACACTTCTTGGTTATTACAGACCATCATGCGCTTTGCTGGCTCTCCTCGCTCAAGGACCCCACAGGACGCTTCGGTCGCTGGGCGCTGCGCTCACAAGAGTACACATTTTCTGTATCCTATAAGTCTGGGCAACTTCACAGGGATGCCGACTGCTTGTCGCTGCTGCTGAACAACGCCGCGACTCATCTCTGCGGCCTGTTATAGATGGTCTGCAATCTCCACAGCCTGACCGTTCCCTTCAGATGTTCGTCCTTCTCAACGACATCTTGCACCGCTACAACGCCCGCCCTGAAGGTGCTGAGCTTCTGCTCGTTGTTCCTGCGCATCTCCGCATGGATGTTTTGGCCCAGCTTCATGATGCATCCACCGCGGGCCACCTAGGGGTGTCACGCACGTATGACCGCATTCGACGGCGATTCTTTTGGCCTGGCTTCTACCGTTCTGTGCGACAGTACGTTGCCGCGTGCGACCTCTGTCAGAGGCGCAAGAAACCTGCACTATTGCGCGCTGGTGGTCTTCAGCCCATTGAAGTCCCAGATGAGCCATTTTTCGGAGTCGGCGTCGACCTTCTAGGACCTTTTCCCGCGTGAGCCACCGGTAACAGGTGGATTGCCGTCGCTACCGACTACTCAACGCGGTATGCCGTCACACGAGTACTTCCCACCAGCTGCGCTACTGATGTAGCCGATTTCATTCTTCATGACATCATTCTGCGACATGGTGCTCTTCGTCAGTTGATCACTGACCGCGGCCGCTGTGTCCTCTCTAAAGTAGTCGACGACCTCCTGCGATCCTGCTCGACCCACCACAAGTTCACTACACCGTACCACCCACAAACGAACGGCCTCACCGAACGCTTGAATCGTACCCTGAGAGACATGCTTCCAATGTACGTCTCTAAGGACCACCGCGATTGGGACATTAACCTACCTTTTGTAACCTTCGCATACAACTCTTCGCGTCACGACACAGCTGGATTTTCACCTTTTTACCTGTTGTTTGGCTACGACCCGCCTTTACCCATGGACATAATGTTGCATTCTGACGCCAACTCATCAACTGCATATGCTCGTGATGCACTGGCTCGTGCAGACATCGCCCGCCAGGTCGCCCGAGATCGTTTATGCGCCTCGCAGGTTAACCAAAAGTGTGGTTACCATCGCCGACACCGCGACGTGCAGTACTCTCCGGGGTCGCTGGTCTTGCTGTGGTTACCATCGCGACGTGTTGGTCTATGCGAAAAACTGATGTCCCGTTATGTTGGCCCTTACCGCGTCATAAGAGAAGTCACTATCGTGACCTATGAGATCGCTCCACTCAATTCTATGTCAGCGACAGCTTCAGCCACGAGCGATACAGTTCATGTCTCGCGACTTAAACCGTACCACTCTCGCCCCGAGAACTGATCGCGCCGGAACGGTGCTTCTGCCGCCGGCGGGTAATGTCAAAAGCGGAGAAGGGCATCGAATGACGACGACAAAGTGCTGGGCGGAACGCGCTTGGACTGCGACAGCGCTGTACGCTTTTGCTGTTAAATATACCCTGTGTATATAGTTTCTTCCCCGTAACAATATGTTTTTAACAGCACCTGAGTAGCTCCTGCGGGCAAAATTAATGCAGACAGCGAGAGAAATACGAATAATGAAATGCCGTTTCACTCAACATAAAAGCTGGCGTTTTGCGAAGCAGCGATTCGCCTAACCTTCGGTGACGCGTCACACCTCGTGACCCTTACTTTCCTTCCCCACCCTTTCCTATAATTCTACATTTGGCTGCACTGTACTATACACGGCTCTGCTATGCTTCACCCTACCCTCCTCGTCAGCCACCAATCTCTCCTTCACGCCTTCAGCTCCATTTCTCACACCCTTGCTGTAATATAAACGGGTATGCTTTCCCTTACCCTCCAACTCCTCCTCACTCTCACTTCCTTTTCGCGCAAAGGAATGAAGGCACAGAAACTTATCTGCGCATGTCCAAGTAATGGGCGTACCTACCAATCCGGCACGCGTGGTATCTACGTGAAATATTGCTGTTAAAGGGACAGGCAACTAATTTCTGTCGACCCCTTTTTTTACGGCGCGACAGAAAGCGAACCCTTCGCAGCGTTTGTAGCTGCAATACTTAATTCCAAAAGCGCATAGTTATTTTACAAGCAGTATTTTTTTATCTGAAAGGCTTTAAACACGGACGCCCTCTTCCTCCAGCAACGCTGATAATTTATAGCGATGCCACCAGCCCTCCTCGCGATTTGTGAAAGCTATCGTTGGTCTGCTTTCGCACGAGTTCTGGTAACTATGCTTAACGGCCTTTATTTATAGCTTTTCAACTATTTTTGAAAATAACAAGCTGTTACAATGAGATGATGTGGCATTATACACCTTCCCTGTATCTGTACCGCGTTGTGTGCGCATGCGTCCAAGGTTGCCTGCGCCTGTTCATGGGTGGCTTCTCCCGGCTTTGTTACTCTCTCGATGCACGAGCCAAGCCGAGTCATCGAAAACGTCACTCTGCATATGCTCGGCCGCGCCGAGTAGCAGCGCGCGTCATTTCTGAGACGAAGTGTAGGTAAGAAAACTATGTTGCTCCAACATCTTAGCGACCTGGAAACTGTGTGTACGGTTGCACGAGCACGCTGAAAAGTTGCTCAAAACGCGCTGACGAGCATGGGATCATTACGTCAAGCGAGGGCAGCGCCACGTATTGCATGCTGACGCAGGCCTATATGTACATTTTTATGGAGTAATGCTTTTTATTATAACGAAACCAACAATATTTCAAAACTAACAAACAAATCGTCGACCGCGTACAACAATCAACGGTCACGTGACCGGGTTCATCGGAACGTTCATGTTTTTGCCGCCAGAGGCGCCACAGGTCATTTTTCACGACTTTCAATTAATAAATAAAAATATAAATCCATCTCATAATAATAACACGGCTGGTTTGAGTCAATACAGCTGGTTTGAGTCAATATTTTCATCAGTGGAGTCACCTCATTTCTGGTTCTGGGCAGTTGTCGGTCCGTTTAAGGCATTTGATTTCTTTTTTATGCAAGCTAATCGACTGTTGACTCACGCATGCGGGACCACTAATATCGATATGCCATGCTCATATCATTGAAGGTGCTGCTTCATTTCTGCGCCTGTACAAAACTGCGCATTCGTCGAAGTTTGGCGTGCACTTACAATCTCGACAATGTGATGATAGATTACAAGGTGAGCATCCGGATATCGATATCTTATGTTCCAATAACCTCTTGTAAATATAGCGGCCCGTATGTCCTAATAGAGAAGGCCGCAGCTAAAGGGAACTTTATCCGCCCAGAGATCATTGGTTGTGACGTCAGAGAAAGGACGCGGGTGCCCGTCTTCGCGCGCCTGCGCGCTCGCTACGTGAAGGCTGCTCGACGCTGCCGGCCCGTTTGTCCCGCTCGAATTATTGAAACATTAGTGGGCAAGTTCATAAAGCAATTTGTGCTGAATGTTCAAGCAAAATGCCCAGCGAAACCAAGCGGAGTTGCCGTCAGGAGCACGTTCAGTGTCGAATGGTCTTGGTGCAGTCTGCTAGCCATCAATGCGTACATCCGCGTGTATGGTGAGAATGTGCTTTCTAGCTGTTCTATGGCCGCGGCGCACTCAAAATGAATTTCGCGCCCATCCTTGATCACTGACCTCAGCGTTTGGGCTTCGGCTTCCGTGTTTGCGTTACAGCGCAATGTATGTATACAGCGTGCGGCGCGTCCTCGGTTCAGCTCCATTGTTCAGAGTTTCAAGCGCATGACAAACGACGTGTGATGTCATCCAAATAAGTGAGGTGTTCATTACGGGCATTTGATTAGATCGAAGTTTTCAGCAGCTGCTGTGTACGAGCGTCGTAAGTACTTAAAGTTTAAACAAGAAATAAAAATGTTAAGAGCATGAGGGAAAAGGCAATGCACGATGGTGATTAGGGAACCCAAGCTAAAGTTTGCGGTGCGACGACAGCGCCACACTGCGGCTCTGTCGATAGGCTCTGGAGCTACCGGGTGCATGCGCGGCTGACTCAGCCCCTTTCACAGTAGCGGCAGCGCACGCGCGCACGCGTTCTTCTCTCGGTGCGGGTAACTAGGGGGCCGTCAGCTCGGCACGTTGAACCGAGAGGCTTGCTGTCCGAAGCTGCGCATTTCCGCGATGGCAGAAGCAACCCCACGGAAGTGGACGCGATGTCGGAAGTATTGCTGTGTCGTGGGCTGCCACACAGTTCATACAACACCAAGGCACGCGATCCGCCTGTAAAACTGTATCGTTTCCCGGAGGTGTCGTACGAGAAATAAAGGCGGCAAGCGTGGATAGCTCACAGTGCTGTCTCGCCTTCTATTTTGGCTGTCTGAGTTCATCGCTTTCGTTCGTTTCGACTACCTGAATTGGTACGTAACGCGGCGCATGCACGCAGCTACTACAGTAATGATTACTCGCTGTCTTCTCGCATTGTGAATTGCCAGTTACGGTTGCAGGAAAACAACTTTGTGTTTTGTTTCGCCGTGTTCGTGAGACCTACCCGTCGTTGTTGAACGTTCACAGTCGCGTTATACCGTTAGCTTGCGCGGTTAGTTGAATGCAACTGAACTCGGCACATTGTCAGATGTTCGGCGCCTACAATTCACGCGTCGGGAAGGCTGCCCTATTGGAAAAAGTCAAATGGTGGACATCGTGGAAACCACCATCCACCATTATAGTGGATTAATGTAGTGGGTGGATGGTGGACGGTGGTGCATGGTGGGTGGATAGTGGACGGCGGTGGATGGTGGACGGTGGTGGGTGGACAGTGGACGGTGGTGGATGGTGGACAAGGTGGGTGGATAGTGGACAGTAGTTTAGGTGGGCAGATGGTGGACGGTAGCCTTGGTGGGTAGAAATAAGGCTGTGTACAAGGTACGTGGCAGGTACGGAGATGGCGGGCATATTTGTCAATGAACTGTTTCCCTTTCAATGCTATTTCAGTTATATTTCAAAACATATTTGCCTGTTACACAAGGCATGCAGGTCAACCACAGAAAACCAATTGGTAACTCTCAGCTTTGGTTCCAAATGTGTTATCAGGAAAAACCGGCACCATAATACCATGTTTGCACTAAGCAAAAAACAGACTGCCTCAGTGAATAAGTTTATTCCCTTTTCTACATTTCTTGGCGTTATGCTTACTCCTTTGCCTCGACGAGCAGCTTCTGCAGAAAACCCTTGTAGAAAACCCTCACCACTACACCACGGTAGTTCCTCGGTGGCTATAATTGAAGCGGCTACAAAGAGATGCATTTCTCCAAGCAACCTGAAAAATATTTAAAAAGCATCATTAAAAAATATAAATGATTTGTTTAGTAATCAATATATTGATACGTCTTACACTGCTCCTTTCATACAAATAAATAGATACTATAGTGAGTCCTTGGTGCAGGTATGGGATGTTGTTGGCCTAGTTGGTTCATAGATACAGCAGACACCTTTAAACTGGGCGAAGACAACACGTTAGAACACAGAAATAAGCAGACACACACGAAGCGCAAAGTGTGTGTGTTCTCTGCGCTTCGCTCGTCTTCGCGCAGTTTATACGTGTCTGCTGAACTTACGACTAAGAGACTTTTTAATTAATACAGTAAAATTGCACTACAAATCCCTACAGCTGGTGAGGTAATACCGGCTGGTATATTATTTTTTCGCGAGTTGCCGTAAGCGAAATAGTGCCGGCATTCTGTGCGGGGCCAATTACTTGCCCTCGCAACAGGCCGGCAGCGTTCACGTGATGGTAGCCCTTGAAATAAATCTCATTAAAACCACAAGTGGGTCAGTTCTCGCGGCAAATAACCTACCCCTCGCAAAATGAACGCGCGATTCGCTAGCCCGCGTTGAGCATGAGAAAAAAAACCTACCGAAACCACAACCTAAACTTTCAAACGTTGCAGCGGCAAAAGAAATCCACATTGGACGATGCCGGCGGCCCGCCAACGGGAATACACAGCCGGCCAGTTGACGCTAGCGCTGCAGTGCCGAACCCCCACCCCATTCCGCCTTCCCCAGAAGCCCACCTACCACATTATATCGTCCTTCAGGGGCGGCTTCTGAACAAATATTCCCGTTATTTCCGACGTAAAAACTTATGAGTGCACAAGGGTGCTAGCATAATCAGTGTTGTTTATTGCATCACCAAATGCAACTTATCGCCCCCCCCTCACCGATTCGCAGTCACAGCACAACCCGGTGGCAGTAGCAATAATTTTTTTAGTTTGGTTATTACAAATGCAGTGACGATTGTTAAATACCTGTGTAAGACGAGCGCCTTTCTGTCGAAAATTTAATCTATGCTTTCAGTTTTACGGCGGGTAGTGCGCCCGTCTCACATATCCAAGCACTTTGTAACAGTAGCGATTAGGCTGTTCACAAACGTCGGGCGGGAGCAGCTTCAACACAACTGCAAAGACATTCAGCGCCACCGTATTCAATATCCCTTGGCAATACGCATACAGCAATAATAATGCATAACGTGCACAGAGTAGCACTCGAAGCCACCTACCTTTCTCAAGAAAACATGCAGCGTACACGTTGCGACGTCCGCCGGTCTTCAGGTGATGTAACGAGTCGGCGTTGGCTGACCACCCCGTTTGCAGGCATCCGTCGGTCTAGAGGCAATATGGTGAGTTCCCATGTGCACGAACTGTCACGTCGATTCTCCATGCCACAGCGCGCGTTGCGAGACACTATTCCGGCACTCTTCATCGATGATGATCACCAACAAAGGAATCGTACTTGGGAAGCTGGCGCCTGCAGCTCACTTAGTCTGCCGTGTACCGCGCATCGTACTGATTCAAGATATTCCGCCTAAGTCAATGACCGCAACATAAAACACAAAGCACGGGCACGCACAAAAATCAACCGCATCAGCACAAACACAATCACCACGCCATGACCACGTTGTATGCAGCGCGCCGCCATGTCAGGAAAGAAAAATCTGGGAGGACGACAGCGGCGACGCCAGTGGCCACGGCCTAAACAAATTTCACTTCCGACGCTGTCGGACCTGACGTCATTGCCGCCATTGAGACAGCGCCTATGGCGAACACGGCCTCAGAGACGGGCAGTAGACATTAATCTCGGAGGCGAGGTTGTAAGGCGCTACCAGCGTCGCCGCATACTCGCAGCGAGGAGGAGGGAGCTGGGAAGCAGCTGCTCGGCTCAGATAATAATAACTGCTGGGGTTTCACGACGTCACAAAAGCACGATATGATTTGAGAGACGCCGTAGTGTAGAGGCTCCGGAAATTTCGACCACTTGGGGCTCTTTACGTGCGCCAAAATCTAAGTGTACCGCTGTACTTTGCACCTTGCCCCCGTCGAAATGAGGTTCTCGGCTCAAGCCGCAAATTGTTTTTGCAATACAGTACATTGTCAATCTGTTTGCGCGAGGTGATTCGGTTGCAGCATGCATTTCACGGACCTTTTTCTCAACGTTTACATCCGTAGCGCACATGATGTTGATGTTTACTTCCAGCCTTATCATAAATGTGAGCGAGCAGCAAATTCAGCGCGAATGTTAAAGCGCAACAGGCGTGGTCTCGGGTAGGTACGTCCCACGGAAGTCCAAAAATTAACTGCTATACAGTGATCACTAATTCTGCTTTTTTTTATGCTCGAATGAATGTTCTCAGCCAGGAAAATCGTATTAAAATTTACTAATAATTAAGCAATACACTCTTGAGCATTTTTTCGCGATCAATACAATAGGTGGACTGCAAAAGAAATGTAGCATTGAAAACGAAAGCTCAAAGGGCTCGACCACTCACCACAAAAATATAGATTTATTTCCTGTCAGTCAATAAGAAATAAAGAAAAGGCATGCTCACAAGGGGTGTATTACAAATACAAAAGTTCGATCCTGTCCATTGAGTTTTACAATGCTCCATTAGGCATTACCAACTCGCCCAAAATGCTGTTCATTTGCACTGCAATTATATTTCACATTATACTCATCATAGTTGCCACTGCTTTCGAGTATAATGACGGTGTTTGGCGCAGCTTCTCCAGCATGGTGCAGCATGGTACACCATCATTTTCCTCACCCACCATTCCCTCGCTGCTTTCCAGCATTCGCGCCATAGTGGGCGCTGTCTCCTACCCCTACCCAGTATTTTGCTGCTACTCTCCACCATCGTCCATCATCCTTTCCACCTTACCCAGCTAACGTACACCATGCCACCCACCACTGTCCACTATAACACCATGATTTCCAGCATACCCAGCATTATTTCCACTATATCCACCACCTTTTCCAGTATCCACCATGGTAGTTTTTCCGATAGGGTGCTTTATCACGCCGGAACGGACGTCTGTGCATTTTCAGCAAGCTTTGACATCGTTCTACAGGTTTGCTTTGTTTTTGTCAATTTATTAGGGTGATATATATTTAAGCCGCTAAATATAACTGGCACTTAACACATGCTTTGCATTTGCAACCTTGAAGTAACCACCATCTGAATTTTTGCGATTTTCTAGCCGCGTTCGCGCAGCAGATTTTATACGCCTGTCAAGTCGATATCCTCATAAAAAGAGAGAGCAAGCAAGACGCAAGAGCCGAAAAAACGAGGCGAGCAGTTCATCTTGCTTCACAGTGGTTAAAGCTCAGATAGCTGCCTCGCGTCTTAATCGGCGGGTCATTCTCCAGCGGCACGAAGGACTTGACTCTAACCGTCTCAGGAAACAGTGCCATGGCTGTATAATTTCTTTTTTTTCGCACGCCGCAAACGTTTGTTCACGAAAGTACACGGCTGCTACTGTAAGCATGCCATATCAAAACAACAATCACATGATTCGTAGTCCACACCGCAGAACATCGATAGCGTGTACGGCTTCATTTCAGAGTGCGTGTGGACTAATATTCATCTTTATACCATGACAGAATGAGACTTACCTCGAGGTATACGTTCTAACTGTGTAATCGCGACTTGGGAATTGCACTTCGCTTTGAGTCGGGCGTCGTTGTCGTCGATTGTATGCTCTTCACCGTAAACATTATTGACGAGCCTTTCTCATTTTAACAAGTTCGCTTTTCGGATGTTCCTGTCCAGCTTGAAGATGTTTTTGAAGCCGCACTGCAGGCGGTACATTGTGAGGCGCCGCAAGTGCACCGCCAGAGCTCTGCACGTGTACGGAAGAGAGTGGTAGCGCGTTGAAGAGAAGGGAAAACGCGCCTTGCCTGCACCCAGTTTGTATTTTTATGCCAGAGACGGCGCTGCCTGTCAAGAGCAGCAGCGCCACTAGGCGTTGCTTGGGGAGCCTATAGGCAGGTTGTGCAGTTTTTTTTCTACAGCATATTTCAATCCCTACGTTGATAAATAGATTTTAGCTGACTCGCTCATGGTCGTCCTAACCCATATTTGCCCAGTGTCCTATATATAGGACGCTTCTTTGATACACTCTAACATCACTATTTCTTTAGCTGATGACTAGCGTTACCTACAGCACATCGAGCAGGCCTCATTCTCAACATGTGTAAGCCTAGACATTACTTGCTTTTCAGGCTGCCACGTGCCGACCGCTTTCTCCGGACAAACGCGTGATTTGTGTGAAAGACGTCATGGAGAGGAAGAAGTGCAATGTCGGTGTGCATGTGAAATGTTTCAAGGCTAACCACACCCGCCCATATAACACGTAATGCCCAGTGTGTTATATGCATAGGTCGGCTTGAAAAACAGTGTTGCGTTTAGCTGGCTGTAAATAAAGAACTTGTGCTTTCTTTTGAGGGTAAAAGTACACTTTCTTTGAAAAAAAAAATATTTGTTTTGTCATTTTTTCTGAGTTTGGGCCTATATAGGCTTTTCCTTTTCCCTCCTCCTTACCCTCTCATTACTTCTCTTCACACTCACTTCCTTTTCCCGTGACCTTGCTATTCTATATTATACATGGCTCTGCTATACATGGTTTTGCCGGCGTGGCAAGCGACATGACACACTAGACGCCGGTAGCCCAGGCCACTAGTGTACTCCCACTTGAAAGTTCAGTAAGTTAAGATTCCAGCACTGGACAATTTGAAACGCTGATTTGCACCTCTACAGGGATGAGACCGATTAACTCACTTATTCCCTTTATTAATATCTCAATGAAAAAGAGCCAAGGTAAGAGCTAAGTGCAAGCAGGGTAAATTGGTGGATTAACGAATAAGAATGAACAGTGCGAAGCCATCAAGAGACAGGAGTTCAGAAAGCATCAAAGGACCTCGCGTTGTCTAAAGTCCTCTATTTGGGAGCACGCCGCAAATAGGCTCCTGGTGTTCTTTTCGTTCAAAAGCGTGCACAGTATGACGTCTTGATTGGGACGACGTTCATAAGGCCCAAGGACTCGGCAGCGAACTGGCAGCCAGAGTCAAAGCACGCCCACACCAGATGACGTTGATGATGACACACAGCAACGATGAGGACGGGGAGACAAATGAATGATGATGATTACGACAACTTGCATATGAGGAAGACGCTCATAACAAGCGCTTACACAAATTTCCCCCAAGTGGAAGCGGCCATCCTGGCCACCATAAGCCAATGTGACGAGGAACGTCGTATGAAGGGCTTCATGCGAGAAACGTGGAGAATATCGGTGGTGCTGTAACGGCGGTATAACGGGACGACAAGTGGTGTCACACGGCAATTAAAGGTCTGCTCCAGAACAGTGCACGGCCTGATGATGCGTAGCGGGGACTTTGCGCAGAGACCTGGTATCCGAATAGATATCAAAAGGAGCGCCTCGTCACCAGGTGGGAACAACAAAACGCGATGGAATGCGTCATAAATGGTCTTCCGGTCTCGTTGCCTCGCTTCCGTGTTGATGCGAGCATGATGGCGACAGTGGGCCAGTCGGGTAATGCATTCTTCGCTGGAAGATGGAGATGACATTGCAGTTGAAAAAAGAAACGTCAACAAGGTAGAACGGCGAGTAGACTGTTGTGCGCTGAACGGCCGTTTTGTAGGCGAATGTGAGGTATTGTGGAAGGGTACTCCAGTTTTTATGGTCTGGTTCGATGTGGATGGCTATCATGCCAGCAAGAGTGCGATGAAATCGCTCGATGAGACCGTTGATATTAGCATGGTAGTTTGGAGCTGTTTTGTCAGTAGGTCCAGAAGCGCGCAGTCCTTCATTTACCAGTTGTGACACGAACACCCTTCCACAGTCACTGAACAGTGTACGTGGAGCTCCATGGCGCAAAATTATACGTGAGATCGAAGTCAGCAACTTCCGAAGCTGAGCCAGTAGTCACAGAGGTTGTCTTAGCGTAGCGCGTCAGGTGGTCCAAGGCGGTCACTATCCATCGTTTGCTAGTAGATGTGATGGGAAGAGGCCCGTAAAGGTCGACACCTACAACTTCGAATGCCGTTGTGGGATGCGAAATTGGCTGCAGAGGGCCGGCAGGAGCAGATGCCGGGATATTACGACGCTGGCATGGAGAGGAGGAACCTACGTACCGCGGTACGCTAGTAGAAAGGCCAGGCCAGTAGGAACGACTTCGAAAGCGGTCATGAGTTTTGCGAAACCCAAGAGCGCGAGCAGTCAAGTCGTAAGGACACGAAGTCGAAGAAAGCATGGTAGCACAGGGACCCAGCGTCGACCATCAGGATGGTCAATGCGACGGTACAGAACGTCATTCTCCAACTTAAATTGCAAGAGGCGACGATGACGTCGCCCGTTAGGTGCATGGGAAGCTCTGTTATGAGTGAAGTGCGCGAGTGTGGTGCGTCCGATGGTTGGAACAGCAAAGACGACGAGGACAACGTACAACGTGCTACTTGCGCGAGCGCGCCGAGCATCGGAGCATTGAAAAAAATACACACGGAAAATAAAGAAATCACCAAGAGCCACTGCGCCGAAAAGGAGAAAGAAGAAGAGCTGGGCTGGCTGTTCGAAGAACGTGGCTAGGGTGCGGAACGCGAGCTTGTCGGGCGCTTGTACCCGGGCTCTGAAGGCGTCCACCTAGCCGGTGCAGGCCTGCACGAGGATCTGGCGACCATTCTACCGGCGTGGCTTTTGCTGAGGCCCCGGCTTGGCGTGGTTGTGGTGCTCGGGCGGGAGATAGCACCGCCGATGACGGCACCCACCGGGAGCGGAAGTGAGCCGTCGGGTTGAGGGTCCGAGCTTGGAGACTTCCACCACCGCATCCTCCTCACCTGAATGCTTGTGTGTCCAACCCGTTGGTGAGGCGTACCACTCTGTTTCCACATCAAGACTCTCCTGACTACGTTAGCGTGTGGACTTGCCCGATTTTAGGCTTATGATAAGATCCCTTGTTTAAGGAGAACTCTATGTAGTTGCGGTCAGGCTGACGCTTGTTAGTTTACCTTTTGTTCATTCTAGTGTTTCCCTTTCTTTTATTTTCTTGTGTGTTCAAATATATGTTCATTTGTCTGAAAATCAAACGCTCACCTCCGTGTCTTATTCAAGAATAGTATTGCACAGCCGATTAAACTGGTTTTATTAAACGAACCTGTCACAAATTGGCGTCCGCGACAAGACGTGAGCGTTTGACACCCAGTTCTCAATTTTCGTAACGGTAAAAAAGAAAATGAACACGCGAGAGTTGATGGCGAGAGTGGAAGGAGCGGAGTTGCAGGCATGGTTCGACGAGCGAGAAGCGCCAGCGCGCGAGGAACGAGCGGCGGAGAGAGACGCGAAGAAAGAACAGCTGGAGCTAGAGGGCCGCAATTTACAGCTGCGCCTTCAAGTCGCAGAAAAGGAGGGCCAAAGCGTAGAGGCAAGCCAGCGACGCTTGGAGATAGAAGAACGGACGCTGCAACTGCGCCTGAGAGTAGCTGAGACCGGTGTTGGGGAGCCTACCGTGGCTGACTCTGGTATCCAAAGGAGCGCGTCTGCGGTAGTGAACCCGCATAACTTTGTACCAGGTTTTAACGAGGACCGAGATGATCTCGATGCCTACCTGAAGAGATTTGAGAGAGTGGCGACAGGTCAAGACTGGCCACGAGAAAAGTGGGCAACCGCTCTTAGCTTGTGCTTAAGCGGAGAGGCTTTGAAAGTATTTGGACGATTATCGCCTGACGATTCTCTATCGTACGACAAGGTCAAGTTGGCTTTGCTCCAGCGTTTTCGCTTGACGGCTGAAGGCTACCGGGAGAAGTTCCGGAAGAGCAAGCCTGAAGACGGCGAAACTGAAAGGCAGTATGCCTCAAGACTCCAAAGTTTTTTTGACCGATGGATAGAAATGTTCCATACAGGGAGGGACTTCGATTCTGTCCGTGACTTGATTGTGGCCGAGCAATTCATGGTCAACTGCAACAGTCAGCTGCCACTCTTCTTACGGGAGAAGAACTGCAAGACTCTGGAAGCCATGGCAGGTGCGGCTGATATTTTCATGGAGGCAAAGCGATTGAAGAACTTGTTAAGAGTTCGGGATAAGGGTGAAGACACAAGTGTCAAGGCTGAAGAGAGTCCCTCGAGCCCAAGAGCAGAGGTGCAATGTTTTGTTTGTGGCCGTACGGGGCACAAGGCTTCTGACTGTCGTACTAAGCCCAAGCAATTATATTGCGCATACTGCCGTAAATCGGGACATAACTTCAAAGGTTGTTTGAAAAGGAACAACACATCAAGGTCAGCTACCTCTTGTTTCCTGTTACCTAACGACGAGGCTGTTCCACAACAACCCACGGACGATGGCAATGAGTCAAAACAAGATGACGATGTCATTGGCACGGTTAAGACGCAACCGCTGGGTAATACTTGTCACATGCCAGTGTTAACAGGCGAAGTCAATGGACAAACAGTACGGGTCCTAAGGGACACCGGCAGTAACATTTTGGTTGTACGCCAATCATTAGTACCACATAAAGCGTTCACTGGCACTACGGCTACTTTGTGGCTGGCTGATGGGAGCACCATTGTAGTTCCTGAGGCTGAGGTGCACATCAGATCACCCTACTTTTCCGGGACGGCCATTGTCAAGTGTATGGCATCGCCACTATACGATGTCATAGTAGGTAATATACCTGGGTCACGTGATGCCAGTGACCCTGACGACTGCTGGCAACTTCATTCTCGAGATGAATCCAGCAATAAGGTGCGTATTTTGGCCGGTTGGTACATGTTCAACGATACGAGAAACAGCGCGACACACGGGACAGTGAAAGAGACGGACCAAGCGCTGTCAAAAAAGGTGATATGTGCGTGACAAAAAAGGTGATATGTGCGTGAGCGTGCCTTCGTTAGCGCTCCTCACCAGGGAAATTGCCTATCTGTATAGTGGATGATGGTTTTATTATTTTTTTCAGAACTTTCATAGAATTCGTGAACAAAGTTCCACGTCACTGTTCTCCTCTCCTTCCTTTCACGGTGCATGTGCTATATATACCCCCATGTACGGAATAAAACCTTGGTTGTAAGAAACAGCGCTTGGTCCGTCTCTTTCACTGTCCCGTGTGTCGCGCTGTTTCGCGTATCGTTGAATCTAGCAAAAGAGAGGTTCATTCTGCGGCCGAAGATAACCGGCCAAGTTCACTTATGGTTGGAGTAAGAGGCCCCAAGAGCTCGCGAAGATTCACAAACGCTAAGTTCCCTGGGCAAATATCTCGGAAGTCTCCGAAGAGGTACTACGACCACCGCAGCAAGCAACGAGAACTGAAAGTTGGCGATCAGGCTCTGATCCTGCTTCCAACAAGCAATAAAAAGTTACAAATGAACTGGGAAGGTCCGTTTACCGTAACAGGGAAGAAAAGCGACTCTGACTATTGGCTGGACCTAGGACACTGCAGAAGACTCTTTCATATCAATACCCTGAAGAAATATGAAGAGCGCCGCCAAGAAGAGCTTCCCCAAACGTCCTCTTTTGTCGTCGTGGAGGAAGATGAGTCTGAGAAGCCGTTACCTAGCTTCAAGGTCCAAGACAGCGGTAATATTGGCCCAGGCAGGAATGCGATAGTATCCTCCACCCGGTGTCGTATGCCAGTCGCCAGATTCAACCTCGCGAAAGGAGATACTCCTCAGTCGAGCGGCAATGCCTGGCGTTGGTTTGGGCGATCGAGAAATGTCATGCCTTTCTCTATGGAACAAATTCGTCGTACAAACCAATCACCAGCCACTGCAGTATCTCTTAAGAAGTAAGCACCTGAACAGCAGGATATTACGGGGAAGCCTTGCATTGCAAGAATATTCATTTCGGGTCAAACACATCACAGGCTCTGGAAATGTTGGGCGGAGTGTATAAGCCGGCTGTGAGCTTGTAGTAGTTCCCTAAACACAAGCTCACTTCTGTGTTTTCTTTTTCTTCGTTTGTTAGGGATGTTCTGTGTAGGGACGACATTTAGTGATTTGTCGCGCACTGAACTGCAGTTTATTTTTCTCCGAAAAACAAACTCTTTCAAAAGGGGGACTCTTGTTATGAGTGAAGTGCGCGAGTGTGGTGCGTCCGATGGTTGGAACAGCAAAGACGACGAGGACGACGTACAACGTGCTACTTGCGCGAGCGCGCCGAGCATCGGAGCATTGAAAAAAATACACACGGAAAATAAAGAAATCACCAAGAGCCACTGCGCCGAAAAGGAGAAAGAAGAAGAGCTGGGCTGGCTGTTCGAAGAACGTGGCTAGGGTGCGGAACGCGAGCTTGTCGGGCGCTTGTACCCGGGCTCTGAAGGCGTCCACCTAGCCGGTGCAGGCC
The DNA here is from genome assembly GCF_013339695.2 of Rhipicephalus sanguineus. NCBI lineage: Eukaryota > Metazoa > Arthropoda > Arachnida > Ixodida > Ixodidae > Rhipicephalus > Rhipicephalus sanguineus. The sequence goes on along the minus strand of NC_051179.1, from coordinate 132,291,666 downwards.
TGCACGAGGATCTGGCGACCATTCTACCGGCGTGGCTTTTGCTGAGGCCCCGGCTTGGCGTGGTTGTGGTGCTCGGGCGGGAGATAGCACCGCCGATGACGGCACCCACCGGCAGCGGAAGTGAGCCGTCGGGTTGAGGGCCCGAGCTTGGAGACTTCCACCACCGCATCCTCCTCACCTGAATGCTTGTGTGTCCAACCCGTTGGTGAGCCGTACCACTCTGTTTCCACATCAGGACTCTCCTGACTACGTTAGCGTGTGGACTTGCCCGATTTTAGGCTTATGATAAGATCCCTTGTTTAAGGAGAACTCTATGTAGTTGCGGTCAGGCTGACGCTTGTTAGTTTACCTTTTGTTCATTCTAGTGTTTCCCTTTCTTTTATTTTCTTGTTTGTTCAAATATATGTTCATTTGTCTGAAAATCAAACGCTCACCTCCGTGTCTTATACAAGAATAGTATTGCACAGCCGATTAAACTGGCTTTATTAAACGAACCTGTCACATGCTCCAGGGAGGCGGTGCATAATTCGCCTACAGTTGGATCGACAGCTGGCGGAAGCTAAATGGCTGCTCGTCGTCAGATATCAGCTGGTCTATTGAGGCGAGCAAGGGAACTGCAGTGCAGCGTCGACGTCTTGATGTTTTCTACCAGACTTGTAAATGATGTGAAAGTCACACTCCTGCAGACGTAGAAGCCACCGACCCAACTGTCCAGACATGTTCTTCAAAGTGTAAAGCCAGCATAAGGCACGGTGGTGCGTGATTATTGTGAAATGACGGCCGTGGGGATAGGTACGGAACTTCTACACTGACCAAACCAGAACCAAGCGCTCCTGCTCAGTTATCGTACACTTCTCGGCAGCGGTGAGTACCTTGTGTTGGTGGAGCAGGTACTAACGCGAGGTTCTGTGTAAAACGACGAAAATAGGAGGCGAGCCGCGGCAAACATCGCAGCTCCTTCGGTCTTTCGGGGCGAGCAAAGCAAAGGACTTCAGCAACCTTGTTGGGGTCTGGGCGAATTGCGTTTTTGCGCACGACGTGTCCGAAGATCTTCATGGCTTTGCTGGCAAAACAGCATTCCTTGGTGCTGATGAGAAGACCAACGCTGGCAATACACCTCCGAACTTCATCCAAGCATTGTAGGTGCTAAGGGAACGTGGAGCAAAAGATAACACTGTTGTCCAGCTAGCGAAGGCGAGCCTTCCATTTCAGGCCGCGCAGCACGGTGTGAATCATGTACACAAAAGTCGTGGGCGCATTGCACGGGCTAGCCCGCAAGGCATAACGTTGAATTCGTGTAGCCCGTCTGGGGTAGCGAACGGTGTTTTCTCTATAATGTCTTCATGCATAGAAATCTGCCAGTGTACTGAACGCAAGTCAAGGCTTGAAAAGTATTCCGCGCCTTGTAGGGAACCAAGGGCGTCGTCAATGCGTGGCATTGGGTACACGTCCTTGCGAGTGATCTTATTGAGCGCCCAGTAATCAATGCAAGGTCGCCCGGAACCATCTTTTTTTTTCAGACCAAAACAACAGGAGACGACCAAGGGATAGCTAAGGGGCGCACTACCTCTCGTTTGGGCGTGTCAGATACGTTTTCTTCTATAATGTTTCGCTCAGCAGGAGATACACGGTAGGAGCGGCGGTGTACAATATATGTTCCAACTGTCTGAATTCAATGCGCTTTACTGGTAGTGCGGCCCAACGTCAACGAGTAAACATCGCAATAACTTGCGTGTTTCTTTAACAAAGCAGACAGATTCTGCGTCTTTGTAGCTGTCAAGTCGCAGCTGATGGCTGCAGTAAAGGCCGAGAAAGAAGCATGCTCACCAATAGGGGAGTGGGGTAGCGGGGTCATTGGAGAAGACGGCTTCCAAGGGGCACGACGCACAAAGGCTCACGGTTGGCACCTCGGGCCGGCGTAGTGCTCTGTGGAAGCATAATCTTCTTTGATTTAGAATTCATGGCGGTGACGAGCGCAGATTCATTGCGGAAACGAACGACACCGGAGACATGAGCTATGCCTTTACTAACGCAAAGAGATGAAAGGGCGACGAACACGTCGCCGTGGTCGATGTGCCTGGACGTAATCGTTACAATTAGCTCCTGATGGGGTCGTAGTTCGGTGAATTCCTCAGCGATCAGACGAAGCGGCAAGCGGCTTGTAAGTGTCGTCTTCGAGCATATAGTCGCTGTCAGAGAGGTGGGGGACGCGTTGTCCATAATAAATATCCGCTGAGGCGGAAGACAGAAAATCCCACCCTAAAATGAGTTGATGAGAGCACCAAGAGAGTACAGCAAACGATGTGATGAAGGATACCGTGAATAAAAACGCGGCCCGTACAAATACAGGAAGGGCGAATGGTGTTCTTCTATGCTGCGACTAACGTGGCTCCATTGTAAGGTGTCATTAATTTCTACAGACGTTTACACAAATTAGGCCGCAGAACCAAAAATGTTGCAGCCGTGTCCACCAAAGCATGAGCGTGCTTTCCTTCCAGTACAACAAAAAGCATGTTGGAGGGGCGTAATAGGGGAATTTCCGTCCTACTTTGGGACTCAGCTTTTCCTCAGAAAACTGCATCACTTGGATTTCTGAATGATTCTCAGTAGTGAATGAGGCAGGCCGAAGGCGACAGAAAAAGCGGCGAAGGGGCCAAGGTGAGCGGCGTCTGGCGGATCCGCTGTTGCGTGCTTCGTTAGATACGGGCGAAGATGGAGACCGGTGCGGAGGAAACGGATAACGCTGGCGTTGGTAAGAGGCTCACGTAGGAAACACACGTTCGTTCATGACGTACCACCGGCACTCGTCTTGTTTTTGCTTGCGGCAGAAACGTGGTATATGGCCGCGATACCCGCAGTAATAGTATACTGGGCAGAAAGACTGCCAGGGTAGAAGGTTTTCGGTGCACCTGCAGACAGTGCGGTCATGTGGACAGACGGCATAGAACGGAAGTTCACAGGAGGCGCAGCAGCAACCGACGTGCACGATGGCAGCGTCGAGTTTACACTGCTTGCAGGTGCGGCAGCAACCTGCGCGTATGTTGGTAGACGGCGCGACGCAGGTGGCTGCACGTGCGCAGGATAAATCAATGATGTGAATTCCTCCCAGATGGCGTCACGCAAGGCTGCACCAGAAGACTGTGCACAGCATAGTAGATGTGGTGAGAATCCCATTAAATGCAGCTCTTCGCGTATAATGTCCCTTATCAAGTCACATAGATGTATGTTCCTCGTAGAACGGTGTTCACCAATGCCTGGTTGTGGGCGAAGCGAATGAGGTGCATCGAGGAGCTGACATATTGTGAGGACGTCAGCCATGGTAGGTGGGTTCTGATCAGCGAAGGCATTAAAGGCAACAGCCCTTATACCCTTCAAACTGCGGCATACTCCGTCCGATTCCGACGCTGACGAATTGACATGCCGGCATAGCGCAAGAACACCCTCGATGTACGATGTGGACGATTCACCGGGAAGTTGTTCGCGAGTATCGAGAGTACTCTTTGCTAGAGCAGACCGAATGGCCCGTGTGCCAAAAACTTGGCGCAACTATGCGCAACTGCTGCAGGAAGGTCGCCCAGTCGGGTAAGGTAGTAGACAGCTTTAGGTTCACGTACGTGGATGCTTTGCGTACGCCAAACGCGGGAACTCTGTGTCCGTTACGCTGTGCGTCCGCTATGTTTAAAGTGTACGCATATGCAGCGCCCACACGGAGCTCTCACATTGCTCCTCGGTGACAGACGAAGGTAGTCGTGTATCTAAATAAATTCAAGCCGATAAACCGTGTTTTGGTTGCAAGGCCAACAGGGCAGCTTGCCGCATGGTGCTGCGAATAGGCGGCAGAACGACTGCTGGTAGTCAAGGAACGAACAACCAACGAGTAGGCCAGAAGACGAATTCCGTTTATTCATGTGACACGAGCTCTTTGCGCTTTTTCTAGCCAATCACGTCGGGACAAGGCAGAGAGACGGTCGCCGAGCGGGAGACGCTTGGTCCCATGTTGAGCTACGTTGAGCGCTTGAGGCACAGCGCGCAGAAGACATACAAACAGGTACGCACGTAGAGACTCACGGTAGACATAACGGTCGCCGCGTACATTCGAACAGAAACACATCTCGCAGCGTACACTGTGACCCGCATTTGTTGTGAGCGTTCTGCTGGGCTGAAATTGACGGCGTCCTCATAAAGGATATCAATCAACAGTATTCAAGGAGCTCACCGGACGACGTGGAGGATGTGCTAAGACGCAACTGAGAATCAGGAGCTGCTGCTTTTTACGCGATGTCGCAATACGTGATCAGGCGGGTGCGTACACTGAACACTTCTCCTCGGCGCGGACAAGCTCACCGTGATTTTAGACCATCTCACTAAATACTACATCCAGTCTCCGATTGGGTTGCACTCTCGAACATCACGAAACACATCCAAGTCGTCACTTTTAGAAAACGTTAGGCGCAGAGCACCGCTCGGAGGGTTCTTTCGGTGTGCCACCATCTTGAAAATTGCCGACCTATCCTATCTCGATACCTACGTGATCTCGCGAGAGGGCGCCATAGGGCTTTCACGTAGAGCACGCAACGCATGCGCGAACAGCTCACGCAGGTCCCCAAAGTGCGTGGGCGGCCTTTACGTACTGCGCATGCACAGTGTAGACACGCAGGAACGCAGACAGCCCGCAGCGGGCTCGGCGCGGGATCTCTGCCGACAGCCATTCCCGCGCCATGGTCGTCTTCTTAGTCACGTCCCGGCCTCGTCTCCTCACTCACTCTGCCGTTCTACACCCGTGGCGTCTCTTCCGATTCGCCATGGCGGCTCTTCATTGGTTTCGAATAGTCACGCCCACACGTGCTGCTGCCACACGAAGTCCTGGTCTTCTTCTTCATTTCATGTTGGTTGTGTTGTGCGCTTTTTAAAACGCGCACTTATTCATCAAAATATCAAACTTTTAATCACGTATTGATTGGAAGAATCACAACGAAGACAGAGTGACAGAGGTTAACAGGACAAAGTGCAGCTTTCCAGTGTTGGCTATCTGCTTTTTTATCCGTGCAATAAAAATCGACTCCGCAACCGTTGCTCGACTCCGCCGACGACCGCTGCTTATGATGTGCACATCATCGCACTGTACTATGGACGTTCGTGCGATAACGCTGATGCCTCTGACCTAACGTGAGTGCCGAAATTAAATGGGACGATCGGGTTCCGTTTACACGCCATTTATCCGACGTGTTTCGCAAGCCCCCGATATGGCAACAACTATTAAATTTACCGACAGACGTCGGTTCCCTTCGTAACGCTTAACACAAGGCAGAAATTCCGGCACAGGCTCCTGCTCACCCTCTGCTTCGCATGAAATTGATCCCCACAATGTGTAGAATTTGCCCAAGTTTCTTTTTTCTTTATTGCTGTCGCATTGTGCAATGACCCCTCCAAACTTGTTCCTTCCTCCATGCTGGCAATTGGACTTTCATCGGCGTGTCTAGCAGCCCAACGGTTCAATAGCTGCAGGCGGCAACGGCGGTCGTGCGTTCATGCCTAGCCAACAAGGAAATGTGGCGACGTAAAAGGATATGTGACGTCGATAAAAACACGGCGATCAGCTGTTTCCGACAATGCTATGTGAGAAACAGCTTATCGCCGACAAGCCTACCATCGATAGGAATCCGTTGACGGCGCATACAAATACGTGTGTGAGCAGCGCGGCTTCGCGTGCCGCATTTCTGCACGCACGCCAGCGCCGGGTTTTTCTCGTACTTCGCCGCCACCAAAATATCTTGAGTCGTGGCAAGTTTCTCTTTATCTTTATCTTTCTTTCTTCACCTCTTTGACTCGTGTTCTCTTCTCTCTCTATCTTTTGTATGTATTTTGTCTCTCTCATTTTCTATGTTATGTATTACTCTCTTGTCCTCCTTTTCCTCCTCCTCACCGTCACATCGCTCTTCTTCGCCCTCCCTTCCCCTTCCCACTACATTGCTTTATTATGCTGTACATGGCTATGTCTCGCAACGCTGGCATGCATGGACAGCACGCTAAAAAGAAATGCAATAGGATAGATGGGTGCTTTTTTTTTGGGGGGGGGGGCGGGATAGACGTCAGATCTAGAGTACATTACACAACACGTCGGTTGTAGGTGTTCTACTATACGTTCATTCTTAACAAAAAAACTAACCAAATTCACAATGTCCTGTGTACAAGGTCACCTTTCAACGACTGTGTCATTTTTGGGACACCCGCTTCGACGGCGCCAAGCTGGCGGTGGTAGCCACATTTCGATAAGAACTAAATGAAAACAAATAAAAACTATCTTTAGCTTCGTTTTTTTTTTACTCTCCTTCCTAGCGTTCTCAAACGTATCCAGTTTTAACTTGAGGAAACGCGAGGAGCGGACGAGCAACACCTAAGTGGTACACCAAAGGAAATTCGGTTATTATGCAACCGCAATATCCTGTTCGTAACCATTCCTGCTAGCTCAACAAGAAACTCGGAAGCACGGTGTAAGAATATACTCAGGTGATGACACTCTTCGCCCAACGCCCCGCCACGGTGGTCTAGTGGTTATGGCGCTCGGCTGCTGACCCGAAGGTCGCGGGATCGAATCCCGGCCGCGGCGGCTGCATTTTCGATGGAGGCGAAAATGTCTGAGGCCCGTGTACTTAGATTTAGGTGCACGTTAAAGAACCCCAGGTGGTCGAAATTTCCGGAGCCCTCCACTACGGCGTCTCTCATAATCAGATCGTGGTTTTGGGACGTTAAACCCCAGATATTATATATCTTCGCCCAACGTATGGGAAACCGCAATCCACGCGCGTCCAGATAATGTTCGGGTTCTTATCAGATGGCTTGCAGTTTCATCGGCGCTGTCTTGGAGGGCGCTACGAAAAGCGGGGGCAGTCGTCTCCATAGCAACGCGCATGCAGCTGATAACGTGCATTTTTCTGTGCCATTTTGCTGGATAATGTGCATCCGCCAAGCGTCATTGCGGGGCGAAATCGAGAGAGCAACAGGAGAGGGCACGGAGAGGGCGCGCGCAGTGTCAACACCTAAATATTCTTACAGCGTGCTCGGAAGGCAGCATGCTGCCCCAATATCTCAACGCTAAGGCAGCGCAGAAACTAAACAAACAAACAAATAGAGAAACCACGATTCTCTTGATGCATCGCGCGTGCGTCTATCACGGCCAAACATTTGTTCCGGTACGTCTAGAAAAACTGTCCAATCATTCTCAGTCGTCGCCGTCGAGATGACGCCGACACACAGCGCTCTCTTTTCTCTTTTCTGCGCACTAACGTGAGTGACTATTTCGGGGCGTCTGTATCGTTTCTTTTGATTCTCTTATATTTAGTGCCAAGTCACCGCATACGTCATGGCGGGACTTTTGAATTCTTTAGGGTCGATACGCCACGTGGTGTCGTTCACGCGAACTAGACCGCTGGTGCCCAGAAAAGCTGCATATGAACCACTGTTGTCTCCCTTACACCTCGCATATATCTGGGTAAACGAGGCGTCAGATCACCGGGTTCGGATAGGTTCTGACCTGTAATCACCGCCAGTTCACAGTCTTCTTTTTGCTGAGCTTTTCAAATCAAATCAAATCAAATCAAGTTTATTTATCTTTCGAAGAAAGGAAAGATAGGAGCTGTCACAAAAAGCTACTACAGTGAGTAGCTTGACGTGGTGACAGCCCCTCCTTGATAGGACAACAGCAGGCAGTGAAACAGGACAAATAATAATAACATGGAACAGATCAGAATACAAAGGTACACAATAGTTATTGATACATATAAGCGGAAACTGTAGAACACTGGTATAACATGATATAACGAAGAAAAGAAAAAAAAACCCAAGTGCGAATTGGTGTTGGCTAGGTGAAAAAAAACAGCATTCAAAAAGAAAAAAAAAACGAGGTAAGGTAACATATATACTCATCGCGAACCATGTAAGGATGTATACAAATAAGGCGCCTAATAATATTCTCACGTAGTCGTGACGTCGACGAAGACAGCAGTCAGCACGTCCGAGATGAAACTGTTTATTTGGCCGAACTTGTGGCCGGGAAAATGAAAGTCAAACTACAGCAATACACTGATAGCGTCGAACAGAGCGTCGACCGTCGATCAACTGACAAGCGGTCACGCGCGTCGGCTTTTATACAGGCGCTATCGAACTTTCCAGCAATATCGCTGGTGGCGGCGTAATCTCTAGACAAAGCTGGAACATTCGCGTGCGGGGCGCAATCTTAACAAACCGATCTACTACAATCGCGACGCTTCTAGAACAATACTTCGCGGACAGCGTCGAGCGTTGATAACCGTCCCTGCCGGTCAAACCCGAATACATCAAAACAAGACAAGAAGTGGGCGTGGCATCGCCCCCCTCTGAAAAAGCATCGTCCCGATGCTTGTGAAAGAACATAGAAGAGAAAAAAAAACAAGTGCATACACAAATAAATTAGTACAATAACAAAGGAAAAAAAATTGAGTCCCCAGGATCGCTAACGCGCAAAAAACGGCTTAAGGCGCACGACATGGACGACTTCACGTCGCGCACGGCGCCGCTGATAGTTCGTAATGCCGTCAGGGACAACCTCATAGTCGAGTACGCCGAGGCGTCGAAGTACCCTGTACGGTCCGAAGTATCGTCGAAGAAGCTTCTTACTAAGTCCTCGTCGGCGTATTGGCGTCCATACCCATACACGGTCACCGGGTTGGTATTCCATGTGGCGTCGTCGAAGGTTGTAGCGGCGGCTGTCAGTCGTCTGCTGGTTCTTGATCCGTAGGCGGGCGAGCTGTCGTGCTTCTTCGGCGCGCTGTAGGTAGGTGGTCACGTCGATGTTTTCCTCATCGGTCACGTTTGGTAGCATGGCGTCGAGCGTCGTTGCCGGGCTCCGTCCGTAGACCAACTTGTATGGCGTCATCTGCGTCGTTTCCTGTACGGCCGTGTTGTACGCGAAGGTCACGTACGGAAGGATGGCGTCCCACATCTTGTGTTCGACGTCGACGTACATGGCCAGCATGTCGGCGATGGTCTTATTTAGACGCTCGGTGAGGCCGTTGGTCTGTGGGTGGTACGCGGTGGTGCGGCGGTGGCTTGTGTGGCTGTATTCCAAGATCGCCTTAGTCAGGTCAGCCGTGAACGCCGTACCTCTGTCGGTGATGAGAACTTCTGGGGCGCCGTGTCGAAGGACGATGTTCTCAGCGAAGAACTTGGCTACCTCAGCGGCACTGCCTTTGGGCAGGGCTTTTGTTTCGGCGTAGCGGGTGAGGTAGTCGGTTGCTACGACGATCCACTTGTTGCCGGAAATCGACGTCGGGAACGGCCCCAGTAGGTCCATCCCGATTTGCTGGAACGGCCGGTGAGGTGGTTCGATTGGCTGCAGAAGTCCCGCGGGCCTCGTCGGTGGTGTTTTCCGTCGCTGGCAATCTCGGCAAGTCTTAACGTAGTGGGCGACGTCGGCAGCAAGGCGTGGCCGGTAGTATTTTTCCTGTATTCTGGCGAGCGTGCGGGAAACACCGAGGTGCCCAGCCGTCGGGTCGTCGTGTAGGGCCTGGAGGACCTCTGGTCGCAATGATGAGGGCACGACAAGAAGGTAGTCGGTTCGAAGTGCCGAAAAGTTCTTCTTCATGAGAACGCCGTTCCGTAAGAAAAACGACGGCAGTGCTCGCTTGAATACCTTCGGAACAACGGCGGTCTTGCACTCGAGGTACTCCATAAGGCCCCCCAGTTCCGCGTCGGCTCGTTGCGTTTCGGCGAAGTCGTCGGCACTTATAGTTCCGAGGAAGCAGTCGTCGTCGTCCTCTTGCGGCGGCGCGTCGACGGGGGCTCGGGACAGGCAGTCGGCGTCAGAGTGTTTTCGTCCGGACTTGTACACGACGGTAATGTCAAATTCTTGAAGTCTGAGACTCCATCGTGCGAGACGACCAGAAGGGTCCTTCAAGTTAGCTAGCCAACATAAGGCGTGATGGTCACTGACAACTTTGAAGGGCCTGCCATAGAGGTAGGGGCGAAACTTTGACGTAGCCCAGATGATGGCAAGGCATTCCTTTTCTGTTGTGGAATAGTTGGCTTCTGCATTGGATAGCGACAGGCTAGCATAACTGATAACCCTTTCAAGCCCGTCAGTCTCTTGCACAAGGACGGCACCGAGTCCTACGCTGCTTGCGTCGGTGTGTATTTCCGTATCGGCGCAATCGTTGAAATGCGCAAGCATGGGTGGCGTCTGCAGGCGTCGTTTAAGTTCTTGAAATGCTTGCACTTGCGCCGTTTCCCACCTGAATTCCACGTTAGCCTTCGTGAGAAGCGTCAGTGGTTCGGCGATCCGTGAAAAGTTTTTGACGAAGCGTCTGTAATAGGCGCATAAGCCGAGAAATCGGCGCACTGCCTTCTTGTCGGTGGGTGGCGCGAAGTCGGCGATGGCAGCTGTTTTCCGCGGGTCTGGGCGCACTCCAGACTTGCTGATCACATGACCCAGAAACAGCAGCTCGTCGTATGCGAATCGGCACTTTTCTGGCTTCAGGGTCAGTCCAGAGGTCTTGATTGCTTGAAGTACTGCCTCAAGCCGCCGGAGATGCTCGTCGAAGGACGAGGAAAACACGACGACGTCGTCCAAATACACAAGGCACGTCTGCCACTTCAATCCGGCCAGTACGGTGTCCATGACGCGCTGGAACGTCGCAGGCGCCGAGCAAAGACCGAAAGGCATGACCTTGAACTCAAAGAGGCCGTCGGGCGTTATAAAAGCGGTCTTTTCTCGATCTCTTTCGTCTACTTCGATCTGCCAATAGCCGGTCTTGAGGTCCATCGACGAAAAGTACGTCGCGTTGTGAAGTCGATCCAGGGTGTCGTCTATCCGTGGGAGGGGGTACACGTCCTTCTTCGTGATTTTATTCAGGCGCCGATAATCAACGCAGAAGCGCAGTGTCCCATCCTTCTTCTTCACTAACACCACAGGTGATGCCCAAGGACTCTTTGAAGGCTGGATGATGTCGTCGCGAAGCATTTCGTCCACTTGTTTCTTTATGGCCTCACGTTCTCGCGTCGAAACTCTGTAGGGGCTCTGTCGGAGTGGTCGAGAATTTTCTTCTGTTATAATTCGGTGCTTAGCAAGGGGCGTTTGTCGGACCCGCGATGACGACGAGAAACAGTCCTTGTATTGCAGGAGCAGGGTTTTGAGCTGGTCTTGCTTGACCTTCGGAAGGCTCGGGTTGACGTCAAAATCCGGTTCGGGACCTCTATTCGTCGAAGCAGGTTCGGCAGCATCGAAGAGGGCAAAGCATCGCTGGCGGCTACACATTCGTCGATGTAGGCAACCGTCGCACCCATGTTGAGGTGCCTATATTCGTGGCTGAAGTTTGTCAGCAGTACCATTGCTTTACCGTCATGAAGCTCGGCGATACCTCTTGCGACGCAAATTTGACAGTTCAGGAGTAGTTGCTGATCGCCGTCGATTACGCCTTCAAGGTTCGCAGGTTTTTCGGTGCCGACGGAAATAATACGGGCTAGGCGACCGGCCCCGGTTTGGGACAGTGTACTGCCGGCGGTGCGGTGACATGTAGCGGCCGGGCGACGGCGATCGGGAAGGTCGTCGTTCTTGCCACTGTGTTCCGGTGAGGTAGTCGGCAAAGTCGCGAGGCCGTTCGCCTGGCTGCGGGCGCGGCGCGTTGATGGCGAATCCGCGTAGCCCCATCTGTCGGTATTGGCAGCGGCGGTACGTGTGGCCGGCCTCTCCGCAGTGGTAGCAGAGCGGGCGGTTGTCAGGGGCACGCCAAACGTCGGTCTTTCGGGGGGCGCATCCTTGTCCTGTCGGCGGGCGGTATGGCGTCGTTGGGGGTGGCGGTGCCTGGCGGCGGAACTGCTGCGGCGGCGCGGCGTCTTGACGCGGGCGAGGAGGGGGGGCGTTGCGTCGGGCTGCAGCAGCATAGTTCATTGCTTGCAGCTGCGGCTGCGCTGCATAGGGGGTGCCCAGCGACTGCTGGATTTCCTCGCGGACCATGTCGGTGATCGAATCGACTTGAGGCTGCGCTGAAGGCAACAGCTCGCGCAGCTCCTCCCGCACTATCGCTCTGATGGTTTCCCGTAGGTCGTGGGTGCCTAGCGAGTGCGCTTCGGTGTAGCCTGTCGACAGGGTTGAGCGGTTGTACTGCGTCGTCGTAATCTCGAGGGATTTTTCGATTGTTGTAGCCTCCTTTAGGAATTCGGTGACAGTTTTCGGTGGATTCCGCACCAATCCTGCAAAGAGGTCTTGTTTCACTCCCCGCATAAGGAAGCGGACCTTTTTTTAAATGCGAAGCATTTCTTAGCGAACTTCTGCGACTTTGACCGTATCTATCTATCTATCTATCTATCTATCTATCTATCTATCTATCTATCTATCTATCTATCTATCTATCTATCTATCTATCTATCTATCTATCTATCTAGCCGCCTACGACTTCGTGCTCTCCTGGTCGCTTGGTTAATCGAATGTGCCCCAAAATTGGTATTGTGTAACATGACTGTATGACGAACATAAATGACAAGTCATAACATGAAAATCATGACACAAATGTCATGTACAGCATGATTTATATGCTACGCTCATGGTGCGCTGGCGGCCGTTGCGCTAGCTTGATATACACCAAAATTGGTATCTTGTGACGTGACCGTGTGACGAACATAAATAACACGAGTTATCATGAAAATCATGACACGCATGTCATGTGCAGCATGACTTACGTGCCACGCTCATGGGGTTCTGGCGGCCGTTTCGCTAGATTGATATACACCAATATTGGTCTCTTCCGACGTGACCGTGTGACGAACATAAATAACACGAGTTATCATGAAAATCATGACACGCATGTCATGTACAGCATGACTTACGTGCCACGCTCATGGGGCGCTGGCGGCCGTTTCGTTAGCTTGATATACACCAATATTCGTCTCTTCCGACGTGACCGTGTGACGAACATAAATAACACGAGTTATCATGAAAATCATGACACGCTTGTCATGTACAGCATGACTTACGTGCCAGGCTCATGGGGCGCTGGCGGCCGTTTCGCTAGATTGATATACACCAAAATGGATTTCTTGCGACGTGACCGTGTGACGAACATAAATAACACGAGTTATCATGAAAATCATGACACGCATGTCATGTACAGCATGACTTACGTGCCAGGCTCATGGGGGCGCTGGCGGCCGTTTCGCTAGATTGATATGCACCGAAATTGGTATCTTGTGACGTGACCGCGTGACGAACATAAATAACACGAATTATCACGAAAATCATGACACGCATGTCATGTACAGCATGACTTACGTGCCACGCTCACGGGGCGCTGGCGGGCGTTTCGCTGGCTTGATATACACTAATATTGGTCTCTTCCGACGTGACCGTGTGACGAACATAAATAACACGAGTTATCATGAAAATCATGACACGCATGTCATGTACAGCATGACTTACGTGCCGCGCTCATGGGGCCCTGGCGGCAGTTTCGCTAGATTGATATACACCAAAATTGGTATTTTGCGACGTGACCGTGTGACGAACATAAATAACACCAGTTATCATGAAAATCATGACACGCATGTCATGTACAGCATGACTTACGTGCCACGCTCATAAGGCGCTGGCGGCCGTTTCGCTAGCTTGATATACACCAAAATTGGTATCTTGTGACGTGACCGTGTGACGAACATAAATAACACGAGTTATCATGAAAATCATGACACGCATGTCATGTGCAGCATGACTTACGTGCCACGCTCATGGGGTTCTGGCGGCCGTTTCGCTAGATTGATATACACCAATATTGGTCTCTTCCGACGTGACCGTGTGACGAACATAAATAACACGAGTTATCATGAAAATCTGACACGCATGTCCATGTACAGCATGACTTACGTGCCACGCTCATGGGGCGCTGGCGGCCGTTTCGTTAGCTTGATATACACCAATATTCGTCTCTTCCGACGTGACCGTGTGACGAACATAAATAACACGAGTTATCATGAAAATCATGACACGCTTGTCATGTACAGCATGACTTACGTGCCAGGCTCATGGGGCGCTGGCGGCCGTTTCGCTAGATTGATATACACCAAAATGGATTTCTTGCGACGTGACCGTGTGACGAACATAAATAACACGAGTTATCATGAAAATCATGACACGCATGTCATGTACAGCATGACTTACGTGCCAGGCTCATGGGGGCGCTGGCGGCCGTTTCGCTAGATTGATATGCACCGAAATTGGTATCTTGTGACGTGACCGTGTGGCGAACATAAATAACACGAATTATCACGAAAATCATGACACGCATGTCATGTACAGCATGACTTACGTGCCACGCTCACGGGGCGCTGGCGGCCGTTTCGCTGGCTTGATATACACTAATATTGGTCTCTTCCGACGTGACCGTGTGACGAACATAAATAACACGAGTTATCATGAAAATCATGACACGCATGTCATGTACAGCATGACTTACGTGCCGCGCTCATGGGGCCCTGGCGGCAGTTTCGCTAGATTGATATACACCAAAATTGGTATTTTGCGACGTGACCGTGTGACGAACATAAATAACACCAGTTATCATGAAAATCATGACACGCATGTCATGTACAGCATGACTTACGTGACACGCTCATAAGGCGCTGGCGGCCGTTTCGCTAGATTGATATACACCAAAATTGGTATCCTGCGACGTGACCGTGTGACGAACATAAATAACACGAGTTATCATGAAAATCATGACACGCATGTCATGTACAGCATGACTTACGTGCCACGCTCATGGCGCGCTGGTGGCCGTTTCGCTAGCTTGATCTACCCCGGAATTGGTCTTGCGCGACGTGACTGTGTGACAAACATAAAAACACGAGTTAACATGAAAATCATGACACGCGTGTCATGTACAGCATGACTTACGTACCACGCTCATGGTGCGCTGGCGGCCGTTTCGCTAGCTTGATATACACCAATATTGGTCTCTTCCGACGTGTCCGCGTGACGAACATAAATAACACGAGTTAACATGAAAATCATGAGACGCATGTCATGTACAGTATGACTTACGTGCCACGCTCATGGGGCGCTGGCGGCCGTTTCGCTAGATTGATATACACCAAAATTGGTATCTTGCGACGTGACCGTGTGACGAACATAAATAACACGAGTTATCATGAAAATCACGACACGCATGTCATGTACAGCATGACTTACGTGCCACGCTCATGGTGCGCTGGCGGCCGTTTCGCTAGCTTGATATACACCAAAATTGGTATCTTGCGACGGGACTGTGTGACGAACATAAATAACACGAGTTAACACGAAAGTCATGACACACATGTCATGTACAGCATGACTTACGTGCCACGCTCATGGTGCCCTGGCGGCCGTTTCGCTAGCTTGATATACACCAAAATTGGTATCTTGCGACGTGACTGTGTGACGAACATAAATAACACGAGTTAACATGAAAGTCATGACACACATGTCATGTACAGCATGACTTACGTGCCACGCTCATGGTGCCCTGGCGGCCGTTTCTCTAGGTTGGTCGACCCCCAAGTTGGTATTGCGCGACGTTACTGTGTGACGAACATAAATAATAGGAGTTAAAATGAAAACCATGACACGCATTTTCCTCAATGACATACAAGACGATGTATGCAGCTCTTTGCTGGCTGCTTCGCATTACATCGATTCCCACAATGCGTGGGATCTGCCGGCTTTTTCCTCAGGCATGGCAGCATCGGCCAGGCGGAAAAGTCGCGTCATCTCTTCCGTGTAGATAGTGACCGTCTCATTCGGTAGCTGTGCTCTTGTCTCCAGCAGAGCAGCGGCCTTTTCCTTGCCGACGGTGCTCGCGAAGGTATTGAGGAACGTCGTCTGAAAGAGGTCCCAGGATCGAAGGCTCGATTCATGGTTTTCGAACCACGTCTTCGCGGCGTCTTCTAAGTAGAAGTAGACGTGTCGCAGCTTCTCTTCAATGTCCCAGTGGTTGAAGGCGGCGACTCGCTCGTACGTCTCCAGCCAGCTCTCCGGGTCTTCAAACGACGATCCACGGAAAGTTGGTGGCTCCCTTGGCTGTTGCATCACTACCGTTGTAGGTGGCAGAGAGTCTGTCATCGTGTCGGCGGTCGATGTGACGGTCTTCGGCTGCCTGGCGTTTTCGGGAAGGAGCCCGTACTCTGGTTGTAGTCCCTTCTGCCGGCGGCTGGTTCGAGGATCCGGGTTGTTCTTAGAGTCGTCTTCTTCGCGGCTTGGGCTTGGGTCAGCGCTCCGCGGTTGCGTCCGGATCATGAAGCAGCAACTCCACCAGATGTCACGTGGTCGTGACGTCGACGAAGACAGCAATCAGCACGTCCGAGATGAAACTGTTTATTTGGCCGAACTTGTGGCCGGGAAAATGAAAGTCAAACTACAGCAATACACTGATAGCGTCGAACAGAGCGTCGACCGTCGATCAACTGACAAGCGGTCACGCGCGCCGGCTTTTATACAGGCGCTATCGAACTTTCCAGCAATATCGCTGGTGGCGGCGTAATCTCTAGACAAAGCTGGAACATTCGCGTGCGGGGCGCAATCTTAACAAACCGATCTACTACAATCGCGACGCTTCTAGAACACTACTTCGCGGACAGCGTCGAGCGTTGATAACCGTCCCTGCCGGTCAAACCCGAATACATCAAAACAAGACAAGAAGTGGGCGTGGCAATATGAACAAGATTTTGGCTTATTTATATACATATATCGCGGAGCTCTTTCATTGTCAACTTTTCAATATCGACGCCATTTGTTTTCTGCGAGCGGTTTCACAGTGAAGGTAGCTGGTAACGGAGCATTTGCTTCCCATAGTTTGTGCGACATCGTGCCACTTCCCACTGCTCTGGGTTACGGGTGTTGTATGCCACTGCATTTGTTTTTAGGTTGGCTAAGTTTTTCAAGGCATTGTCTTGGTTTTTTGTGCATAGTTTGTAATAACGACACATCTTATATTCGTATAATGACGTAACTCTAACGCTACGCAATTTGGCAAACAATTCAGCTGTATGTGACAAATAGGGCACCTTACAAGTTAGTCTAATAATTCGCTTTTGTAATAAAAATAATTTCATGATATTGGCATTTGTGGTTGTGCCCCACGCAGGAGCACCATAGTTCAAAGTCGAAGAGAAAAGCGAGTTGTAGAGGAGTAGATTTACTGTAACCGGAAACGTTGAACTGTTTCGCTGCAAAAGTCCTATAGTGCGAGAAAGTTTTTTAACCAGGAAGTCAACGTGTGCATCCCATGACATTGTAGCGGAAAAATAGATGCCTAGGGTTTTGAAAGACTTAACGTATTCAACTGATGCACCATTAATAAATAGCGGATACGTCAGACATTCCTTATGACGAGGGTGAAACATCAAGGCTTTCGTTTTTGCAACATTCAAACCGAGGTGATTATCTATGGACCATTGCTGAATTAACTCAAGTGTGGCGTTGGCATGATCCGCTAAATCACGAGCGGAGCGACCAGCGAAGAAAATGCTCGTATCATCAGCGTAGATGACATACTTTGCCGTCTGATCAACGCTGACAATATCATTAATATACAAAAGAAATAAAAACGGGCCTAGGATGCTTCCTTGAGGTACACCTAATTTAACCTTTCTTGTAGACGATGCGTGTCCATTAATTTCTACATACTGCGAGCGGTGTTGTAGGTACGATGATATTAAGGAGTGGGCATTACCCCTAATACCATAGTGATTAAGCTTCTGCAGAAGAATGTGATGGCTAAGGCTATCAAATGCCTTCGTGAAATCTAAGAAGACACCTAATACGAGGTTGTGAGTTTCGAAGTTTTCAAGTATATATTCTTTTTGTGCAAGAAGGGCAAGCTCTGTTGATTTATTTTTTTGGAAGCCATATTGTACTGGCTTTAGAATCTTATAACGGTCGACGAAGGATGTGAGTCGTTTAAGTATTATTTTCTCTAGTCCTTTGGAAAAGACTGGCAGGATGGAAATAGGACGATAATTAGAAAAATTGTTTCTGCCACCTTTCTTGTAAATATCAGTTACTTTTGCACATTGCATTTTGCGTGGGAACACTCCGCTTGTAAGGCTTATATTAAAGATGTGAGCTAAGCAGTGCGAGATTATGTCTATAACATATTTAACTGGTGCGATTTGCATCCCCGACGCATCGAGTGATTTGCTGTTATTGAGTTTACTGAAAGAGGAAACTACCTCAGCTTCACTGACCGGGTCTAAAAAAATTGTGTGCTCGTTGTGATATTTTAGCGCCGGAATACAGTTCTTTGACGAAGGGGTGAAGGAAACAAAGAAGTCATTAAATGCAGTAGAAAGCGCCGATCCTTTTAACTCTATTCCGTCTTTTACTAGTTTGCTAAGGGGTTCAGGTGCATGGCCGATTATCGATTTTAATTTTTTCCAGAGCTGTTCTGAATTTCCTTGAGACGAGCTGAACAAATTGGTGTAATACTCCTTTTTGGCTAAGCGAATATTTTTGTTTACATGGTTTCTGAAAGTTTTATAAGTTTTGAGTGATTCAGCAGACCTTACTTGAAACAAAACAATCTGTAAAGTTGTTCGCGTTTTCTTATTTGACTGAGCAGATCATTATTCATCCATGGCTTTTCTCTTCTTCCTTTTTGACCGTCTAGATGTTTGTAGGGAAAAACATTGATCATAAACTGCATAAAGTCGCACAAAAAACTTTCATAAGCTTCATCTGGATCGTTTTCTTTTAAGACATCGCGCCAGTCTACGTTCGATAAGCAATCCGGAATTTTGACAAAGTTACAGGGTTAATCTGACGGTACACATAGGTGTTCATCTGCTTTTTTACATTACTGAATTGAGACAACGAAATGTAAACAGGCAAGTGATCACTTATAGCATAATTAATGACGCCTGCTTTAACATGGCATTTGTTGCAGTTGGTTATGAATACATCTAATATTGTAGCTGTATTTTCAGTAATGCGTGTAGGGGCAGTAATTACATTGTAGCACAATGAGTGCTTAGTAAGGATTCAAAGTCAAGCTTTACAGCACTATCAGTACCAAAATTAATGTTCAGATCTCCTCCAATGATCACCGTACACTTGAAGTCATCAACGAATTGCAAAAGTGCATCCCAAAAGGATAAGAAATTAGATACATCTCGTTCCGGTGGGCGGTAGCATGCACAATAAACAACGAACCACACTTCACAGTAATCACTTCGTAGTCAGGCGTGATACGCGTAAATGCCGAGAGATTTCACAGTCCAATCCCCTAAGCGTGAGGATGCACACTCCACCCCCTCGCCTGTTATCCTCGGTTGAGACAGTGACACTCATATGCAGGCATACAGAAGGCATCTGCGTCGCTACGAAACCAGGTTTCCGTAAACATTACAACATGGAATGGAAAACGTACTGTCGGCCGCAAAAGTTTGCGGGATCTGCTGCGCGTGGCGGAGCGACAGAAAAACTGCATTGCTGCGTCACGCTACCGTGATGCGGTGGGGTGTTGAGGCTATCGGCCTCGGCGATTAGCGACGGGCGCGTTTAGACAACGTGCCTTTGCCGGATCTAATCGCGGAGGCTGCGGCCGATAGCCTCAACCATAGAGTTTCCTAAAATGACCTAGAGGGAACTCTGGCGCTGCGATCGTTCAGCCACCATGGGAATGATGGGTAGTACACGGATTTGCCTAGTCTTCGTGCTTGTGGGCTTCGAACGCACTTGTGGCTTTGTTTATTGCTATGTTTTGGTTTTCTTTCGGATAAAAGAATGGATCGTTGTGAACTTCGTGACCAGATTTGAGTCAGTGAGGCTAAAGAAGTTAAAGTGGTGAAGTGGAACTGCTGACTTTTGCTGAACTTCGTTTTGCGACAAAGCGGATGCAGGCGACGCGGAGCCAAACGGAGCCGAAAGAACGAAGTTTAGACAAATCCGTGTACTACCCATGATTCCCATGCTGGCTGAAGCACGATGCATTGCAGCTCCCATAGACACTAGCGCCAGAGTTCCCTCTAGTAAGTATTGTAGGAAACTCTATGGCCTCAACAACCGCCGCATCGCGGTAGGTGACGCAGGAATGCAGTTTTCCTTCGCTCGGCCACGCGCTGCACATCCCGCAAACTTTTGCTGCCGACAGTACATCGCTAAAAAAACACTCGATTTCATCGTACTTGTTCCTTCCAGATCGCAGGTTTAAGTGAAAGCAGTTTATACTCTTGTTGATGTCGCTATAGCCATGATTCACAAGCTCGGCCGGATCAACAATGGTCGGTTGGAGAGCCATTTTGAGGGCGGTCTACAAGAAACGCGACTGTGACCTATGAGGAAGCCAGCTCCAGTAATTCGCTTTCACTTCGGACTACGATAGCTCGAGCCCCCTCTGCTTTCCTAACTAGAATCCGACCATTGGAGTGCCAGACGAAACGATAGTCGTTTTCGGCCGCCCATGTGCGCGCATAGCGTAGGAGGTCCCTGTGTTGCTTTGTCATGTTCTCAACAATTGTCACTGTTGATTTCAGGTTTTTCAGAACCTTTCTGCTATCTAGCCAAGTGTCACGTATCGACTGCCGCACAAATCGAACTATTATGCCAGGCTCTTTCCCTGGTTTAGCAGGGAGCCTGTGAACAGCGTCGACATCATTCACACTCAGTTCAGGAAGATTGACAGTCTTTGCGATGTCATTTAGCTTTGCGAGCAGGTTTTCATTTGGAGTCCTCTGAACACCATGAACTTCAATATTATGCTTTCTGCTGTGCACCTCTAAATTATTCAGGGCTGATTCCAGTTCTTTAACCTGTGAATTGTCGCTGCATGGTTTCTTTTCGAGGGTTTCGACACGCTTTCGTAAGCTGCCAATTTCCTTATCTTGCTGCACTTGCTTACTCAAAATTTCGTCGTACTTGTCAGACATCAACTGTATCGATTTGGTGAGCTCACTTATCTGACCTGGCACACCCGCCAGAGCATCAAGCCTCTTGACGATGTCAGCCAGACCAGCAACGAGTTCATGTTCCATGCCCTGTGGTCCCGCTCCCCTTGATTTCGCCGAACGACAATTTATGCACCGCCATTGACTGCGCCCAGCCTCGCCCTTGCTTTTGGAGAAGTGGTCCGAAAACGCATCTTTGAAACTTGTAGTGTTGTGTGATACCATTACATCTCATGCAGTAAAAAAAGTCATAAGTTAGAAATAACGTTGCAGAGAGTAATAAAAGACGAAGAAAGTTTCAGATAGTCCGCATGTTCATTGCTTGCGGCGCTTGGCAAGGATGTCTAATAGGGGGAACTACATTACGTGTACGACTAGGGTACGGAAGTTATGTGCCGCCGCATGTCGGAGAGAAGAAATCAATGACATAAGAGTGATATAGATGTACAGGGGTAATCAAAAGTTCCCAGGCCGCAACGCCCGGCTGAGGAGCAGCAGCTCGCTGCTATCGGGGCGCTCTCATCGCAATCACGCCTTGGCGCACGCTGGCGTCAAGCGTGTGCGTGAAGGGGGAGGGGCACCCCTCTCCATTTCTTGCTCTCCTCGATAAGAAAGCGGCGTATAAACTTACTGCGTCATGTTCCCTCACTCTCCGCTCGTCGATGTTTTACTACTGTGCAGCGTGCAGCGAGGCGGCAGTCTTCCGGAAAACTGACGCATCATGATTGTGGGCACATTTAGCTAGGCACCATATATATTACCGCGGTTTCCGGCTTCCTGGAAAACAGCATCGTACGTTTAACTTTCCATTGGCACTGCGGTGGTTCTATCAGCCGTCTTCGCAGGCCATTTCGCTGCATACGGGCTTGGTCGGAGCCCGAAATGTATTCAGAAGAGCTTGTGTTGGGGCTAGTTGGAACATCTTAGTGGAATAAGCAGCGATGCACAGTAGCAGTTTATACCTAGGTTCCTTGTGAAGGAGAGCAACAATGAGAGAGAGGGATACACCCCCCCCTCCCACGCACACGCTGGACGCCTGCGTGCGCCAAGGTATGATTGCGATGGCAGCGCCCGACAGTAGCGAGCCGCCGCTCCGCGGCCGGGCGTTGCGGCCTGGGAACTTTTGACCACCCCTGTACATCGCAAGATGCCCCTAGAAGATTACAGCGCAGCATATTGTTGTAGCTTGTGCAGTTTCTTTCACTTACGGTCGCTCCTTTGTGGGACAGACATACCGTTGTAATAATCAAATACTGAGCGAAATCGAAACATTCTACACCGTATAATCAACCGCCTATCGTTGGTGGCATTGCAAGCACTTTAAATAGACACCGAAATATGGTAAATGCGCCGTTTCGCCCTGACACAAGAACGTAGAAAGATGAGCTGTTTCTGAGGATTACTAGACACACGCGCCATATATTACCCGACCTGCATGCCTAAGACAGCCGATGATTGCCTTTCTGAAAGAACAAGTATCATGCTAAAACAGTAATCGCCCAGCTATAGCGGTACGTGGGCCAGATTATTGAGCAGCCATTTTGCCATATCGACCACCAAAGCGCGGCTCTTGAACTGGTATGTGGCATTTGTGTTGGCACCTTCTTCTGTTGTGGCCCTGTTTTGCGTGATTGATTGACTTCTACCAAAGTTTACTAACAAGCTTACTCTATTGCAGTGCTCACTTTTAAAAAACCAGTCGTCATTGTATCCTTGTCATCGCAAGGAATCACAAAAAAACCGACTAGCGAAAGCCACGGCACGCTAAATTCCTTGCCGTACCTAGCTTTTATTTGTGGTTACCGAAGATGACATTGGCGCATAATGTGAGTACTCACACTTTGTTCGGGTTATTGTACTCAAGCCAGGCGATCATACTGGATCCGAGAGGTTGTTCTGAATATGGTTCCTCGAGGTGAGGTGGCTGTGAGGAGAGAGAGAAAGAAACTATGCTTTAGGACGGATTTATACCGCATTCAACTAAAACGTGTCAGAACCGTGGACACAGAAGCGCTGGAAATCGCACACGCACGCACGCACCCCCCCCCCCCACACACACACACCCACACAGCCACGCGCGCGTGCGCGCGCAGGCGCGTGAGAGTACGTATAGTGAGTGCTTCCCTGCTTCCGAAAAATTATGATTTATAGCATAGTGGGTAACTTGAACGAGTACTTGCATTAGCTGCCCCGAAGGAGTTTAAAACGGGCTCAAGAAAGGACGATCTGACAGCGTTCGCTGCGACTGCACTGCGTGTTCCGCACAGGCCTGGCCATTTTTAAAGAACGTTCGGATCATTTTCGAATATTGCCACCCACACTTCTTTTGCTATATTTATGTTACCGGTCCATTACACGTGTAATCTCTGTCTTGTCCAAACCGCGCCCGGATGACTGGGAACCTTCGAGATTACTTCAGATTTTTCTTATAGTCTTAAGCGCGCACACTCGAACAGGGGTGCCATGCAGGATGCCCCGAGCTTCTCGGGCACACTAGTTTGCTCCGAGCTCGCATTACGGCGGTCATGGCAGGAACACAGGACGAAGCACGCGATAACAGCGTTGATAAAAACGGCTACAAGAACGAGCATGGCGTCACAAACGCATGTGCGGAATTTGCGGCGGTTTTCAAAGGAACACTGCGTGCGAACGCGTCAGCGCCGCCACTCAGTCAGCATTTTGACAGATCAGCGACATCGGCGTGATTGTCGCACTATCTTTTTGCCAACTGATCATCGCACCTCCCACGGGCGTGTTCGTGGGCGTTTGTCCTCGTTCGCAAAATGTTTTCGTTGCACTTGCAGCATGAAAATTTCCACTCTCGAAGGCAACAACGGCGCACAGGCAGCACGCTGCTGCAGCTCCTTTCGCTTCTCTGGAAGATTACAGATAAATAAATGGACAGGTTACTGTTATACTTACATTACACGTCTGAAGATTTTTCTGTAGTAACGAATCGGTAGAAACAATGTCTCCACAAGCAAGTAAATAGTAACATTTCTCGCCACAAATCCCACCAGGGGCGCTTGCTTCATGGCTGTGAATGGTACGTCCCGAGCGCGGTGAAATTGAATACAGGACGTCGTAGCCACGTGATGATATAACCTTCAGTTCTTCGTGGGTGTGCATGGTCTTGTGCGATTGAGTTCATAGTGAATCGTGCCGCTCGCCGGCGTTGCGGCGTGAGCACTGCTCCTCGGCAAGAGCAAACGCGGTGGGCGGATACGATCTTCGCCACGGGCGTCTGTCAATCAAATTGACGGGCGAACTCGGGCACAAATTTGTTGATTCTGAAAAGACCCCAGTTCAACTCGTGACTGTCATAGTGCCGGTGTGCCTGTCGAGTGTTTCATGCGGCGGACGCTACTCAGCAGCTTCTTTGCATATAAAATAATTTGGTCAGCTTGCACTACTTGTGCAAGGCTGGGAGCTTGTGATCACCTAGCTCCAGCTTTTTACGTCGCTCGTCTACTCAGTATGCATGGTCTGCTTCGAAGTAATGACCGTGTCAGTTCAGTCTGAGTATTGGTGCTATTGATTAGGTAGGTGTTAACTAACATAATATTGAATTTTCCTGTCTTCCTTGTTATTGTTTCAATTACCACTACATTAATTACGCGGTTCAATTCGCAAAGTCATGAATAGTAAAGGTGTAATTAGAATAATCCTAATTAGCACGATCATAATTACCGTGATCTCGGGGAGTGAGGTCTTCATTACATTGGTTTTAATTACACGCTCCTAATTAGCGTCGTGTTATTTAGCAGAATCTTAATTAGCTTGTTAGATTTCTCACGGCTTCATTAGCATGGTCTTAGTAAGATGTGGCTTAATTAGCTCGGCCTTAGCATGATTTGGCTTAATCAGCTTCGTCATAGTATGTCCTGACCTAGCTAGGTATACCGCACAGCCAATTAGCTATCAGCCGGGCGCACGTGTTCGGGGAGCGAGCAGACGATGACGAAGGGGGTGCGCGCCGGCGAAGCAACGCGCTGAATGTACAGGGTACCCGTGGTGATTATACATGTGGCCTCGGCGATTAGCTCCAGCCGCGGTGCCGTAAGGCGCTCGGTCGGACCTAATCTCATCTGCCACGGTGCTGATTATTCTAAAGGATACTTAGTGCTGACATTAAAAGCTTGAAAATAAATTCAAGCGGCCCGCGCACACACAAAAAATATCGTTAGTAGAACTTTCTGCCACTCTTCTTGCATGGGTGCACTTCTGCACTAAGTGGAAAGACAAAGATATGAAAGAAGTTTGAAGACACCGCCCAACTTTCTCGACCGCTCTTGACGTCACGCCGCGTTCTATCGTAACCAATCGAACGGAGCGCGCGCTCAGGGATGGATTTCACCTTCTCGTACTGTTAACTTAATCAAAAGGGGGTGTCGCCAGAGCTAGGAAAGATCCCGAGTTTCGCTAAACTCGGGCCATCCTGCATAGCACCCCAGATGAGTTCATTCTGGAACTAACGCGGCCACCAGCGATAAGGTTCTAATGTTCGATACCGCATGTATAAACGCCGACACGCCTTATCCCAGAGCAGCTTATAGTCGGCCGACGCTCTGTTCGCCGCTATCAGTGTACAGTGTGTATTGCTGTAGTTTGACTTTCCTTTCGCCGGCCACAAGTTCCGCCAAATAAAATAGTTTCATCTTCGGCACGCCGACTGCTGCCTTCGTAGATGTCACGACCCCGTGACAATATCAAGATGTACTGTTCTTTTTTTGTTGCACTCCGTGGTATACTAAAATATGTTCACAAGCGCCTATGCTCAAACTCATGTTTTCGTGTTGTTCTTTTCCGTCATTAGCTCAAGGTGCAAATTTAGCATCGTATGTGTCCCCTGACGCAATGCCTCAGGGTATTTGTCCCGAATACGGAAACTTCTACCATCACGCAGGCTACAATGCTGATTGCCAACAGAAAGCCATGATACGTTACGATAACAAAAGGTTAAGCTTAGAGGAAGCTGAATCCTCAGAAATGCTACGGTAAATAAAAATGCTACATTTTATTTATTTATTCTTTCAATTATTTACATGCTTGCTTCCTTGCTTGTTTGATACTTTCTACCCGAGTGTTTGGGTCTTACTAGGTCTCGATAATATAGGATGTTATGTCAATGAAAGGAGTGTATTTTCCTCTGTAATATGCCAGTTCACTTCGACTTTCGGTAAATACCAAGAACAGAAAAAAAAACAAAGAAGGGACATTATACATACGCAAGTGAGCAATAAATGCTCGTGTCAGGGTTGAGTGTACGTCGTTACGAGAAAACTCCGGCCGCATCTTAGAGGGGCAGTGTTTAGACATAAATGCCTATTTATTCTTGCTGGCCAACTAAAACTTAAAAAAAATGGATCATAGGTGGTGCTTCCGTATGCCATCACCCTAAGACTATTTCTCACAAAGTATTAACAAAGCTGTTGAGGGATGAGAAAGTCGCCATTTACCGCATATATGAAACGGGCCTTTCGTCCAGTAATCAAGCGGCGAGGGGCGGCGGAGACAGTTTTGAAGGGAATGTCACTGAACGTTGCCATTTGAATGACCGCCTTTCTCATACCCTATATATGAGTCATTTTTGAAAGGGATTTGACGTGAGGTTTGCAAACACAAATCGATAATGATTTCAACAAAGCCGTGGGCAGCTAGTGAAACGTCAGCGGTCTGCATGCGGGTGCCGCGTGTTTGAGATCCCTGACATATAGGGTGATTCCACGAGAAGTCGGACATGCATGTCCGCTGGATATTATGGTTTGTCTGATTTTTTATGTAACGTATACATATTAATAGCGCACGAAACGGAAAATTTCATTCTCGAAACTGTTCCCAGCTCTCCAAAAAATTATTCGAAGGAGCCGGCGCGGGATATCCGCTCTTGCTCACGGCAATATTATCCGATTCTACGACCGAGTCCACTGCGAACTGCAGAATGAGGTTCATGAGGTTCTGTCGGCAACTTGCTAGCATGATTTTCTACGTCAATAACAGCAGAGGTCGCAGGTGACCTCAGATGAACTCTTCAACAAACAGCGTAGCCCGCACTTTATCACAGTGAAAACCTATGACAGCCTTGGTCACAAAACTTGAAGTTGTGGGGCATCAGGGACTCGGTCATGAAAGCAGAGCAGAAGTCGCGGAATGAGTGCGGCACCGTTCTGAATAAACGTTTCGCCTTGGTCCAGCTATTGACTACACGCGATGCATGCGACGTAAAGCTATGTCCGAGTATTCTATGCCGATACCTCCACATTCACATAAAGATTGCTGCGGAAAAAGTTTTAACTGCGTAAATCTTTCCTCATGTTGCCTGTTGCATGAGGCAGAGGATCTTCTCGACACCGGCGAGGCCTCCCGAGCAGTGGTGTACGCGCCTCAAGAAAATCCTCCTGTCATCTGGTGAGAGCCACGATGAAGGAGACCAAGCATTTCTTCTGGAAGGGAAAGCGATTGACGACTTCAGTAGATACGTTAAGGTTTAAGCCGCTGGTTTCGTTGCACAGACGGAGCAGACGATACTACGGAAACATAGAACTGCCGAGATTGAAAGTCTCATTGTGTCGAAGAAGCGCCGCATACGGAAGCATCAGTTAACGGGAGCATCAGCATACGGAAGCATCAGTTAACCATCGTGCCACTATAGGTTGGAAACAAACGTTCAAGAGGCGATTTGAGCTGTCAAAATTCAAATACGCAGAAAGCCTCGAAATAAGATTTGAAAAGGATGGAATATGGTCAGATTATGATCCGTACACGAGGACAATGGTAAGATTATCCAACGTACAAGCTAGGCTCTTCTACTTCTTCAAGGGAGAACTTGGGTACTCTAGGCAGACCCTCAAGAAGGAAGTTGTGCCAGTCGTCACCAATCACTAGAGCGCGTACGTCTAAAAGCGGCTTATGACACATTATGTCCGCATCTTTTCCTTTCCTCAACATGTCCTCTTCCTCCTCGCGAGGAGTTGCCGATGTTCCAAGCAGCTCAGCTCGAAACTGCCATCCCCCTGCAAAGGATTTATAACCCACGTCCAAAACGCCCGCTGATGGCACCAGAACAAGAGGTCTGCATTTGTTTTACTGCGCCGCTGACGACCACTGTGAAATATATTTCTTGAGTGAGTCGGAGTGAGCTCCACTTTTTTACCGACCTGTGACGTCTTAGCTCTAGTGAACCTAACCGCCATGGAAATGTTATATTTCGAAGACATAAAGTCATTATGTATTTGTGGCCCACCACAGATACGGTAAATGAATGCGAGCACTGCCCATGTAATGAAAGTATAACTCTGATAACTCGGGGAACGGTTGACGAGAACATCACATTTACTGCTTGGGAAAGCGGCGACTTGACGGAGATGTCTAGTAGAGCCCTCTTTCTGAAAGATATTGCCAGAACAAGTAAGAAAAAAAGAAGGTGTGCCCACGGCGGCTCGCATGCTCTTGACAATGGAGTAATGGAGGGGTAAGTTGTGCTTGTAGGCGAATTACCAGAGGGCAGCAGCCCCCTACCCAGCCGATATTAGACAAAAAGGAAAACCCGGCAGATCCCACGCAAAGTCGAGATCGATGTAATGCAAAGCAGCCAGCAAAGAGCTGTATACGTCACCTTGTTTGTCATCGAAGCAAATGAAGACATTCATGTCCTGGCATCTAGTTCACTCTATATTGCATGTTTGTCATGCATGCATGTGTGCATGTACGAAAGGGTGCATACCATGCTAACGAACCGTATATTCTGGTACATACAATACATGACCTGTCATTTATGTTCGTCACGCACTCATGTAATGCCATACCAATATTCGTATATATATCCAGTTAACAAAACCCCCGGAAGCGCACGAAGACATTGCCGTGTAAATCATGCCGTCCGTACATGACATGCTTTTCATGATTTGTAACGTCACGTTTCATGATACAGTAACGTCACGGAGTACCAAATCTTGTACATTCAAGCTAGTGAAACGGCCGCGAGCGCACCATGAGCATGGCATGTAAATCATGCCGTGATGTGCATGTCATAATTTTCATGTTACTACCTGTCATGTCCATTATAGAGTCATGTCGCACAATACAAATTTTGGTGTATATCTAGCTAGCGAACCGGCCGCGAGCGCACCATGAGAGGCATGTAAGTCATACCATACGTGGCATGCATATCACGATTTTCATGTTACCACTTGTCATTTATGTTCGCCATTGAGGCACGTCGCGCAATACCAAATTTCGTAGATGTCAAGCTAGCCAAGCGGCTGCAAGCGCACCATGAGCTTGGCAGGTATCTCATGCCGAACATATTATATGCACGTCGTGATTTTCATGTTACTCCCTGTCATTTATGTTCGTCATACAGTCACGTCGCGCAATATCGCGTAAGTCACTTTGACTTACGATTGTGGAAAGCTCGCCGTACAGATGGTTAACCAGCTAAGCACGTTAAAGAGAATCGCTGCTGCAGCATCTTCGTCGACGCTGTCGCTATCGGTGATTTCACAGCCTTCAATGTCCAGTGAAAAATCCTCGTCGTCAAGGTACACGGTCTGTTTGCACATCACTGTCAAAATCAATCTAAGAATTTCCTCCGACGAGAGCTGCCTCGCCTTCTCCGCGTTCTGGGCTCATAGAACACTTTGCTTGCAGTGTGCTGCCACCTGTCAACAAAGTAACAAACATGCAGTGCAGCGCTGACAATGAAAGCAACACACGGGCGAATTGGACGGCGTTGAGAGCGGGAGTGCCGATCAAATTTCGCCAGCTGGGGTCCACTAACGTAGATATATACATAGCCCATCCATCAATTAATCAATCATGTTTATTCTCCACTGGAATCCGTCAGCCGAGGACAAGATTGAGCCCGCACGCGGCCGGTACTTGGTCGTAGTTCACGATAGCCGTGGAGCGAGCTCAGCCCCAAATGAGTGAATGGTCCTCGCACCATTCATCCAGCTCTTTTCTGAATATATAAGGTGCTTTACTTCAGTGTATCACCCATTTATTACGAAGGCCCCGATATTATTAAGTTATAGACGAGGACATCGCCAGCTCACGTGACACGCCGCGTATAATTTTATTGGATTCATACCCTACAAAAACACCGCCGGATATTATATAGAAGCGAAACAGCGCGAGTTTCGACACAAAGAGACAGACACTGACAATCACTAACCTGCGTGGTCACAGGTTAGTGAGATGTTAGTGTCAGTGTCTTAGCGGAGCTAAAATGTGTACGCTGTGTACCATCACTGGCAGCACAACTTGCCCTGGGTGCTTCACCCAGGCAAACAACTCTATACAATGTGCATTCTTTCTTTCGGTATCTGTATGCTAGTTGTGCAGACGGCCCTCTAGCACATTGTGCCAACTACGCCATAGTCTGCTCTCGGGTGTCCATACTTCCCGTTGGGCCCGCCAAGCAAGCTCACATCTTAACGCGAATTCATTACTCGTCGCCCTGAAGTCACCGCCACAAGACTTTCGACCACTAACGAGCCACCGCATACTTCTCGCTATTTTGCCGCTGCCTGTGACGAGTGTCAGCTGCAAGGGCTACCACATGCTTTGCGGCGAAGTGGAAACAAAATGAAATGCAGGGCGCGTTCAGAGGCCCAAATTAAAAAATTATTTTCTTCCTTAAAACAAAAAATTATTTGATTAGACCTTCTTCATTAGTTAACAATGTAGTCTACTATCAAACGCCGCACAACGAGGATTTTTACTTGGAACGCATCAGTATGGAAAATACGGTCAACCATGCGACAAATCGCATATTTTATATCATTTCAGAATTTTTTTTCGGGAAGATTTCAAGTCCATTTTAACCGTAAACATTTTTATACTAAAATACACTTTCCTGAAAAGCATACTATTATTAAGTTTGGTTAGGGAGTTTAACAAATACAAGCGAACTTCGAGGGGGCGCCATGACCGTGAAAATTTTTTGTGAGCAAAAATGTTTTGCCACAATACTCTATGTGGCACAGGAAAAAGGCATGAATTTTATCAGCAAAATCTGCGATGTGCGAGCGCCTCGTCTGGGACACTTGGCATGAAATGACCCACATATATATATATATATATATATATATATATATATATATATATATATATATATATATATATATTGTAGAGAAGCCTTGGGACATGGTAATGGGATACCCTCTCCAGCGCCTTCTAGGGGGTCATCCTCTTTGGTTGCTTGAAGAAAGAACGCCGCTCGCGCAGAGAGTTCGTGCCTTGCCGTGACTGTCGCCATTACTCATTGTCGTTGAGTGCTGTCTATTAAACACCTTAACAATTTGGTGGAGAGTGCTCTGCTCCCATTCAACGCCCCTGGAGCTCCGATCCCGTACCTTGCCATCTACCATGCCTCAAGACGCCGCCCAGCAAACGCCTCCTCTCGCAACGAGCACATGTCCCGGTGTCCCCCGTATACGCGACCCACCTATCTTCACTGGCGCCGATAGCACCGACGTGGAGGACTGGCTCGCAATTTACGAGCGCGTCAGCATCCCCAACAAATGGGACGAAGAAGGCAAGTTAAGCAACTTGGTGTTCTACCTCGCGGGCGTAGCAAGCTTGTGGTACAACAACCACACGTCCGATTTTGCGATTTGGGCCGATTTCAAGACCGCCGTCATCAGCGTTTTTGGCCGCCCAGCAGTTCGTAAGCTGCAAGCCGAACAGCGCTTACGTGAGCGATCTCAGCAGGCCGGTGAATCGTTCACAAGCTATATCGAAGACGTCCGCGACTTGTGTAAGAAGGCCAACGGAACCATGTCTGAGTCTGACAAGATCCGGAACGTAATGAAAGGCATTGACGACGATGCCTTCACCATGCTGCTCGCCAAAAACCCTGGCACAGTGGCCGAGGTCATAACGCTGTGCCAGAGCTACGAGGAGCTCCGCCGGCAGCGTTCGATGACCCGTCGCTCCCCATCGCGCGACGCAGAGCTTGCTGGCTGATTCGTCACCTACTGATGTATTTGGTCGCTCCATTGCTGACAACCTTACGTCGGTCCAGCGTTCGCAGCTTCTGTGCTTGTTGGATGAATTTCGTCATTCTTTCGATGTCGGGCAAACTTCCCTCGGCCGCACGTCCGCTGTTACGCATCGCATAGATACTGGCGCCCAACCACCACTGCGGCAACGTCCATATCGCGTGTCTCCCACAGAACGCCGGGTAATTAACGAGCAAGTGGACGATATGCTTCGACGCGATGTAATTCGGCCCTCCGACAGCCCATGGGCGTCTCCTGTTGTTCTCGTTACGAAGAAGGACGGTTCTGTGCGGTTCTGTGTGGACTACCGACGGCTCAACAAGGTCACCCGCAAGGATGTTTATCCACTGCCGCGAATCGACGACGCGATTGACAGCCTCCAAGGAGCAGAATTCTTTTCATCTCTCGATTTGCGCTCGGGGTACTGGCAAGTACCCATGGCTGATGACGCTCGACCAAAGACAGCCTTTGTCACGCCCGACGGCTTGTACGAGTTCAACGTCATGCCGTTCGGTCTGTGTAATGCGCCCGCGACCTTCGAGCGCATGATGGACACCGTTCTGCGTAACTTGAAATGGCACACGTGCCTGTGTTACCTGGACGACGTCGTCGTCTTCGCTCCGGACTTCTCCACGCATATCCAACGTCTGCGGCATGTTTTGACACGTTTGAGCAACGCCGGCCTCCAACTGAATCTGAAGAAGTGCCGATTTGCGGCACGGCAGCTAACAATCCTCGGCTACGTCGTGTCCAAAGACGGAATCCTTCCCGATCCGGCCAAGCTTCGGGCCGTGGCCGAATTTCCCAAACCTACGTCCGTCAAAGAACTGCGCAGTTTCGTCGGACTGTGTTCATACTTTCGACGCTTCATACGAAACTTTGCCACCATCATATCGCCGCTGACGAAGCTCCTTGGAAGTAACGGACCCCTAAATTCGTGGTCGTCCGAGTGTGACGACGCGTTCGCAAAGCTCCGTCGTTTGTTGACGTCTCCTCCCATACTACGTCACTACGACCCTACGGCCCCTACGGAGGTACACACGGACGCCAGCGGTGTAGGCCTCGGCGCTGTCCTTGCGCAACGCAAACCAGGGTTCCCCGAATATGTCGTGGCATACGCAAGCCGTACGCTTACCAGAGCCGAGACCAATTACTCAGTCACGGAAAAAGAGTGCCTGGCGATCATATGGGCCCTTACAAAGTTTCGACCTTATTTGTATGGTCGCCCATTTGATGTCGTCACCGACCATCATGCACTATGCTGGCTGTCGTCATTGAAGGATCCCTCAGGCCGTCTCGCCCGCTGGGCACTTCGCCTGCAGGACTACGACATCCGCGTGCTGTACCGCAACGGACGCCAGCATGCTGACGCCGACGCCCTCTCGCGCTCTCCCTTGCCTGACGACAATGCCCCCTGCTCAGTATCTCACATAGCTGTTGCTTCAGTCAGCGTTCACACCATCGCTACGGAACAGCGCAAGGATAAATGGATCACCTCGCTGATCGACTTGCTCACTGATCCGACGGCAACACCAGCCACTCGCGCGTTACGCCGTCAAGCCCACCATTTCGCCGTTCGTGACGACCTCCTGCACCGACGCAATTACAACGCCGACGGCCGCCAGTGGCTACTAGTGATACCCCGCAGTCTCCGTTCTGATATATGCGAGGCCTTCCACTCCGACCCGCAATGCGCGCACTCTGGGGTATCCAAAACTTACCACCGCATTCGACAACGATACTTCTGGCGTGGGATGTACCGCTACGTGCAGAAGTTCGTTCGCTCCTGCCTCGATTGCCAACGCCGAAAACCTGCAACGCACGTGTCGCCAGCAGGTCTACAACCATTACCTTGCCCTAACCGTCCGTTCGGGCGCGTGGGCATCGATTTGTATGGACCACTTCCTCTGAGTTCGGCTGGTAACCGCTGGGCCATCGTCGCTGTTGACCATCTAACGCGATACGCCGAAACCGCCGCCCTCCCAGCGGCTACAGCGCGCGATGTTGCCTCCTTCCTACTACACCGATTCATACTGCGTCACGGTCCACCCCAAGAGCTTCTCAGCGACCGAGGCCGTGTCTTCTTATCGGAAGTCGTGGAAGCCATTCTGAAAGAGTGCCATGCTGTTCACCGCAAAACTACTGCTTACCACCCGCAGACGAATGGCCTAACCGAACGCTTTAACCGCACGCTCGGCGACATGCTGTCAATGTACGTCGCCGCCGATCACACCAATTGGGATGCCATTCTGCCCTTCGTCACCTACGCCTATAACACCGCCCCTCAGAGCACTACTGGTTTTTCACCGTTCTTCTTACTGTACGGAAGGCACCCGTCGCACACCATCGACACGATACTTCCATACAAGCCGGATTCATCTGAGTGTGCGCCTATTTCTGACACAGCCAGGCTCGCTGAAGAGTGTCGCGAGCTTGCCAAGACATTTACGACGCAGGAACAAGAGCTGCAGAAGAGCATTCGCGATGGCACCACCACTTCTGAACCCACGTTCCTTCCTGGAGCGCTCGTATGGCTCTCGGTCCCTACCACTGCAAGTGGCCTTTCTTCAAAACTGCTGCCGAAATACGAAGGCCCATACCGGGTCGTCGAGCGCACATCCCCGGTCAACTACTTGATCGAACCCATCGAACCAGCTTCGGACATGCGCCGTCGAGGGCGCGACATTGTCAACGTGGAGCGCCTCAAGGCCTACTATGACCCACTCATAGTGACGAGCTGTTAGGTCGCCGGACGGCTCCCTTTTCGTACCCGGGGTAATTGTAGAGAAGCC
Organism: Rhipicephalus sanguineus; assembly: GCF_013339695.2. NCBI lineage: Eukaryota > Metazoa > Arthropoda > Arachnida > Ixodida > Ixodidae > Rhipicephalus > Rhipicephalus sanguineus. Next base: position 132,256,931 of record NC_051179.1, on the reverse strand, counting down.
TTGGGACATGGTAATGGGATACCCTCTCCAGCGCCTTCTAGTGGGTCATCCTCTTTGGTTGCTTGAAGAAAGAACGCCGCTCGCGCAGAGAGTTCGTGCCTTGCCGTGACTGTCGCCATTACTCATTGCCGTTGAGTGCTGTCTATTAAACACCTTAACAATATATATATATGTAAACAATGCTACAAAGTGGGAAACAAAACAAATATTTAGGTTATCCTAAGAGCTTAGGCTGGTGGGGGCTGTAATTCTCTGGGGGTTTTAATTGAAATGACGTGGCACAACCAGCAGCACATGGGCCGCCCACCCAGTTTGGAAGCCAATCGAGAATTTCAAAACAAAAGAGCAATAACGAATGAACCAACGGCGACAATTGCTTTTCTGGGGCATTCGTCAGCGGCTGCAAAACGAGGGACGGAAAGAACAGCGGGACGAAAGACGGGGAGCCATCGAAGTTGCCCTTGTCTTATCTTCGTGGGGTAGATAAGAAGGACAGCCTGAGGAAGCGATCAAGGAGAAGCGGAAGAGAACTAGACGCTCCTGCACGTCACGTATACGGACTCCCTATTCAGATGGTTTGGCGGTTAGTGCGCGGCGCCGGGCCGTACACACACACGAGAAGAGATACATACGGCCCGCTCCAGATTTGGGAAAACTTTGGCCACGATACAATGCTAAAAGTACGCCCTCCCCCCTTTTTTATGCATAAAAAAGAAAGGAAAATAAAGAAAGACCACGAGCCGGTTGATGCATGCAGCACCGATTGTGTCTATTTTCACGCACTCGATCCTAATTTAGCGTCCCGTGCGTGTGAACAGACGTGTGTGTGAATAAATAAATAAGTTCCCTTTCTGGGTGCTACGATTAGTCACGGAGGCACGTCAGTCGCCCAGGGCTCTCCTTTATTCCGTGGGTGGGCGATTTCAAATTCTTTATGAAATATGACTACCGCTGTTCGCGCTCACCTGTGTTCCAAATGCCGGATTGTAAAAGTGTAACACTTATGTGCTCGAAAGAGTGACCAGGCAGGTCACTCTTTCGAGCACGTAAGTGTTACACTTCTACAATCCGGTGTTTGGGGAACGGCAAATTAGGGAGGCCTTTCACGTGTGCCCTGTGATTGTTGAAACGTAAACGGAACGCGGTTTCTGTTTGTCCAATATATTCCTGTTTGCACACTTCACAGCGAATTTTGTATACACCATTGGCGGAATCACAATTAAGGTCGCCTTTAATTTGATACTCAAAGCCCGATTAGGAGGCTTTGGCCTTATTATGGTCACCATGTGTTTTCACACCTGCAATCATGTTTCCCGCGTGGCCTACCGCCTTGATGGTGGTCGGATTTGTGTGTTTTCGCCCTGACCGGCAAGTCTCTCAGGTTCTTTTTCTTCGATAAACAGCCTTGGGCGGGGTTTGAAATACGGTAGAGAGTCGACTACTCTAAGTATGTTCAAGTGGCGGCTTTATATAGACGTTCTATCATTACTTCCGTCCTTTTCTTCCATTGTGAGCCTTTGGTCCAAGGAGCGAGCGCGCTCAATTGCATTGTTTCTGATTTTCCAAGGTACTTTTGACGCAAGAATGGTGCTCTCAATTTCTGTGCATGGGTGTCAATTTGTGTAATTCCAGAGCAAATTATTCTGTATCTGTGGGTTTGAGAGCAGGGGACACCTGTATTGCAGTGGCCGGGGGGACTACTGTGGAAATGCGGATATTGTTGGCGGTCAGTTGGTTTTATATAGAGAAGTGGAGATGCTGGTGCCACTGACCGATACAGTGACATCCACGTAATGAACACTCTCCTGCGAGTACGTGTATGTAAATGTTATGGAAGGGTGCAGGGAGTTGAAATCAGATGAATTTTAAAAGGTTATGCTCACCATCAGCCTACACGAAGAATACACAATCAAGAAAATGTCATTTGAATATCGGTTTAGATGGAGAACTTTCTAGGAAAAGAATCTATAAAAATGCCATGAAAGTATTTGCATGGCCGGGGGCCATTATGGTTCCCATGCCAGTTCCGTTGACATGTAGGTAATGTTTGCAGTCGAATTCGATATGATTGTGTGTGAGTACAACATTAAGAAGCACCTGTAAAGCAATTTCATCGCACTCACTTGTCCATTTACTTTTTCCATAGGCTCCGATTGTGGCGGGGATTCTTTCAGTGTGGGGAATGTTGTTGTACAGCGATGAGATATCCATAGTTAACAAATAGCTTCCTGGCGGTACTACAAGGTTTGAGACTTCTCAAAGGAAGTAGCTGGTATCTTTAACATATCATGGGAATGATTCCGGGATGTACCTAAGGAGACAATCGATGAAACTAGAGATTTTTTTTCAGTATTGGTGCCATTGCTAGAAACTATAGGTCGGCCGAGATTGTTAATCTTGTGAATTTTAGGTAGTGAATAGAAGCGGCTAGGAGAGGAGTTGCCCGGTGACATTATTTTAAGTATAGGATGTGTTACGTTACCGCTTCTGCGTAATGAGGTTAATGAGGCTTTAATTTTCCTTTCAGGTTCCTCTGTGGGTTCCCAAGGATGTTCTTTGTAGAAATTTTCATCTGCCAGTTAGCGAAGCCCTTCCTTTATGTAGCCAGTACTGTGGAGCACAACGACAGCGCCAGCCTTATCGGCCGGTTGTAGAATGATGCTATGGCTGCCGCTTAAGCTGCGCAAAGCCTACCGTTCCTCCCTGGACGAATTGTTGGGAAGGGCGTCTATGTTTTTGATATTCATTGAAATTATTCTCCTTGTACGGCTGAAATGTACATGTCTAATGTTTGCCCCGTTGCTCGTTGGAGCCTGTGGTTTATCGGAAAATTGGTTTGCTTGTTGCTGCCTTGATCATGAAAATATTCTTTTAGACACAATGTTCTAGCAAAATTGTCCAAATGTAGGTAAAGCTGAAAGTTGTCAACTGTTTCAGAGGGGGGACAGAAGGTGAGACCTTTTGATAGCAGCTTTTTTTGAGCAGGGCTCAAAGGTTCACTAGACAGGTTAACCAGATTGGTGACATTGGTGTTATTTTTTGGAGACACACGGGAGGTTTCAGTTATATTTATATACTTTGTGGTAGGATCACTGGCGGGACTGTTCGATGCCGGCCACGCGCCATCACGCTTCAATTTCTTTTGCTTTTTTTCGCTGAATTGTCTATCGCTTTTGCTCCTCGTATTTGGCAAGCTCTTCAGTTTTGAACTGCGTCAAACTCGACTTATTTAGCCGCGCCTCTTCTTCCCTTCAAAGCTCCTCCGCCCTACGTATGCTGTGCTGCATGACGACCCGCCTGAGCTTAACAAGTGCATCTTATAAGATATTGCTGCACTTCTGCTATTCACTTTTGTACCCATTGCAGGTTGTAATTGAACTCTTAGACCCTTTGGTGTGAAGCCTAATGAAACATTGGTTTCTAGGTTTGAAGCATACATTTGAAATCTCACGCGCTTCTGAATTGTCTTACTTAAGGCCACACATTCGCGAGACCAACGTGTGCTGGAGCATGAGTGGGGAAGCAATGCCACCGGCAGCCTCCGCGTGGCCCCGATTTGTGTCGTAGGGGCTGTTGCTCCTACGTTCATGCGGGGCCCCCGTCGGCGCTTGTTGCGATGGTCGTCGGTTGCGGCTCCCGTTTGCTTCGTGGATGTTGGGGAAATTTCTACGGGACGAAATATATATATATGTGTGTGTGTGTGCGTGTGCGTGAAGAGAAGAAAGTGAGAGCTGTTGCCTCCGCCCCACTTGTGAAGTATCTTTACGCCGCTGGGTATCAAATGTACTTGAGGTATAGCTTCAATGGTGTCTGGCAGAGAATACTGCTTCGCGTTTTAGGAACGACACCAATTAAATAACTACGGAAAATGGACATACCAGATAGTATGGATAATGAACAACCGCAGACCCTGCTCCGCGCGCCATCTTGAATCGGTGCGTTTGAGGAACAATACCGATTGCATGACTACGGAAAAGTTAGACATACCGGATAGTAAGGTTCCCCGCTCTCTTCGGTAGTTATATGCATTGATAGGAGTATGTGAGTGCGTTGCCAGAGTTTGAATGTATACGAGCCCGCTGCAAAGAAAGAATGCTAGTGTCAGAAAAACATGGCTGATCCCTCTGTCATAGGAATCGGTATAACACGAAAGTAAAACGTGTCTTCACAGACGTAGTTGAGCGTTTGTTGTGCATTGTTTCGCCCCGAGGGCGAAGGAATGAATGCCATAGCAAAAAGTTGTACTGTCACGCGAAGAACGGCAAGCAGCTAGAAACTTCCAACGCGTTGCTCAAGCAGAAAGGACGCACGGAACGAACATACACAGGATGAGCGCGAACTAACAACTGTCACAGCTCGACAGTTAAAGCGCGCTGGTCAAATACAAAGGAGGGCGCACGAAACGAACGCACAAGTCTACACAGGATGAGCGCGCACTGTCACAGTTGTAACTTATTCGTTTGTGAGCATCGCGCTCCTTTCGCAAAAGCGGCCGCTGCAGTGAGCGAAATGACCTTCGTGCTCTCTGTAACTTGAACGGAAACTTGCGGTGAGAGCGGAAAACGTACAAGACAAGCGAGCGCGCAGGCGTGGCCACACCCTGTAGAGACACGCTCATCTCAACGCGGGGGCGACGACATTTAAAGCGCGCTCTTCTAGTGTGCCTCGATGTGTGGACAAAACGCGCATCAAGGCACCCTACGCTCTTCTAGAGTCACTAGAAAAATTTCAGAGTATCGCATCTGTTTTCCGCGCGCCGCCGACGACGCGATTGGCTTACTCGCATCACGTGACCTCTCGCCGCCATATCCCTTCCAAGCGCTTTGGGTGCAGGCGCGTTGAATACAGAGCGCGGCCGGACATTTAGCAGTACCAGGGTCCCTAGACGTACTTCGTCGCTTTTTTAAACACGTCATGCAGATGACAGAGAGTAGCTCACCAGTAACCGAACGTTGCTGGTGAGCTACTACGGGAATTTCGTATATTTTTGCATTCCGTGTGGGAAACGTTAACGTCAAAGAGCGTCGTTGTACGTGGCTGCATAGTAGGCCGCGGAATGAATTCGCCCCCCTCGAAGAACACGCCTTTCTGCAGTGAACTACACAAACTTTGCTGGAAAAGCTCTCATGCAACAGGATACTTCAGCTTTTCGGTTCGCTATGTTCAGCGATATTGAAAACTGCATACTACATACCTTTCTATTTGCTCGGCTGTTTATATCTCGATCTTTTGATCAGATTGTGCATGCACTTCGAGTTATAAGCGTGTCACGCACGAGAGCGAAATTGAAGACTTATTAAAATAATAGCTGTTTACTGTATACCTTGAAGGCAATTGTCGCATGATCATTTGCCACTGCGCAAAACTGAAGCGTGGAACTCTGTTGATAAACTTGGTATAAGGCAATGTTATTAAGCGTATTTTATTATTATTTTTTTAAATGTTGCTAATGCTGCATTGCGCCGAGCGTATATACCCTTACAATACTGTTTAGTGGGTGAGAAATGATCACAGCAAAAAAAAAAAATCGGCTTATCCTCCCACGCATTGAGGGAATCGATTTCATGCGAGCCCTAGACCTATATACATACCGTGTTGCAGTAGCATGCGCGTTAAAAATTTTCGGGGTGTGCTATTTCTGATCAAAATAACATAAAGCACTGCACCGAGGAAGTTTTAACAAGAGTGCATTACGAAAAACATAAGTTGAAATTAAAAGCAATGCAGAAACCGAACCCCAGCTGTTTAGCGCAGGCAATGCCAAAAAAAAAAAACTTTGTCGGAACACAGCAAAATATTTGCAAATGCTCTGCAACGTTGGGAATATTAAGGAGACAAAAAATAGGAAATGAAACAACTGAGTAGTGAGGTCAATCATTTTTGATGGCCTATTTTCTACGTATCTGTTAGGAAATGACCGTATTCGCAAAATAAGACGCACCTTACCTACCGCACGCCGATTCGCCCGTGCGTTCGGCTGCGTGCGTTCCGAACCGAGACAAATACTTCACGCACAGCTTCCACTTACCGTACACACACCACTTCTACTACAGATAACACCCAGCTAACAGCAAGCACAGTGCGCAAGTAAGATATGCGTCAGCGATCAGTCGAAGGACGCAATACTGAATGTTCTCGATGTTCGATAATGTTCTCGAATGCGCTATGAAGTGAACCTGAACACCGACTGCAACTCTAGCGCAAACAGTCAACATTCACCAAGTGTCGAAGTAAATGGCATCTCGCACGGTCATTATGCTAATGCAACTATACAGCTCCGGACCTTGCGAACATACCCGGCCGTGAAACGAAAAGAGACCGATGAAGCCACGAAGAGAGTTCGCGAGCACATGGCAACATTCGCCGCACGTTTCATGAGCTACACCGCTTACCGCGCAGTCGATTCATGACTGTCGATGACTCGAAATCATTTCTGATATCCTTTTGAAGAAACACACACACACATATTGCAGTTACACCGAGCGTAACACGGCATAGAGCCGAAAAGATCGGTCACTTCTCAACACACGCTACCAACGCGCCGGATGGTCTGGAAGGGAAATGGCCGCCGCCGCTCAATGTTGCCCGCGTGCACCCTACCTTTGCGGTACTCTGAAATTTTCCAGTGACTCTACGCTCTTCGAGCCCTTCGCGCCATCTCGCCAGTGATAACGAAAACACGCTGATGTACCCTGATCTCTGAGTACCGCCGCTGGCAAATGGTGTATATAAATAGCGCGCCGTTAGCATGGCGAAGAACTTGCCGTTTGTGGCGGAGTTGTTTCGCGCTGCGTGCTGGGGATCGAGAGGTCGCGAGTTCGATTCCAGGTGACGGAACTTTTTCTTCTAGTTTTTTTCTTTGCTAGTCTTTATATTTTACAACGTCAGATCCGTGACGGAAATGCGTCAGTGGAGCCGTGGTGGACCCCGGCATAAAACACTTTCGTGTTAATAAATGCATATATCTTCAAGCATCAGCTTTCATAGTTTGTGCTTACATTTCTGAATAAAAATGTTAGAAGTGTGTATTTGTTTTCAGCAAAGCTGTCAGGGACTAGGACCTGGGAATCAATATGTCCGATATGTTGAAAAACACCATGCGCACGGCGTGGTCACGGCATCTCGCAGAGGATGCGCGAACCTGCGCATGGATTGTGAGTCGCGGGTTTTGTGTGACCAAACACTCGCTGCACGATGACACATGGCGTGACAATGCTGCGCACCCAAGGGTGCCTTCATGTGCATCGAGCACTTAGCACCTTTGCGAGTCCGTCTAGAGCGCCACAGGCAACAGAAACGTGAGTACAATCGAAGCCACCAGGCTAAATCACTAGCAAAGATCGGGCAAACGGCATCAAGCGCAAACACATTGCACGCGAAGGTCCTCATTAAAACGATGCCTATAATGCCCGTCGGCGAGCTGGTTACAATCCACACAAGCGTGTCAAAGGAGCTTCGGCAAGATTTCAACGGGATTTGGGCGAGTATCTTGGATACTCGTGCGGAATTTGTGATCATGTGTATCGCCGTGTGCGACCCCGAGCAAGCGTCGGTTGTGCGGGACGTGTCACGGCTCGTTGCTTATAGGAGTTGTGCCCTCGTTTGCTACCACCACAATCCACATGAATCCACCAGTCTGAACATAAATGTCATCGAGGACAGGTTGGTGCCACCAGGCCTTTTGTTTATGTGCATGAACCACGGCAGTGACCAGTATAGCACAAAGAGGCAACTGACGACGCTGCTGCGGGAATGGTATGCTGTGGCGAGAAAATTTAAAATATAATATAATCTGACAAACAGCTTTCTGGTCTTTTATCTTGACATAGTGGTAGGCCTCTGCATTCTTTCCACATGCCTGAGTTCGCAGCCAGGCAACTGGAGCGTTGAATTCCCGCCAGACAGATTTAATGAAGTTATGCCATTAAATTCTTCTCGAGCTAGTGGCCATCCCAAAGACCGCAAAGGCGACACTATTCAGACTATTCGAGCACGTTGCCACGTCGTTCGGGATAAACCTCCGCAATTCTCTTGGTACGTTTCAGATGTTTTTGAACGTGGACATCCGTGGACGTCCGTTTGTCTTTGTAGGCCTGGGTAACCTGCTGGTGGCTGTGGCTCCCCCAGCAGCGTCACACACACTTGCGCTTGGTATTTTCTGGGCTTCAGTAAAACCCACAACTCCTCAACGAATCCTGCATAGTGTTTTGGTGTTAATAACGCTGAGTTCACCGGACTCCGCGTGCCCCAGACGGAAGCAGACCACTGGAATAAAAAGCTGAAGCCTTGCGTGAATTCTATCAGCCAAAGTCACTTCGAAAACTTGATGAGTTCTTTCTGCTCAATTTCCATCACCGTTTTTCTTTTGGCGGTAATTACTGTACAGCTTGACATAGCGTGTAAACGATACTAAATATCCATCCACTGTATTGTCCCAGATTTCTGACTGGCAAGAGTCCTTCCAAGCGCCCGAAAGTTGATCGGCAGATGCCACTACGGTGTATCATCTCAAAGTTTCACCAGTGCATCCTACCACTTTACGTAGTGCGGCTCCCCGCACCAGTTCACATTTGTAGCACAACTTCTTGATCCTCTCGGGTTTAACTTCCGGAAGCTGAGCCGTCCACGAACGTCCACAGCACATTCGGTCCTGAGGCACTGATGAGATGATGGGCGTTCGGCATTTGCGATACATACTGGAAGGAGCAAGCTTCCGCGCTCTCGCGGTCACATGGCATTGATCTTCACTTTTCTTGGTAATCAAAATATCCCGAAAGAAACACGGAACGTCAATTTCACGCCCGAGTTCGTGGTGGAAACTTGATACATTGCAGTCCCTGTCAATTCAGCGGCAAATGCGTTCTTCCATGCGGGCATAATATCCACGGCGAATGTTAGTATCGACTAATTGCCACAGAGCCGCTGAGAGCTGTCGTGATCCAGTACCTCTAGTCCTGCTCCACTTGACTAGCGCTGTCCGACATCCGCTTCCATTTTCTTCAAGCGTCATCACTTGTGCATATGCCTTTTTTGCGCGAAGCGACTCGACAAAAAGAAGCCCAGGACAAGCGCTGCTCTCAACTGCCATCATTTATTGCGTCACTTCACTCTTTATATCGACCAAATACGGGAAGGACATGCGCAGTGTACTGTACACCATACGCAGCAACACGGATAGCTTGAACCGAGAGAACTCATGATAGAGCATCCAAAAAAAGAAAATTCGTTGCCAAACGAGGTGAAAGAAGGAACACTAATGCACTGCGAACCCAATGACTGCTTCAAAAATGCTTACGATCATTCTCGGGCGGACGTGTCACTGCTCTTTGAAATAGTGGTCAGTCTAAACAAAGCTTGACGTTTGCACTTGTTGCAGTGTTGAGCTAAATCGGAGCCTGTACGAGTCGGCAGGGATAAGTGGCGTAGACAGGGGGCGGCACACCGGTCCCATGCCCCCCACCCTCCCGAAATCTTGTTTTACTATGCCATACAGAGCACAAAATGACACTCGATCAATACAAATAGAAATACGCCTGCAGAGCATTCAGTTTCCGGGGAGCGCGAAATGCACTGGGATTTGGTACCTAGTGGCCACATTTTTAGGAGTGTGAGCCACTCTGTACCAATAGGACACAGCTACCGGCCTCCTCTTCTGAGTATCACTGTTACACATCTAGCTCTTGCCTTTCAGCTTCTGAAGCAAATCCTCCGAGAGCGATGTCACTATCACACTTGGGTAACGCGCATCCTTCAGCCTTCTGAACTGCGCGTTAAAGCGCTTGTTCGCATTGTGATGGCACGAATTCAGTAAAGAAGATTCTAGACACATCATAGGAATGGCGCATTTCACAATCTTTGAGTGCGCAGACCCTTAAGGCAAAAGACCCTCACGTGCACGTGGCGAGTACATCCAGCAGGCGTGACCTGCCTGTACGGACAATTGTACATCAAGAAACGGCAGTTTGCTGCACCTCGTGAGCGTATGTGTGAAAGTTAATCCCTCGCCATTGTCAGTGAACACAGTTAAAATATCAGATGCTGGGACAGGGCCTTCGTAGTGTCAGTTGACCAGTAGCGCTTTGTCCTGTCTTCTTTCTTGTGGTGACATTTCCTCGAAAAAAAACACTATGGATTCACACCAACTACCCCGCCAACGCATTGTGTTGAACTACATTTATTTCGCTGTCGGCCCTGACTTTTGTGTGTCTGCGTTAACTCCAGAACAGCGTGCCTGTCACGCACAGCCCAGAATATTGGCGACAGACCACACCAGACCTGGGAAAGTTTTATTATGTAAAATACGTCAACTGAAAGTGACACTTACGGTTTATGTTTCCCTGCACATTTCTTGGTCCCCATACGTCGTTGGCGCATCCCTGAAATATGAAAAACATTGTAATCACTATTTTTTGCCTTCTGTGGCTTTGTAGACGTGTCAAAGCGAGACCTGTACGCCGGTCCCAAAATCCCCGGCGGCGGCGCGTAAACGGCGTGGGGTCCATCTGATCGGCGGCGGCGTGGCGCGGGGGGGGGTGGAAGTCGGGGTGGTTCATTCGAAAGTTGGTGGGGACAGAAATTTGTGCCTCCAATTTCCAAAAAAGATCTGTTTCAACGAAAAAGTGAAGCTGCGAATGCGACGGAGGATATTTTAGGGATATTTTTCCGTCCTTGACCTGCGATCGGGCTATTGGCAAACCACTATGAACGAGGCTGACAAAGAAAAGAATGCCTATGCTACGCCGGACGGGCTTAATAAATTTAACCTAATGCAATATGGCCTGTGCAAAGCTCCAGCCACATTTGAGCGCATGATTGATACGGTTCTTCGTGGCCTAAAATGGAAGACGTGTCTCCGTTAAATACCATTAATTAAATGATATCGTCGTTTTTGCATCTACCTTTACGCAATAACTTCAACAAATAGACGAGGTACAGTGCCTTTCTAAGGCTGGCCTTCAGAAATACAAAACAGTGCGCATTCTCTAATAAATGTATCTAGTCCTCGGTCACGTCATTTCCAAAGAAGGCATCTAGCCAGACCCTGACAAGATCGCAGCTGTGTTGCAGTTCCCTCGAACATCCAACAAAAAGACCTTGCGCAGCTTTCTTGGTCTGGCTTCCTATTTTCGTCGCGGTATACGGAACTTTGCTGCCATAGCGGTTCCCCTAAATAAGCTATTAGTTACTGGTGCTTTTTTCGCATGAACCAACGAGTGCGAGTTCACATTTGAAGCACTTAAAGAACGCCTGCCTTTAGGACCAGTGCTTCGCCACGTTGACAAGAGAGCACCCACTATGCTGCACACTAACGCAAGGGCATAAGGTATCGGAGCAGTGCTTTTACAGCGTTATCCCGCCCCTAAAGAACAGCTTGTGGCACACGCTAGCCGGACCCTGTCAAGAGCTGAGAGGAACTACACAATCACGGAGCAGGAGTGCCTGGCTATTGTGTGGTCGATACACATATTCCGCCCGTACTTCCACACGCGGCCTTTCACCATCGTCACCGACTATCACCTACTGTGTTGGCTGTTATCAATGAAGAATATGGCAGGACGTCTAGGGCGCTGGATACTGCGCTTTGAAGAATAGGACTTTACCATCACTTACAAGTGTGGTAAATGTCATCAAGATGCGGACGCGCTGTCCCTATGTTCACTTTCGTTCTCTCTCGACAGTACGTCCACCGCATCGCCTTTCAGTGGCTCCGACGTGCTGCCTGCCTCACACGAGCCCTCGATCACCTCACTGCATCAAAGTGAACTTTCTTCGCGCTTGGATTTCCGTTCACTTCAGCGGGCATACTCCACTGTCCAACTTTCACTGATCGCCTTCGCGGCATTACTAAAGCACCCAACAGTCGCTTGCGACGCCAACTTCGACAATTTCGCCTTGAGGGTGGTGCGCTTCATCGCTATATTTCTCACCCAAGGGGTCACAGGTGGGTGCTAGTCCTTGCCTGCTGCCTTCGTCTTCGAGTTTTAGACGCATTTCACCATGATCCTGCTCCCGGTCACTTTGTCTTCTACAAGACCTACGACCGCATCAAGACCCGCAGCTTCTGGCTTGGCTTATCCACAAGTGTAGCCACACCGGCGGTCGTCTTCTCATCCACTTATCGCGTATTTCTCTGCATACAAAGCCTGGAAATGTTAGTCAGCGCCGCTCTTATTCATGACGGCGAGTGTGGAACACTTTTTTGCCAGATGGCGTCACGTAGCACGTGAACCTTTCATGAGTGGACAGCTGGCTAATAAGCCCTAGCATCTACCTAAAGGCATCAAATCTGACGCAACAAGACACTCGCTATGAATTATTGAACGAAGCGCCATTGCAAGGGCTCCTTTCTTTGTTTCACCCAACCTTAATGAAAGCCACCAGATAATGAAGCCAAGGACGCATTGGTTTTGATATGGAACAAGTTGTATTCTGCTATCAAAGTCAACAAGCGCACAATAAATGGAGCAGCGACTCTTGAATCCAAATTCGCGTGTGCTCAATATCATTTTCCCGAGAACCAGCGAGCTACAAGGCTATGAAACATCCTTTCAATGAGTTTTACTAGGTTCGATGTCCATGATATAGACCTGATGTTATCTTGCGCCTTGCTTTTTTAATAATAGAATAACGTTCCAAACTCCCCAATCAAGTGCAACACATGAATTCCTAATTGATGGTTTAACGATTAAAGGTAGGCAGGCCCAGGGGACAAGTCTTATGTGCTATTTTTATAACCGACGTGTTCACATCAGGGCCTGACGTTCAATTGGATAGCGTTCTTTGTACATTTGCGACTTAGAAAAAAATGGTCACCCTGATCAGCAGACTTGGAGTAGTGACCAAGGACAGTCTTAATGGCGTCTTCCTAGGCCTTTATTCACATTTACGAGAATGCTCTTCCGTTCACTTGACGTTGAAGCCACTGATTGGACGTTTATCAGTGCAGACAAAACTTTTTCGTTCTCAGAATCAAAATAGTGTCAAAACGTTGGGTCCCATACGTGTCGTTTGTATTGGCGACGGTTCTATTAAAATAGCCGTGGTATATTTATAATCGCTGCAATGACGTGTGCACTATTTGAATTTTTTAATGCAGCCTTTCTTACCCTACAACCATGTGAACAGTCCGCATTCCGCTAAGGGTTAGTGGAATATCTTTCAGAGACGTGCATAGTGAATTTATAGTTATGTAACGAGTCTCTAACATTGTGTTTTGTTGCGTGATTCACGCGTAAGGAGCAGACATGTTTCTGGGGCGAGCGACGTTTACTGCCACATGCTCGTTAGTAGCTGATACCAATAAGCCACGGGAAGGCTGCGGCGCGTGCATTTCATTCGTTTCGCGCTGCTGCGGATTGTCGAACTGGTGATGAAACTGCGGCGCTAGGCCGGCCAACCACATTCCTCCCCTTTAAATTTGGCTAAGCTAGCTAAATACCGGCTTTATACACGTCCGGTGGTCGTCTGTTTCTAGTCGGGGAGTCTCTTGTACCCACCGTCTGAATCTCTTGCGAAGCCGCAGGACCGCTGTTAGTAGGAGCTGAGGACGTCGCTGGGCGGACGCTCGTTTGAAACAACAGGAACTCTGATTCCTCGTGGTCAGATGCCTCGCGATCTGGATCCTTGGTCCGCCCGAGCAGCTGGTCTGTGTGAAGACGCCAGGTGAAACTGCCTTTAGGAGTGATAGCACGCGCAGTAAGAGGCAAAGTGCCGGACTGCCCCACAACAACACCGGGAGCCCAGTTTGCATGGTTTGCAGTGAACAACAGCGCGCAAAACAAGGACGAAGGGAGAACGAACGACTCCAGCGCTGTCAGTGCATGCCTTTTAATTAGCACTGGCGTCGTTCGTTCTCTGTTCGGCCTTGTTTTGCGCGCTTTTGTTCACTTCAAACTATGCGACACCAACTAGACCAACGTCGTACCCTCTTGCAGCCCAGTTTGGTCTGCCTCAATAATTGCGAGCCATCACTCGGTCGCCGGTGGCATACCGCGATCACGACGTGGTCGAGTCACGGCTTGCTTGAAATGATTGTACGCAACCCTTCCTCTCATCGCTGGCTTGACAACGTCGGGTCGACTTCCCATCCGTGGTCCTAGAAACAAGTTTGCTGGTAACTCGTTAGTCGTCGTACGGGGCGCCTTGGGATAGCCAAGCAAAAACTATTCAAACCTCAGATGCAATGTGTCATCTCAGCTAGATTTACCGTGAGCGCTTTAAAGGATCTGAATAAAACGCTCTGCAAGCGCGTTTGAGCTAGGATGATACGTTGCTGTAAGCACGCAATGACTGCCCATTTCTTTCACAAGGAAATGTGAGCTGTTTTCTACATAAACATGAATAACCACCTATCAAGTCAGGGCGAATGCCGCACACATCTGCGGTTACGCTAATATGTTTCGCGGCAAAACGTGCCAGGTGGACGTTCTGATCCTGGGCAGCAAATAACAAAACTGTTCTGTTTTGCGTTTATAATGCGTTTAGTAACGAGAAAATGAAAAGAAGGGCCACCAGAATTAGTTTTACCAAGAAGAAAAAAAAGGCCAACTCTCGTTTTAGGTGTACTGTAGCGGTAACGTCTCCGACTCAGAATGCAAGAGCAGTCGAGGTGGTGGGTTGGACTCGAAGTTTGTTTCAGGTTTCTTTTTCTTCGTGTCGCAGAGCTCGTGTTTTGGCCACAATTGCCACCTGGGCATGACCAAAATTCTCAAAAGCAATTTAAAAGCCCGATTTCGGCCCGTAACGAGTGTCCCGGTATGCCGCGCCCCGGCGTCCAGCGTGCCTTGTGGAGTGTACCAGCGTACCAGCACCCAGCAATCATGTTTGGCACTGAGACATCGCCACTGGGTTTTGCATAAGGGTATTGCCCAAGATCAAGGATGCACGGGCACCCTACAGCGTTCGCAGCGTTGTTATTGGCAACACAAGCAAGCCTTGACACGGTGCTCGAGGTTCGCCTCGATGGACGTCCGCCACACGTAGCTGCGGTCAGGTTGCTTGCTGCGTAGGATCCCTGGGTGCCTTTCGCGGAGTTCGTCCAGCAGCAAGTTGCGCAACTTTGTCGCTTCGATCACTCGCATCCAGAACGTGATGCACCCTTGGTTACACTGTGAGCTCGCTGCTTCTGTCATAAAAGCCTTCAAATCTTTTTTCAGTCACCGAAAACGGCCACCCCACACTTAGGAAATCTATTTATTTACAAAGCACGGGTTCCTGCGCTGCTGTTCGCGCAATGTCTTGGTTTGGTGTAGAATGGAAAGTTTGAAACTGGCATTTAATGTAACCGCAATGAACAAAACGTTTCCTCTTTTTCTTGTGTTTCGTCTTTTACAATTGATAGTGAGAGGCATGAAGAGAAATTCGCTTCAGCGTTCTCACTTGATCTCATGAAGATAAGCAAATACCGGTTAGCTGCCGATGTTGTAGCCCAGCACTGCAATCGTGTTGCTGCAATGGTTTGAATGCCGGTTGTTGGTCCCAAGGTTCTTTGAAGCGGGTAATTATCGGTGACTGATAAGAACGAGCGACCGTAAGTGTAGCAGGTAAACTGGAAGGGCCACTTTCTCAAGCTGGCTGTATTTTCAGCATCGGTCAACGCATGCGATGCGAAAGCGATTGGCTTTGTGCTCCTTTCTTCCAGTACATTAGAAAGGATCGCGCCTAAACCACAGTGCGATACACCGCATGGTGCCTGCAACATTTTTGTGGGTCGTGGTGCGTGCAAGCGGGCAGAGCAGCTAGCAAGCTCTTTATCTTGGTGAACGCTTCCTGGCAACGCTTACCCCAGCACCACGGGGTGTTTTTACGCAACAACATGAAAAATGGTTGCGTCACTGTTACTACATTAGGAAGGAATTTGCCGTACAAAATGACGACACCCAGAAACGACTGCGGTTACAGCCTGTCTCTAGGGCCTGGAGCGCTGAGGAGTGCGTCAACGTTCTACGTCGTTGCCGACAGGCATTTTGCGCTGATTCTGTCCGAGGTAGCAAGGTTCCTGCTGGAAAAACAAAGATTTCTCTTTCCTGACGTGGACACCTATTTCGAGAGGCCTGCATAGCACAGCTTGAAGATTCGTAAAATGCTCTTCGTTATCACCAGAATGATATGTAGACTGCAGAAAACCCCGCGTAACCCCTTCAGCGTATTGTCAATTATTCCGGGTGCTGATAAAATTCCAAACGCGAGTCGAATAACAGAAAATGACCACTCGCCGATAGGCCCGGTTGAGGTGAATGTTCGAGAAATACTTACCTCCCGACAAAGCCGCGAAGAGGTCTTCCACCTTCGGTATTAGGTAGCGGTCGACATCAAGGCACGGGCACGGGGTCATCTCATATTCACCGCAAATCCATATGCTTCCATTTTTCGTGATTACGGGTAACACCGGCCTAGCGTATTCTGATGTCGTAAACGTCCATATAATTCCTAGTTGACTCATTTTAGCCAATGCAGCTTTAATTTTCTTTAAAGATGCATACGGAACAATTCTGCCTTTTAGAAATCTCGACTTCAAATCATGTTGAACAAAATTTCGGAGCGCACTTCCGGCACGGTAGCAAACAGGTCCTTGAAAAGGGGTTAGTACTTCGCCGGCATTGCATCGAGCCTCTTATTTTTTTAAGGTGATCTGAGCAGTAGTATCTGGCCTTCTAAGCTTTTTCGGGTTCCAGATTTTTTTTCTCACTCCAGCCGGACCGCTTGGAGACTGTCCCGACCCAGTAGAAGTGGTCCCATTAGAACTGGAAACTTGCAGAATAGTCGCTGTGCTGCACGTTGACCGAAGAGGTCCCCTGGGGTCGTACTAGTGCTCCGGTGTAGGCAGGAACGTTAACTGTAGTAGGCTTCAGTACAGCTGAAGGAAATAGTTGCCGGAACAGTGTCGTTAAAATGAAGAAAAATCACAGCATATCCACGGAGTGTATGATGATGAGTGGGCGAAGCTGCGGAGGTTCATCGGTAAACCGTGAATCTTCCGTGAATTCTGCCCAGTACATCATCACCGACGTGAGATCGAGCGCGTTTATACTGAAGGTTCGATGAGTTATGACGGCTTGCAGCTCACTTTAATTTTACATGTACGCTGTGAATTTTCATTGTCAGTGATGCTACCGAGGACTTCTAATTTGGAGCAATTTTTGGAGCAGCAAAATTTCCGTTTTGGAGCACTTTGGAGCAGCAAAATTTTCATCTTGGAGCACTTTGGAGCAGACAATTTTGCATCTGGGAGCACTTTGGAGCAGCGAATTTTACATCCTGGAGTGCAATACAGAAGCATATTGCATTAACATTCAAGGACCTTAGTATTATTATGGGGCTCTTATGAAGGCTAGAAATATTTCGATTCATTGCAAATCTCATGGAAAAAATCATCTCAGGAGCATAGGCGTGCGCACAAGGGGGGAAGGGGGGCGCCCCCCCCCTTAATTACCTAAGAGGGGGGGGGCGCAAAATCTGCCCCGTACATTGACCCTTGCGATAGCAATTATATGGACACTCTCGGCGGGTTTTTACCGTCGCCGTTGCCGTAATTTTCCGTATAAAGTCCAAATTAACAACATCACCACGCGCATTCTAGCCGCGGGTAAAAGCTCGCGAGCGCTGGCGACGAACACGGCGGAAGCGGAGATTAAACTAGCCCGCCGTCTGTCTGCGCCGCAAGGACAGCGCATGAGATAACATCTTCCCGCTTGCGGGCCTGCCGTCGATTGCTAATCAAACAGAGAGGAAACGCCCCGCCCGTCTTTCGTAAGGAGCATGAAGGGACGCCAGGGGAGCGGTAGGGGGCGGGGGGGGGCATCGTTCAAAGGGCGCAGTCGCTTGCGCGCGCGCTACCTCGCGGCATCAGGAGACGGCTCGTAAACTTGCTGTGCTCCTCAACGCTTACTTCGCGTTTAGAGAACTCAGAGCAAGAAAACGCTTCGGTTCCTGGAGGGGCCATATTCCCTTAAACCAGCGTTTTGTTGAGTTACGCGAGATCGGATCCAAAAGAGTTAGCTGCTAGTCTTACTTCGTTTCGCAATACAATTTTTTGGTATCGCATTCATTGCTTCGCTCTTAAGGGTGTATCCACACGACGGACCGAATCCGTCTTTTCCGCCGCGGACGGCGCATCAAGTGACCCCGCGTCACGGATTTGTGTCATCCGTGCCTCGTCCGCGGACGTCGCGGACGGAAAATGCCAAGCTCTTTTTCGCATTCGGATTCACGCGGAATACCACAACAGATTTATCCGAGGGTGCCATTATAGGTCTAGCAACAAGCGCTGCTTTTTCTTTTTCTCGTATGGTTTCGTAAATTTAGCCGATGAAGATTTATTTTATTATTGCCAGATATCTATTTTAGACCTTGTAGGCGTTTTCCAACACACAACGTAATGGCTGCTCTAAAAGCGAGGCTCTCCAAGTCTGCGCGTAGGTTAAACTGAACAGTCTCGGATGCAACAAATAGGAGCTATGTTTCGAGTAGAAATGCACAGACGTGCAACACTTGCCCGAAGCAAAGTACCGTAGCGCGACCTGCAGCCTTGTTTCCGCTGATATGGCTCGCCGCATCACGGGGTCCTGTCGTTGTGTGCGAGGTCCCACGAGCGAGAGCAACTGAACAAACTGCTCTCTTGACACTCGCAGCAGCCTCCTGTATTCTTCGGTGTCGCTAAGCAAAAGCTCACCGTACAGTTGGTGTTGTATACCCAGATGTCCTTTTGCCAACAATATCTTTTTACAGGAAAGAAGAGCGCTTCACCGTCTAATTCTGGTAATGCAACAGCCATTGCAGCTAGTCGTCGCTTTCTTTCGAACTCCAACTTAAAAGAAACTCTGCGCCATAGACGGAAACATAAAAACCTTCAATACTTTTGCTAGCGATGAATGTGCTTTCGACTTTCAGACTGCTCGCGCCATCTAGAGAAAAACAGAACAAGCAAGCATTCGCACATTATTATGACCTCTGAGATTTGGTAGCTATCGCAGATCACCGAGCTCATGTTCTGCCAATAGAGGTACTCGCTAAGCCTACAGCTCTCAGAAAACGAGTACGGCGCTTGGAAACAGTACCGAATTGTCATGAATACGTTGCCGGCGAAGCTTGAGGACACAAACCTAAAGCCGACGCAATCGTCAGTTTGGGACTAACAGCCCACGCAATGCGCGACGAAGAGCTTAAACATTCGAAGCGGGCAGCTCTCGCTTCAGACAGTGCCGCCATGTTTTTTTGCTGCGGCGCGTCCGTCTACTCGCTTCGTCCGTCGTCTGGATGTGCTTTCCAGCCGGACGGGCGGCGGAACGATCGTCCGCGGACGAGATTTCCGCGGATAAGCCCGTCGTGTGGATACACGCTAAGCGAAACTGAGTTTTTTTTTAACCGTTAGCTATTGACCCCCGAAGCGAGGGGCGGACGTGTAACATGGCGTAGCCGCTTTACTGTGGGCCGTCAGCGACGGGCCCGCTACTGACAGCTGCGCATTTGCGGCTGCTCCGACCAGGAGATATGATTTTACTAATGAGATGACATTTTTAAAAAAGCAAGCAAAAAAAAAGCCAGGCCTGCGCTGAAACCGCAGCACAGTCACAGCGAAAGCTGGAAGAGCGGCGTTTCTAGAGCCCGTTAAGCTCTCTTGGGGCTACAATACAAGTACACTAGAAAGGTACCCACTGCCCCATAAATCGAAATTTTTGTGAAGTTGGGAAGCACCTACTAAGCCATTATTCGTCATTCTGCGGAGAAGCGAGGCACCAGCTACACGTCTGTTAGGCATTATGTGCACTTTGTTGACGCGACGACTGATGACGATGAAGAATTATGGCTCAGCCCCTTGTAATGGGTTGGAATCTTTAAACGGCCCACCAGTTATGTAATTTACATTTGGTGACGCCCGGTCGCTATTTCCCTCTCCCGTCATGCTGTATAACATACGATGACGTGGGAGAGAGACGGGGAGGGGGGCGAAGAACTTCACTGAGACCCCGAGGAAATGTATCATGCGCTTATTGGCTTCCTTGGCAACCAATACAAGTGAACTTGCGAGGAACCCATTACGCTATAAATCATTGTAATTTTTGAGAAGTAGGGCAGCAGGCACTTTGCCATTTCTCATCATTCTATGGAGAGCGTTGATAACTGCTAAACGGATGTAAGGCATTATGCGCACTTTGTTGATGCTGTGCCTGATGACGATGAAGAATTATGGCAGAGCCCTTTGTAATGGGTTGGAAGCATTCAACAACCGACTCGTTGCGCAATTCGCATTGTGTGACGCCTGTTTACAGAATTCGCGTTGTGCGACGCTTGGTGCTTATTTTACTCTTCCACGCTATATTGCATAGGCTAATGTGATTCGAACCTTGTTCCATCCTGGAATTTTTGTCTTATTTCGTTTTTTTTTCTTATTTCGAGCGATACTGGTTACGGACACCGGCGGCGGCGGACAACTACGGCGCCAAAAACGGCCGGTGAAATGATTTCATAACAGCTTTTGCTGTAAAATTCGAATTGGAACCCTAGCACGTGAGCTCGAAAGTGCAGGGCCTTTTAGGGGGTATTTACCGCAGAGTGATTACAAACTCGGACGTGCTGGCGGAAGGAATTACGAAAAAGCTGTTCTGGAAGAAGGTCCATGGATAAAGTATATCTGAGGAAAAGTGTCAACGCGTTTCCACCGTTCGCGTGCTCTTTCCATAAACGCGAATCAAGGAAAATTCGATATTGTCCCATATATCTACTGCGAGCGATCCCAGATTTCATTCCGCGATGTCCGGAAACAGAAGTGACAGACATTTTAGCGGCACTCATGTAGTTATTACTGAACATTGCTTTCCTTACGTGCCGTGCGACGCTTGAAACGAGCTATCAGCAGCGTTTCTGGAATAGACGACGTCCGCCGATGAATCGCCGTCGCACTTTCTCGCTACCGATAGGCCTAGACGTCACGAGCCTCTGCGAAGAGCGCGTTTTGCTGTCGAGCCGACTTGCAGAACAGAAGCTGCGTCGGCACCGTGCATGGCATCGTGGCTTACTCGGAACGCACGCGCGAGCGCTATTTATTCAGCGGAATAATTCTTGGTCCATGATTGCGACTTTATTGGCAGCCCCAAGATCGAGCTGCACATGTTCTGACGGGCCGGCGGTGCGATTGCCGGTGACAGACGCCCCCAAACCCGAGACTTTGGCGCAGTTTGGCGCAAATTTCGTCGATATTATCAGGATGGCGCAGCAAATACAATTTGGCGCACTTTGGTGCAGTTGGCGCAGGAGTGGAATCACTGCATTGTTTAGAAAACCATTGCTTTAGAAAAATCTGGCGTCTTTCGTTAAGCAGCTGGCGTCTTTTCGTTTTGCTTTAGAAACATCTGGCGTTCTTTCGTTCTGCTTTTACAAAACATCTGGCGTCTTTCGTTGGTTTATTTCATCAATCCACGGCGTTTTGAACAAAATTTTTATTGTTTAATCACGCACAGGATAAATCTCACCAGGCACTACCTTGGAGGTAAACAATGGCTGCTAATGGGAATGAGAGACAGAAGAAGTCGGCTTTTAGCTAACACTTACACTTCTACTTCTACTAACGTCTCCTACTGGAACATGCCAATGGCTGCTAATGGGGAATGAGAGACAGAAGAATTCGGCTTTTAGTTAACGCGCACGCTGCGAATTTTTTTATTATTCAACAACGCACAGGAAAAATCTCCCACCGGCACCACCTTGGAGGTCAAAGCGTAAGACTTGTTACGGACTACGACTACTACTACTACTACGACAACGACGACTACGAGGGACGAACGGGTGCCGCCTTAAGGAGCTTCGCCCCTAAAAAGAGCCATTCCCGTGTCTAGTTCCATGTTCACCAAGACGCCATCGAGGACCTTCTGTACGTTAACAGGGTCGGGCTTAGGTGGCGACACGCCGTAGAGGCTGACGGGCGAAGATTTCCGCGAGACAACGGTCAGCATCTTCACATTCTTTCTCATGTGCTCTTCCTTAGAGTCTTACCACCCGTTCAGCAAGCTCTCTGGGTGTTTGCTTTTTAGGGGCGAAGCTCCTTAAGGCGGCACCCGTTCGTCCCTCGTAGTCGTAGTAGTCGTAGTAGATCTTGACCTCCAAGGTGGTGCCGGTGGGAGATTTTTCTTGTGCGTTGTTGAACAATAAAAAATTCGCAGCGTGCGCGTTAACTAAAAGCCGAATTCTTCTGTCTCTCATTCCCCATTAGCAGCCATTGGCATGTTCCAGTAGGAAACGTTAGTAGAAGTAGAAGTGTAAGTGTTAGCTAAAAGCGGACTTCTTCTGTCTCTCATTTCCATTAGCAGCCATTGTTTACCTCCAAGGTGGTGCCTGGTGAGATTTCTCCTGTGCGTGATTAAACAATAAAAATTTTGTTCAAAACGCCGTTGATTGATGAAATAAACCAACGAAAGACGCCAGATGTTTTGTAAAAGCAAAACGAAAGAACGCCAGATGTTTCTAAAGCAAAACGAAAAGACGCCAGCTGCTTAACGAAAGACGCCAGATGTTTCCTAAAGCAATGGTTTTCTAAACAATGAAAATTCACAGCGTACATGTAAAACTAAAGTGAGCTGCAAGTCGTCATAAGTCATCGAACCTTTAGTATAAACGCGCCCGATCTCACGTCGGTGATGATGTACTGGGCAGAATTCACGGAAGATTCACGGTTTACCGATGAACCTCCGCAGCTTCGCCCACTCATCATCATTCACTCCGTGGATATGCTGTGATTTTTTTGTCGCACTAGCAACATGTCTCGCAGTCTTGCTATCTTCCGTGAAAAGAACTCGCTGCTTTTCACGGAAAAGACTTGTCAACCGCGTTTCCAAACTCGCATCTTTGCGACAGTATACGACTCGACCAGATAAGGAATCGCCTTTCTGTTGACACCTCCGGTGAAAGGAGGTCCGCTCTCTAATGATGAACTGCTTCGGGGACAGGCATCAACTATTTAGACAAGGAAAACCTCATTGCACCGAAACACCCGTGGGATCAGACAGCACCATCAGCACGTTGTAGACACACCCGTTCCAACTCAATTCCGAGCGCCAAGCTGCGTCCACATCAATCTTTGTTGCAGTTGTAACAAGGAAGCTTTCAATATGCATGCGCGAACCATATTTGTTGGAATATGGAGTACTGGAAGCAGAACGGGCCGTCCTTAAGAAACGGTGCGCGCAACAGACGACGAGGAGAGGACGCGCGGAGCACGTCACGTGAACAGGGCGCGCAAGGCGATCGCAGCGTCCCCACTTTTGGGGGACTCTGCGAGACGGCCATATAATTCCTAGTTGACCCATTACCAGTCATCATGCTTTGGAAGGAACTTGCTGGTGTTTTTGGGCGACCGCGAGGGGCTACGCCGCTCCCGTGGGAAGCCTGTGCAGCTTTCTAATTCTCCCCATCCGGTAACTTTGGCTTGCACTACGCATTTGCGCAGAAGAACCCATCGACGCCGCATACAGTGGAAAAAGAAGAAAGCCGCACGAGCGACGAGAACACAGTGTGTTCTATGGACGCTTACTTTACTTAAACTGAACGTCGTTGTGGAGCGGAACCGGTTTAGACAGCGCACCCAACTGCCCATGTAGACCGCAGCAGCATTCGACAAGGCGTTGCGCAAGTTGGCATTGAGCTGCAACTTCGGTGAACAAACTGACGACTTCCTTCGTGACCAGCTTGTAGTGAAAGCGAGCAATCATGTTCATTGGAAACGCCAACTTCTGGAAGGAACTTCGCTTATCGTTGAACGTGCGCAGGCTGTCTCGAACAATACTGAAGAAGCAATGAAATACTCACTTGAGCAGCTGGAATCAGCCGCGAGCATCCACAACGTAGACAAATGTCAGATGCCGTACCGTACAGGAGCACGAATACCGTTGCCGCAGCACAATTTGTGCTTTCTTTGCGAGTCTTCACGACATCTTCCAGATTCCAAGAAATGCGAGGCGCGTGATAAAACATGCAGGAAATGCGGCAAACCAGGCCATTTCCAGTGTGTCTGTCACAGCGGCATGCCAGACCAGCGGGCACTTGCTGTCCAAGAAGTCGATACCTGCAGTAAATCTGGAGAACACAACGTCTTGTTTCTTGCCCGACAGAAGAGAGCAGCAATACATGCTGAAGTCCTCGTGCAAGGTGTACCCGTACGCCTTCTTGTAGACACGGGCTGCGGTGTCTGGATTCCATCGGCCGTCATGTTTTCGAGGTTGGAATGCCCTTCTATGCAGCCAGCATCAGCGGCACTCTACGATTATTCTTGCCGCAGAAGAGCACCGAGGGGTGTTTTACGGTACCAGACATCTTGAAAGATCGGTACGCCGAGATTCTTTTCTACGTCGTCAAGGACGGTACAGGCATCGTCGGCATCGACGCTATCGGAGCCCTGTGGGGTCACATCAGTGTTTGTCACTGCAATGCACCAACATTGTGCAAACACAACAAGGCCTTGATCCAGAATTGTTTTGCCAATTTGCGCACTTGTTCGATGGAAAGTTAGGACTGGCAACGAATTTCATTCATAAGGTCAATTCGAGAGAAGGGATCACACCTGTCGCTGCTAAGTTATGCCGTTTGCAATTTTCAGTGTGAGGCGCGGTTCGTGAAGAGCTGCGCCTTGAGCAAGACGATCTGAAGGAAAAGGCTGTTTAACCAGATGCGTATCGCCAAACGCGGTTGTGCCAAAAAAAAATGGCAAGATAATTGTTTGTATCGATCTACGCGAACCGAACAAAGGAGTAGTCGATGAAAAAATTCCGTTGTCTCACACTGAAGAACTGCTTCACAAACATCACGCTGCAAAGCATTCTTCCAAGATTCACTCAGCAGCCGCGTACCACGAAGTCGTGCTGAGTCCTGCAAGCAGAGATTTGGCTACCTTCATCACCTATAGCCCATTGTACCGATTCAAACGCGTCTGGGTCGGCCTCGCATCGGCACCGTCTGCGTTTGGTCATGATGGTCACTATCTGCAGAACTGAAAAACACGTTTTGCTACATAGATGACGTCCTTGTGTTTGGTAGCACGCTTGAGGAGTACTTTAAGAACCTGAAGCTAGTCTTGCACTTGATTGCAAAGTCTGGATTGAAGCTGAATCACAGATGTATTTTCGGAAATATAGAGCAACCTTGACATTATCAAGGCTGCGCCAGGACCAACAAATATCAGTACCCTGCGCTCATTCTAAGGCATGGTTGGCTACTACGCCTGATTAGTTTTGTTTGATTATGCAGTGCTTGTTGAGCCTCTTCGCGAGCTCTTTCGTAAGAATTCCACGTTAACTTGTAGTCATGCAAGACAAGCTTGCCTCGAGCAGCTGCAGAGTGCCTTGGCCCCAAAATATTTACAGCTCATTTATCCTGCAGTTGAAAATATTGTCACTACGGACGCCTTTTCGATTGGTTTAGGAGCAGTGTTGCAGCAGACAAGATGTGATGAGCTGGTAACGATTTCAGTTGCCACCGCAGGCTTACCACACAGAAAGAGAAGTACTCTGTTGGGAAGCAGGAAGCCCTTGCATGCTTTAGGGCATACGTACACTAGAGAGTGTACCTTTAGAGCCGTCCATTCACCGCGCACTGACTTCCAGGCTCTGACCACACTCCTTAGTACAAAGGGAGTAGGTCGCCCTCCGTTCCGGATGGCAAGGTGGAACGCCAGAGGGCTGGCATACAACGTTATAATTAAACTCCAGAAGAGTGACAAGAATACTATTGCTGATGCTATTTCTTGGATGCCTCTCTCAGGCCATGTGTAGGAGGAAGAGACAGGGGAGACCGTTTGTGTTGTCTGACCATGCGTTAACCATGTGGACTTTGTCGCTGAAGCAAAGCAGGACCAGCTACCGAAACACGTCATAAAGGGGGTGACTTCAACATAGCCTACAAGAAGACGTTGCCTGCCGAGGCAGTTCCGTTGTACAGGGTGCAGACTGAGCTCTTAATCGTTGGAGACCTGCCTCAAGGAAAGGAATTCATCGCACCTTCGTCTCTCGTAGGACGACTGCTTGACGCAGACGACGAGTGTCACCTATTAATAACGAGGACAAAGCAGCGACCACGTAAGCACTACTGGTGGCCTGGTATTTGCACACAAGTAGAGCAGTTGATTACATCTTGTGCTGGTAAGTCTGCAAAGCCAGTGATAGCGCCTTTGCAGCCAGTTGCATTTCCGTCGGCCCATGGCAGAAGCTAGGAATCGATACTGTGGGCCATTTTTCTAATGCGCCTGCAGATTGTCGCTTCGCCATTACGGCCGTCGATTACTTCAGCAAGTGGCCAGAAGCTTATTTCGCATCTAAGGTGACTGCTACGACAGTTATGTCCTTTCTAAAACAGTTTTCAGCAGAGAAGAATGCCCAGACGAGATTTTGAGTGACCAGGGTCCTCAGCTCACAGACTGTGAGTTTGGTAGTTTTCGCAAGGAACAAGGAATCGTCCAACGTATTCGGTAGTGTACCACGCGTAAGCTAACAGCCAGGTGGAAAGGTGTAATCGGGTACTCAATGAGTGTGTCGAGGCCTGTACACGCGAACGTCGGCCTCCCAGAGAAGCCATCATCGAATATCAAGGGGCCACCGTTTCACGCCACATGCCAGTAAAGGAGTGAAGCTTCCCGTCTTTCTGCACGGCCATCACCCCTGAACAAAACTGGATCTGGTAGGAGGGCCATGTAAGCAGTTTTTCCAAGACCTACAAGCAGCAATGAAGGCCGTCCGCAGCAAGCTAGCACGGAAGCAACGAGCAAGTAAAATCTACGCCGGCCGTCAACGAGCGGCAAACCGTTGTCCGTTAACCGTTGTCCGGATCAGGTTGCTTAAAGCGCGAAACAGACGGTACGATTTTGCCTCCAATCCGGCGTGCGGCGTCGGATGTCCGGCATGCGGCGTACGACGATTCAGCACACACGGGGCGAACGAGCAATCAGCCGTAGGCTCCGCCCACATACGGCGCCTCGGAAGCACACTCGGAGGACTTCGTGTCCTCGTAATGAAGCACAAAACAAACGACTTTGCACAGCCACGCTTCGTTCTATTTGAGAATACTCACTAAAACTACGCCTTCGCGAACGACAAGCACATCGCAACAGCTCGCCGTCACTCACGACCCCGAGAGGTAGGCCGATCATGGCGGACGCCGGCCGCCGCCTACGGCGTTCGAGATCACACGTGAGCTCGTCATAGAGCGCTTGTTTTTGCCAGCACGATTAAGCTTTGTACTCGCATGTAACGCGTTAGCATACGCTATTAACTTTCTCGACGTCATCGATGTGAAGAGCAAAGGTGGAAGCGAAGTGAGCCGGCTCGCCGAGACGACGGTGTCGCTGTGTGTACCTGTGAGATGGCCTTGCATTGCCGCTCGCGATGTCGCTATTGGTTTGGAAACGGGCACTGTCTTGCAGAAATGACACACTTCAAACATCACTTTATTCAATCAAGAATTATTTCACGTCACAAACAAAATGCACTCGATGTTTATCACGCCGCCGTGAGCGGTGATGTCGGCAACTGCTCCGAGGCTCGACTCCACCGACGCGCCTTGGCCACTGTGACCGGAGCGGCGAAATGGAGAGGGCGCCACCAGCGGCGTGACGACACACGTCTCCCGAACTGTCATTGGCTGCGGCCTTCCGACGGTCCGATGCGGCGGCGAAAATATCTGCGCGGTCGGATACATGCCGGCCATGCCGGACATGCGATGCGGCGATCCGATGCGATGAAACGTCACGAAACGTCACCATTCCGGCTGCCGCATCGCCGCGCCCGACCTCGCATCGGATGGAAAATCGTACCGTCTGTCTCGGCCTTAATAGTACTTTAAGCTAATCTTGCCAGTTCGCCATCATTGACAAATGTGGCCAATACACTCATGGCCGCACCTGGAATCGGAATAAACTGGTGCCTTACCCTCGACAGACAGTTGGAAGAAGCTGTTCGCCTGAAGCAGTGACATCGCTTAGTGAGCCACAACAGGAAGACCATGACGAACCACAGCACCGATCCGTTCAAGACACCAGTTCAAAAGAACGTTCCAGAACTTAGACGTTCGACAAGGCAAAGAACGTCGTAAATGTATGGAGCAGACTTGGCGCACCCCTTTAGTGGATTAGAGGACCGACAGCCGCCTCTGCTTCCCTCATGCGCACGCCTATGACCGTGAAATTTACATGTGCGCCAATTGCTTGTGTTTATTACGCCATTAAACTCTCCGACCGCAGAACTGCACAAGTTAACCTTTTTACTCTCGTTGGCGAGCGTACTCGTCATGAGATCTTGTACGAAAATGACCGATGTCACATATACTCGTCATCAGCAAAAAATTCTCACACATTGAACCAATCATTACTGTAATCGTCATAGTTGTGTTTCTTGACGCTAGTTGACCACACTTGTCCCTCTTGTTCGTGTTGGACCTCGGCTTTCGTTGCATTGTCGTTCGGTGAAACCAGGTCGCAGAAATCTTTTGCATGCGATTAGTAAAACAAAAACCCTGCTGAATTGGAATAATAGGGCCGTTTTATTGAAAAAAACAAAGTGCTACAAATTGAGCAAAAAAAATTCGGGAAATTTGGTACAATTTTTTTGTTTTCTCACGGTAAGGAAAGGGTAAAGACTATCTTCAATCAACTTGTCGGCTAGTTAGATAGACGTATCGTAAGTGGCCAGCACGAAAGACAAGGAATCACAAGAGAAGCGGTAAATGGAGAGGAAGAAATAAACGATGTGAATGGAACGCGAACCAGAAAAGCAAATGAAAGACGACAAAAAAGGGACAGATGCGTCCGGCGACAATCGACCAATCGGAAGCCCCGAAGACAGCTGAGTGAAGAGTTCAGGTTTTGTCTAAGCGTCCGTCGGATCCAAATCATAGCGATCGAAAGACGATTTACTGTTGAATGGGTGCTAACACAACGGATCTCGATACACTCTCTTGGAGATGGCCTCGGATGGTCTCCGCATTGCTCAGCCACTCTCCCACCTCATCAAACTCCACTTGAAGCGTTTTTTCACAGTGCTGTAAGCAGTATTCCTGTAGCGCTACTGTCCCTGTATGAAGGATCCATTCGGCTTGCCAACCTGAAAGCTGCGCAGGCGAAACTCGAGGTGGCCACGCGCCACTCTATTCCCATTACTGATGTACGGCAGTTTGGCAAAGGTGGGATCGTCTGCCGATCGCCGGACGAGGTTTCTGTGTGTGATCTTCTAAAGTGCTTCTAATTTGGATCAATGCAAGTGAGTGATTTCATCGCGCCGCCCCTTGCTTGCACCAAGGGAATAGCTCGCGGTGTAGACGCTACTTTGAGCCCGGCAGAGACACTTGAGAAGCTTTCCGCAGCTGGTGTGATAGCAATTTACCGGTGCAACAGAATGGTCGATAAGAAACGAGTTCCGACAGAGTCGGTGATTGCCACGCTTGCTGGTACGTCATGCGCTTGTGAAACCAAAGGGTGGCCTTTGATTTTTACAGTAGATCCGTTTGCCTCGCGTCCATGAGAATGTCGCAACTGGTGTCGGTTCGGACACAGTTTGGGATCGACGTAAGTATACTGCGCGGTAGTAAACACGGACGACAAGAAGACACAAGGACAAGCGCAGTCCTTGTCCTTTTGTCTTCTTGTCGTCCGTGTTTACTACGGCGCAGTATACTTACGTCGATCATGAATCACCAACTCGCCCAATCGTCCACCTTGAACAGTTTGGGAGCTTGTAAATCTGACATGCGATGTTGTACGTGTGGAGAGAGTCACTCGCCGAACGGCTGCACTGCTCAGTTGCACAAATGCTGCCTGTGTAGGGGTGATCACAAGGCTGATGATCCTATGTGTCCAAGTCTTAGAGATTATATATATATATATATTGTGAGCATTCTTCATACTTGCCATCTTCTCACCTGTATATACTCATCATCACCGCTTGGGTCTGAGTAGTGGGGCTCAGGCTCGAGGGCAATAAAGAAGAGTCTTGCGGCCTGAACGTTGTCTCACAAGTGGTGGATTGTGCTGTCCGGTCCCTCAGTCCTCTCGCTCTACTGCTGCCCCTACGACTTCCGCTACAACACACCCCTGGAGCTCCGTTCAGGTCGCCGTTTGCACCAACAGACCTCAGCAATGTCGCAAGACGAGCGCTCCAACCCTGGCGTATCTACGACGCCTGCCCCAACGGGAACTCCTTCTTGTTTGGTCACCACACCCCAGAAGGATCCACCGGTGTTCGCTGGCCTTCGTGGGGACGATGTTGAAGACTGGCTGGAGCAGTATGAGCGCGTGAGTGCACTCAACCACTGGGACGACTCTGCCAAACTCACTCGCGTCGCCTTCTACCTGACGGGTGTAGCCAAGACTTGGTTTTTTAACCACGAGCTGGACTTCGTGGATTGGACCTCATTTAAACACCAGTTGCGGCAGATTTTCGCGAACCCTTCAATCCGCTCAGACATCGCCAAAAAGAAGTTAGCCGAGCGTGTTCAGCAAACCGGCGAGTCCTACACTTCTTACATAGAAGATGTCCTCGCCCTTTGTCGCCGCGTGAACAACTCAATGACGGAGAATGACAGGGTCCGCCACCTGCTCAAAGGCATTGGGGCTGCGGCATTCAATGCCCTTGCGGTGCAGAACCCCACTACAGTCTCAGAAGTCGTCGCCACGTGTCAGCGCCTTGATGAACTCCATCTACTACGTCTGCAGCCTGACACAACTCATCTGAGCGCAACCAATGACAGCGAGCTACGCGCGTTGATTCGTTCCATCATACGTGAGGAGCTTCAAGCACAAGCTATGTCTTGCCCACTCGAGCTCCGTACGACGTCTTCTGGCAGCAGCCTCCGCAACATCGTCAGGGAAGAACTTGTTGCCATGACGTGTGCGGAAGTTCCCAGGCATGACCCTCTACCTACGCCAACTTACGCCCAGGTTGCAGCTTTCGCACCTCCTCAACAGACACAACCCCACGCGACCACAATGCACGGTTCGGTGAATGTTCTGTCACCACGAACGTCGCTTCCGCCTGCCAACGCCTGGCGCCCTCCTCGGCCAGTTTGCTATTATTGTGGAGTCCGTGGCCATATTTCCAGGTTTTGCCGACGCCGTCAACAGGACGAAAGACGGGGCTACGACTCCTATGAAAGAGACGAGTTTCGTGCTGCGGTACCGCAACATGGTCGCTCCTACCAAAGTTATGAACGTCGCTCACCATCTCCGCAGAGCCTCGACGGTGCCGGTGCTTCTCGTTTCCCCCGTCGCCGCTCTCCGTCACCGATGCGCCGCTCGTCTTCTCCCCTTCGACCAGCTAATTCGTCCCCGGGCCATCGCCCGGAAAACTAAATAGTGCAGCTTCGGGAGGGAAAGCTGCATCATTCGGGCTATGTGAAACTCCTCCGCAGCGGCCCTCAAATGTACTGTTGGTATGTGTTGAAGGTGTATGGACTCAGGCATTGGTAGACACGGGTGCAGCGCTTTCCGACATTAGTATTGAACTGTGTTCACGCTTGCGAAAAGTAAAAACGGTGTATACTGGACCTCCCCTTCGGTGTGCCAATGAAGTTCTTGTTCAGCCCGTTGGTGTGTGCACAGCGCGAGTTTTCATCGATGGCATACTTCATCACATTCAGTTTCTCGTGCTGTCGTCATGTACCCACGAACTTATCTTAGGATGGGACTTTCTTTCTTCAGCGTCGGCCGTCATATCTTGTCATCAGCGAGTAGTTCACATGACGGACACGGAATTTTCATCTGATGACGATGCTCGAAAACTGCGTTTCGTCACGGCGGCCGATTGCTCCATTTCACCTGACAATGAGAATGTTGTGACATTGACGTCTGATACCATCCTTAATGGTGACGTGTTTCTCGCTCCATGCGATCGCTGGATATCTGGTGGCATTGTAATTGCGCCTAGCTTGGTCAGGTTTCATGACAGCCGAGCGTTGGTCACAGCACGCAACACTACATCTCGGCCATTTCTTCTGTCCCAAGGTACCGTTGTGGCCTGCTTTGCTGACACTGAACCTCTTGCCCTGACGCCTCTTCACGCAGATCCATCACTCTCGCCTGCTGCTAATGATGACCATGCGACGACCACAGCGTTAACTGCTACCATCAATCCTGATCTCCCTGCGGCGCAGAAGGAAGATCTCTTCGCACTGCTTCGAAAACACAGCGCTTCCTTCGACGTCCACTCCAAGTTTCTGGGGCGCACTTCCGTCGCAGTGCACCGCATCGAAACCGAGGGCAATTCGATCGTACGCCGCCGACCATACCGCGTGTCTTCCGCAGAGCGCAAGATCATCGAGGACAACGTCACTGACATGCTGAAACGCGACATCATTCGGCCATCGTCCAGTTCTTGGTCGTCGCCTGTTGTCCTGGTCCGGAAGAAGGACGGCTCGGTACGATTTTGTGTCGATTATCGGGCACTTAATAAGATCACGCGCAAGGACGTATACCCGATGCCGCGAATTGATGATGCCCTCGACTCCCTCCAGGGCGCTGAATATTTCTCAAGTCTCGATCTCCGGTCAGGGTACTGGCAAATACCTATGCACGAAGCGGACAAGGACAAGACGGCCTTTGCAACGCCCGATGGCCTCTATGAGTTTAATGTAATGCCCTTCGGTTTATGCAACGCTCCGGCAACGTTTGAGCGTATGATAGACACAGTTCTTCGTGGCCTTAAGTGGAAAACCTGCTTATGTTATCTGGATGACATTGTCATTTTTTCTTCCACCTTCCGTCAGCATCTTGAGCGGCTGGACGAAGTTTTGACGTGCATTTCTAACGCTGGGCTTCAACTTCATACTAAAAAATGTCATTTCGCCAGAAAGAACATCATAGTGTTGGGCCACCTTGTTAGTAAAGATGGCGTTCGACCGGATCCTGACAAAGTGACTGCTGTGACACGTTTTCCTCGCCCCGAAAATCACAAGCAATTACGCAGTTTTCTGGGCCTAGCGTCTTATTTTCGCCGCTTTATCCGCGACTTCGCGTCCATCGCGTCGCCACTGCACAAGCTACTGACGTCGGGCACAGCCTTCACTTGGACGAACGATTGCGACATCGCTTTCGACACGCTCAAGGCGGCGCTGACATCTGACCCCGTCCTCTGTCACTTCGATGAGCATGCCCCTACTTGTCTCCACACCGACGCTAGCGGCCATGGCATCGGTGCCGTCCTCCTACAGCGTGATGAAGCAGGTCGAAAGCGAGTTGTCGCCTACGCCAGCCGCGCACTCACGACTGCTGAACAAAACTACTCGATCACGGAACAGGAATGCTTGGCTGTAATTTGGGCCGTACAAAAATTCCGCCCATATCTTTACGGACGCCATTTTACCGTAATTACAGACCACCACGCTTTATGCTGGTTGTCATCGCTAAAGAATTTGTCCGGTCGCCTCGGCCGCTGGGTGCTCTGGCTTCAAGAGTACACATTTGACGTTCTTTATAAATCTGGGAAAAAACACCAAGATGCCGACGCCCTCTCTCGTTGCCCCCTCCCATTACCATCTTCTCTGTGCATGCCTCTTCACTGCTCGTCCCATGATGATGAGGCTACGCATCCGCTTACGTTGTCGGCACTAGCGGCTGCTGGCACTCTGTCTTCCAATCGCTACGCTCAGTTGGCCTCCTGTCAACAGCAAGATCCATACTGCCTTCGCATTGTTCAACGCCTCTGCGGAAAGTCTCCACCACCTAACGCCAGGTTGCGCCGACAACTCAGGCAATTCAAGCTTGAAAACAACGTGCTGCACCGATACGTTTACAATGATGATGGACACCGTTGGGTTCCCGTTCTTCCACGTTCGCTTCGTGCGCAGGTCCTTGAGGCCTTTCACGACGACCCATCTGCTGGCCACTTGGGATTCTGCAAAACATACAGCCGCCTTAGGAGCCGCTTCTTCTGGCCTGGCCTCTCCACTTCTGTTGCCAAGTACGTCTCTTCTTGCACCCTATGTCAACGGCGCAAGCGGCCGACTTCTGCTCCTGCTGGCTTGCTACAACCAATCCCATGTCCCGAGGAACCTTTTGCCATTGTTGGAATGGATCTAGTCGGACCTCTTCCTGTAACGTCTGCAGGATATCGCTGGATCGTGACAGCGGTTGACCATCTCACACGGTACGCAGAGACCGCTCCTCTGCGCTCTAGTTCTGCCTCTGACGTGGCCACCTTCATTCTCGAAGCCATCGTCTTGCGTCATGGTGCGCCCCGCGTCCTATTAAGCGATCGCGGCAAGAGTTTTCTATCCACAGTTATAAAAGAGATGCTTAAAACTTGTGGCACAGTTCACAAGACAACATCAGCATACCACCCTCAAACCAATGGCATCACAGAGCGATTCCACCGCACGCTAACTGATATGATATCCATGTATATCAGCCCAGCTCACGACAACTGGGACACGATATTGCCATTTGTGACGTTTGCTCACAATACCGCCGTCCAACGCACTACTGGGTATTCACCGTTCTACCTCGTTTATGGCCGTTCGGCGACATTCACCATTGACGCTTCATTCTTACGCACTCCAAGTGGCATTTCTACAACCCTAACCGAGCAGTTCGTTTCGAGGCTTCAAAAATGTCGGCAACTTGCTCGGCTCAGCACAGAAGCCAGTCAACATGATCGCAAACAGCGGTACGACAGCTCCCATCGTGACGTCTCTTTCCGTCCTGGCGACGAAGTGCTCCTTTGGACGCCTACTCGTGTTCCCGGATTGTGTGAAAAGTTCCAGTCGCGATTCATTGGACCCTACATAATTAATGAACAAACATCCCCTGTAAACTATCGTGTCACCCCAGTTGAGGCTTCTTCCGACCGTCGCTGCCGTGGTTCGGAGATAGTCCACGTTTCCCGTCTGAAGCCCTTCGTTCGACGTCTCTACCCAGTCTAAGTCGCGGCCAGGCTGGCCGCTTCGGCGCACGGGGAAATTAGTGTGAGCATTCTTCATACTTGCCATCTTCTCACCTGTATATACTCATCATCACCGCTTGGGTCTGAGTAGTGGGGCTCAGGCTCGAGGGCAATAAAGAAGAGTCTTGCGGCCTGAACGTTGTCTCACAATATATATAAACCCAAGTCTTAGAGATTATATATAAAAGGCGGTGCACACGAAGAGGTTATTAAAGACGATAGTCTTTCTTGGGGAACTTAAACGCAGAAATTTTGGTCTGTCTTTCTGTCTGTCCTTCTGTCTGTCCTTCTGTCTGTTTCTGTTTGTCGGCACGTCCCTCGATTCAGCCACTCGACCAAAGTTGAACCACTTGCCCAAGGGCCAGCCATCGTGAACGGCTGAATAGGTTCATACTTGTGTACATTGTTGATCAAAAAGCAAACATTACGCATATCTGAGGCGCAACATCACTAGGTAAGTATTAGGCGGTGTGTTCCTTTAACAGAAAATACATAGATACACAATTTTAAAGACCTTGATGGTATGCGTTTAACGTTGAGACAGTACGCGTTTATTAAAAGATTGCCACAGCTGAAGCGATCAGCGGTCCAAGCCGAGCAAGCGCGAGCGCCAACAACAACCGTCTTCGTCGTCTTCTTTCGCAGGCGTTCTTGTCTGCGCCCTACCATGTTACAAATCACTCCCCCGCGGAAAAGGAGCCATCCTGGCCTCCTGGCGACCTAAGGAACAGGTACAACTGGTGGGTCATAATGCGGCTTCAGTCGATCGACGTGAACAGTCTCGCGGCCGCGACGACGGCGGTCCGTAGTTGATTGAACAGGCTCAATCATATAGTTAACTGGGGATGCTTGACGTAGGACGCGGTAGGGGCCTTCGTACTTAGGCAGTAGCTTTGTGGAAAGGCCAGGAGCGGAGGAGGGGAACGCGAAGCCACACCAACGTTACAGGCGAATACGACTGAGGAGGCAGGTTTTCGTCGTGACGGTCCTTCTGGCCCTACTCGCCCTACAATGTTACAACCCGCCCCCGACTTTGTGCTGTCCTGGCCGCTTCGTTAATGGGAAGTACATCAAATTTGGTATGACATAGCATGACTGTATGACAAATTTAAATTAAGGTGATAACATGAAAATAATGACATGTATGCCATGTACGGCATGATTTACATGCCACGCTCCTGGTGCGCTCGCGACCGCTTCGATAGCTTGACACACAACAAAATTAGTATGATGTGACAAAAGTGTATGACGAACATAAGTGACTGGTTATAACGTGCAAATCATGACAGACATGCCATGTAAAACATGATTTACATGACATGGTTTCGGGGCGCTCGCGGTCGTTTAATGAAATGCATATATACCAAAATTTTTATGACGAGCTATTTCTGTATGACTAACGTTAGTGATAGGTGGTAACATGAAAATCATGACTTCCATGTCATGTACGGCATGACTTACTTGCCACGCTCATACTGCGATGGCGGGTGGTTCGCTAGCTTGAAACGCACCCAAATTGGTATTGCGTGAGGTGACTGTATGACGAACACGAATGACAAGTGGTAACGTGAAAATCATGACGGTATTTATGTTGGTCATACAGTCGCGTCACGCAATAGCGATTTTGGTGCATATCAAACAAGCGAACCGGCCGCGAGAGCATCATGGGCATGGCATGTAAATCATGCCATACATGACATGCGTGCCATTATTTTCATGTTACCACCTGTTATTAACGTTCGCATTACAATCACGTCATGCAATACCGATTTTGGTGCATATCAAGCAAGCGAACCGGCCGCGAGAGCATCATGAGCATGGCATGTAGATCCTGCCTAACATGACATGCATACCATTATTTTCATGTTACCGCACGGTATTTATGTTGGTCATACAGTCACGTCACGCAATATCGATTTTGGTGCATATCAAACAAGCGAACCGGCCGCGAGAGCATCATGAGCATGGCATGTAAATCATGCTTTACATGACATGCGTACCATTATTATCATGTTACCGCACAGTATTTATGTTCGTCATACAGTCACGTCACGCAATACCGACTTCGGGGCATATCAAGCAAGCGAACCGGCCGCGACAGCATCAGCCATTATTTTCATGCTACCATCTGTTATTTGTGTTCGTCATACAGTCACGTCAGGCAGTACCAATCTGTAGCAGTCAGTTTTCATGGCGCGCTGATCATTATATGTGAGCCCAAATGCGTCAATTTTACGCCGAACATAATAAAATGTTATTGTGCATGAACCTCCTGCGACAACCACGTGAAACAAGCTGCACTAGTGCAGGGTAGGCGCCATAATTCCCCGAAACATTCGCGAATTCTCAATGAAGCGCTTACCTCACAATGCGGGTATCAGTCGTGGTAACAAATTTTTCCCGCCTAATTCTGTGCAGCCACACAGCCCGTCATTTGGCATCCTTTTTCCCGCTGGGAATGGCAAAGAGGGCCTTACCTGGGCATTCTTCGATGCCTCGATAGGCTTTCGATGAAGTCTCAAAATGATACGGGATGTCATAATGTTCCTGTACGCTTTCCTGAGCCTATAAAAACAATCGCCCTCCAAAGCGCCGTGCGTCTGCGGCCGGGAGACACTAGCGAGGCGAGCGAGCTGGACCATTTGTGTGGCGAAGCGCCGAAAGGGCGCGGCGGCGAAGAGAAAAGGAACGCGGTACTTTTCCCGTTACAGTGACTTTAGGGAAAGCTAAAGGGAAAGCTCTACGCGGCGTGCCGGCGAGAAGGAGCGAGTGTTCAAAAAAAAGGCCAGGCCTGCGCTGAAACCGCAGCACAGTCACAGCGAAAACTGGAAGAGCGGTGTTTCTGGACCCCGTTGTAAGCTAGCTCTGTTGGGGCTACAATACAAGTACACTAGCAAGGTACCCACTACGCCATAAAACACATTTTTTGTGAAGATGGGAAGCACCTAGTAAGCCATTATTCGTCATTCGGCGAAGAAGCGAGGCACCAGCTACAGGTCTGTAAGGCATTATGTGCACTTTGTTGACGCGACGACTGACGACGATGAAGAATTGTGGCTCAGCCCTGTGTAATAGGTTGGAAGCTTTAAACGGCCCACCAGCTATGTAATTTGCATTCGGTGACGCCCGGTCGCTATTTCCCTCTCCCGTCATGCTGTATAACATACGTTGACGTGGGAGAGAGACGGGGGGGGGGGGGCGAAGAACTTTACTGAGACCCGAGGAAATGGAACATGCGCTTATGGGCTTCCTTGGCAGCCAATACAAGTGCACTTGCAAAGAACCCACTACGCTATAAATCATTCCAATTTTACTGAGACCCCGAGGAGATGGATCATGCGCTTATGGGCTTCCTTGGCAACCAATAGAAGTGCACTGACGAGCAACCCACTACGCTATGAATTATTGCAATTTTACGGAGACCCCGCGGAAATGGATCATGCGCTTATGGGCTTCCTTGGCAACCAATGCAAGTGCACTTGCGAGGTACCCCACTACGCTATAAATCATTGTAATTTTTGAGAAGTAGGGCAGCAGGCACTGTGCCATTTTTCGTCATTCTACAGAGAGCCGTGGTACCTGCTAAACGCATGTAAGGCATTATGCGCACTTTCTTGATGATGTGCCTGATGACGATGAAGAATTATGGCAGAGGCCTTTGTAATGGGTTAGAAGCATTCAACAACCTACTCGTTGCGCAATTCGCATTGTTTGACGCCTGGATGCAGAATTCGCGTTGTGCGACGCTTGGTGCTTATTTTACTCTTCTACCACGCTATATTGCATATGCTAATGTGGTTCCTTCTCGACATGAAGCCTGTATAGGACCTTTTTGCAAAGCAGTTTCAAGCACCGGCATGGATCAGAGGTTGAATACTGGGCTCCCACGCAGAGGGCCCAGGTTTGAACCTCGTTCCATCTTGGAATTTTTTTCCTATTTCGTTTTATTTTCTTATTTCGAGCGATACTAGTTACGGCCACCGGCGGCGGCGGTGCACAACTTACGGCACCAAAAACGGCCGGTGAAATGATCTCATAACAGCTTTCGCTGTAAAACGTGGTTGCTACCTCCGTCATAGGAATCGGTATCACACGAAAGTTGTTTACTGTACATTGCTATGAGAGAGCTTGCTCATTGTTAGTTGCTGTTTGGCAGATATAGTGCCGTTTAACGTAGATACTGCAACCACGTTGACGCTTGGTGGCGCATCTGTATCACGACGACCAATGTCCATGATCAACGATTAAAAAAAAACCTTGTGGCAGCTGTAGTAGTAAACGGTGAGAACGTGATCAGTGAAAGCGGTGTGATTGCTAGAAGAACATCGGCAAAGACCGCCATTCCGCTGCATGTTCAAGAGTAAACGGGACACCATGGCTGGACTACAGGAAAAAGCAACGCGCGTCGTCTCTCCCGTCTAGCCCGGCCGCGATCTTTCTTGGCACGAGCGCACGAGCACGAGCGGGGAATGCCGTGTTACAACCAGGCGAGGCAGGCGCGCGTCGCAGAGGTATTTTGAAGACGATAGCATGACGATAGTCTTTCTTGGGATACTTAAACGGAGACATTTTGGTGTATTTTAGGGGCGAAGCTCCTTAAGGCGGTACCCGCTCGTCCCTCGTAGTCGTAGTAGTGCGTAACCAGTGGTAACGCTAGTACCAGATCTTGACCTCCAAGGTGGTGCCGGTGGGAGATTTTTCCTGGGCGTTGTTGAACAATAAAAAATTCGCAGCGTGCGCGTTCACTAAAAGCCGAATTCTTCTGTCTGTCATTCCCCATTAGCAGCCATTGGCATGTTCCAGTAAGAAACGTTAGTAGAAGTAGAAGTGCAAGTGTTAGCTAAAAGCCGACTTCTTCTGTCTCTTATTCCCATTAGCAGCCATTGTTTACCTCCAAGGTAGTGCCTGGTGAGATTTCTCCTGTGCGTGATTAAACAATAAAAATTTTGTTCAAAACGCCGTTGATTGATGAAATAAACCAACGAAAGACGCCAGATGTTTTCTAAAAGCAAAACGAAAGAACACCAGATGTTTCTAAAGCAAAACGAAAGACGCCAGCTGCTTAACGAAAGACGCCAGATGTTTTTTTAAATCAATGGTTTTCTAAACAATGAAAATTCACAGCGTACATGTAAATTAAAGTGAGCTGCAAGTCGTTATAACTCATCGAACCTTTAGTATAAACGCGCCCGATCTCACGTCGGTGATGATGTACTGGGCAGAATTCACGGAAGATTCACGGTTTACCGATGAACCTCCGCAGCTTCTTCCACTCATCAACATTCACTCCGTGGATATGCTGTGATTTTGTCTTTCTGGGGGGCTATTTTGTACGCGTTCTAGTATAGAACGGGGAGGAGGATCGAACAAAAGGAGGAGGGGGAGCCACACGGCATTGGTCGATGCTATACTGACGGCCAAGACGTGACAATAGCCACAAAATCTGCATAGAACGGAGAGGAGGCATTGGAACGGTCTCCGGCCCCATTCTATCGATAGAACGGATACAAAACAGTCTCCGTAAATGACTTGGATTGGATCGAAACGAAAGAGGACGAGTGGGCTACCCTCGCATCTCTCTACCTCGCTGGCAGTTTGCGTAAATGGCGTCTCCGTTCTCGTTGATGCCATTTCGTGTCGCCTGCGTGGCTGCTGCAGTCACGCAGAAACGAAACCCCGAGGTAGAAGATGCGTTTCAGGTGATGACTGAAGAGGCGGACTTGGTGACGGGGCCCTCGCAGTTCAGCGCGTGGGACAGCTCGCCCTACAGCCGACGCCTGTCCGCTGCCGTAAATTCGTGCGTAAACTTGCTAGCTCGTACGGCCAACTCTCGATGCTGTTCCATAAACGAGAGCAGCAACTCTCTGTGATTGTCGGGAACGCGCGGACCTAGTAAGTGTGTGTACTGCGCCATTTCGACAACTGAATAACGGTTCCAATCGTCGAGCCATTTGAATTTTACTAGTACACTAATACCCTACTAGAAGCACTGGATAAAACAGCGTGTTCGCCAGCGCCACTACCAAACGTCTTATGAAACCAAGGAGGTTATGAAACTGCGACAGCCCCTGGCGCTATGCCAAGACATCAACACAAGTTAATTGTTAAAGTCGCCGAGCTCTTCCACTTCAAGCTACGAAAAACAATGCCTCTGAATATTGATGTTCGTTTAAAATAATTGCACATTTATTTATGCATTGCATACATTCCTGAATTCTCGAGCTCGCCTATTGGCTGTGTGCTCCCTGTCGTCCGTTTGTTCGATCCTCCTCCCCGTTCTATGCTAGAACGCATACAAAATAGCCCCCCCCCCCGTTTGTCGGCACGTCACTCGATTCAGCCACTCGGCAAAGTTGAACCACTTGCCCAAGGGCCAGCCAACTTGAACGGCTGACTAGGTTCATACTTCTGTACATTGTCGATCAAAAAGCAAACATTACGCGTATCTGAGGCGCAATATCACTAGGTAAGTACTGGGTGCTGTGTTCCTTTATTAGAAAATGCATACATACGTAATTCTAAAGAACCTAGTTTCTTAAGCTGCCCTGAAAATGCGACTGCGCTGAAATTTGCCTTCCTCCGTGCCCTCTGTACGAGCTCATTGTTGTGTTTCGGTTTCGGTTCTGGATTGCACTGTACGAATGCGATGGGGCGCCGCATGGCATTCCTGTTTTACCCAGGCGACGTGTAAATAAAAGTGCGTGTGGAGAGTACTCGTTGAGCGCGGACGTTTCTTCTGCTTCAGCGCTTCGCGCCAAACCGCGTGTTCGGGCTGGCTGGCGTCCCCGCCGGTCGCCTTGGTCACCGCCGGTCTTCGCCTGCTGCAGCGCCGGGACTACCAGCCTGCAACACAGCACTCATGTTTCCCGACGTATTGCCAGATGGCGTCCATATTTCAGGCAGCGCCTCTTCTATCGTCTTTAGACGACATTTTCAGCGAAGCACGCAGATACGCGGCCAATTTTTTAATATGGATGTGATGCTATGAGCGAGGCCGAGGCATCGGCTAATGTCGCCACCTTGCGTTGCGTTACGTCATTCATAAAATTGCACTTCTCCTATTGGAAACATGTCGAATGCGACGGACGCTCAGGAACGACGCGTTGCAAGAGCTAATC
This sequence comes from Rhipicephalus sanguineus, assembly GCF_013339695.2. NCBI lineage: Eukaryota > Metazoa > Arthropoda > Arachnida > Ixodida > Ixodidae > Rhipicephalus > Rhipicephalus sanguineus. The sequence goes on along the minus strand of NC_051179.1, from coordinate 132,214,912 downwards.
GCAAACGCCACGGTCATAATGCAATAATTCACTTTACAGCTCCCAGACGGCGACACCACACCACCAAGCAAGAACACTGTGAGAGGAAAGTGTCAGATATAAAAGGCGCCTTTGTAAAGCCTCCAGAGTCTGTGATGGTGGCGCGGTGGGTAGCGTGCCCAGCATCATGTTGTCGCGGAAACTACAGGTCATAGCTTCGACTTCCGTTAGCGGAGCTTCAACTTTTCTTTGCCCTCCGATCGTGTGCTCTTTTTCGACGTCACTTCCGTGACGGAAATACGTGACTGAAGTCTTGGTGGACCCCGGCATAAAACACTTTCGTGTTAAAAAGAGCGGGTAGGTCAAGTCGGTCGTTGTTTTTCTCTACATGTATCGTTATGCTTTCAGCGTCACTCAAAGCAGTTTGCACATGTGTGACATTTTATGCGTTATCCAAAACGCCGCGCCCCTTTTTTGTGCTTCTGTGTTCGACGAACGTTCTTTAGGTTGGAGTACTGCAAGCTGCGAAACATGGGGACGCCCCTGTTAGTTGAGACGCTAACACACCAATTAAGATGCGTGTAAAAAATCAAGGACCTGCGCCCATTCCATGTGGTCTTCTCCTCGCTGCGAGAGAGTTTGCCAGCGAACTGGAATTCTTGAGTAGCTTGTCTGATACGCGAGCTGACATGGAACCACCTCAAAGTGCTTATTGGATGGATACCTCGTCCCTGCCTGTGAAGAGAAGGTAATGGTACCATCTTCTGAACAATAATATAATGGGATGTATCTAGGTAACTAGATTATTCCGGTGCTCTCGCTTTCAGTATTCTGAGTGCCCCCTAACGGTGGCGCCGCGGCGGCCGCCTGGAGCACTAGGCGCGCTACGCCGTACCCACTCCACGTGGCAGACCGCACCGTGTGTTTTCATCGAGCGGCCGTTGCCATAGCTTACACCATCCGACAGCTCCTTCTTCGGAGGCCCACTGCAGCAGTGTAATGCGTGTATCCTTCATTAGTCTAGAGAACGCCAAGAATCTCCACGTACTTGCATGATGTTCATTTTTAACACAAAAGTGTTTTGGTGCCGGGGTCCACCAAGATTTTTCATGACATATTTCCCTCACGGAAGTATGTCAGCAAAATGAATGCCATCAAATGGCAAAGAAAGAAAACTATAAGCAAAAGTTCCGTTGACAGGAGTCGAACCCCTGACCTCTCCGTCCGCGAGGATGGCTGCGGGCGTTTAGGCCACTGAGCTACCGCCAAACCATAAGAGAGGCTACATGAACGCGCCTTTTATCTTCACAATTTTTTCTCGCAGTGCTCTTGCATGGATGGATGGATGAATGCTATGAGCATCCCCTTTATAACGGGGGGTGGTGACATGTGTGCCACCAGGCTCGAAAAAAAAATACGCGCCGTTGCTGCGAGCGTCCCTTTCGGCGCGTTGCAGTAGAAGTGTAATTTCGTTTAACACACCGTGAGGTGGTGGTCTTTGGCCCTAGTTCCACGCAGAGCATCCATGCATATCGAAAAATAGGTCTCCGACGCTCGCCTGGCTGTCGCACCGCGTTCCCCGCTTCGCTCTGTGGGAATTACTGCCAGGCTAGTGAGAAGACACGACGCGCGTAGCGTTTTTTCTACGCGTTTCACGAGGGCTTTAGAGGAGTACACATCGAGTAGCAGTGTTTATTATGTGCTAGCTAATCCCATCTTTACGCGGGAGTCACCATATGCGGTGTCCACGTATATGTTAAAAACTTCAGCTACCGCAAGCGTTAAATCATGATCATGGGCGTTAGTCGTCGGTACGGAAATGTGCCACTAGGCGTCACCGTGAGTGCGTCCACATCAGAGGTCCACATCAGGCGGTGCTACATCTTCCAAACAACAATAGACATTATACAAGCTCTGATATACCAATGCACTAAAGCAATCCACTACTTCTGGAACGACACGTTTCACTGGCAGGGGGAACAACCACCTTTTTGTCCCGTTCACTCTCCAACCGTTCAGCTACGCCAAGCGAAAAGAGTTTTAAAGGTCTGGTATTTGGACTGAGCTTGCTACTCCAACACTATCGGTTCACGGTTGCTTGGATAGGAAAGCGCAAATGTGAGAGCCGCATAAGTGAGAAGATATAATGCTTTTCGATTGTTACAATGGAGATACTTTTGGCGTTCTCGATATTGTATTGTATACGAAAGCGTGCCGTGTACAGTTTGTGTTTATCTGTTTTGGTACACATTGCTGCATTTTGTAGTCTATGCGGGTTACATCGATGCATTGTGTAGGGGTGTCGTCGGCATGCTTATTAACGTGCGGCCGGGTTCTACGCTGACCCGTGTGACTGCGAAAAGGTAGCTATCGTTCATTAGCCGGACACTCAGGAACGCAGTGTCGGCCTTGTCAAAAAGCAATTGTAGCGGGGTCATCTTGAAATTATTGTATCATTGTAGCATTAAAGTCTCAAGGGGGTGTTCGCCTGTGATGGCTGGCACCCGACGTTTCATTCTGCGGAGAAGCGGGTTGCCCCGCTAGACATCTGTACGTCATTATGGGCACTTTGTTGATACGGCGCCTCAAGACGATGAAGAATTATATCTGAATCCTTTGTAATGGGCTGGAAGCATTGAACGACCCACTAGTTACGTAATTCGCACCGTGTGACGCCCTGTCCGTATTTCACTTACCCACCACGCTATATACCATATGTTAGCGTGAGAAACAGAGTGAGAGATAGGGAAATAACTTTATTTAGGCCCCGAGGAAATGGATCATGAGCACTTTATGGGCTTTCTTGGCAAGTAATACAAGTGCACTTGCCGAGTGCCCACTACGCTATAAATAAGAATTTTTGTTTTGTAGGGAAGAAGCCACTATTCCATTTTTCGTCATTCTGCGGAGAACCGTGCTACCCGCTAAACACCTGTAAGGCATTATGTGCACTTTGTTGATGCTGTGCCTGATGACGAAGAAGAAATATGGCAGATCCCTTTGTAATGGGTTGGAAGCATTCAACAACCCAGAAGTTGCACAATTCGCATTGCGTGACGCCTGCTTACAGAATTCGCGTTCTGGGACACCTGGTTGTTATTTTACTCTTCTGCCAAGCTATATAACATATTGTTACGGTTGAGGGAAGGTTGACTGTGTTTATTTACAGGATGAGAATGAGACACGGCAGTCAGACGCAAAGATGGAGTCCTCAGGCCGCACCAGACCACTTCGTCTTCCTCCTCCACATGCCCGGCTCATATATATATAGGTCGTGCACGTCTCTCCCGGGATCTGGTCTCTCTGCAGCAGCGTTTGTTCCGCTTGTTTTCTCTTTGCTATGGAATCTCCGAAGCACTCCCTTATTTCGGACACGAAGCGATCCCATGACGTGAGGGCGTCCTCGTGGTTCTCATACCAGACGAGCGCTGTGTCTGTCAAAAAGAATACTACATTGGACAGCTGGGTCGCCGCGTCCCACTGGTAGTACTTGCTCACCCTTTTGTAGTGGGTGAGCCAGTCGTCAACATCCTCGCCAGATTTGCCACCGAATGTGCGAGGCACTATCATGTCCTGACGCAACCAGGTACCAGGCGCGCCCGAAGCTGGCACTAGCGGTGCTGCTGGGACTGGGGCAAGGCCTGCAGCTGCGGGGATCCGGTTCTCGTCTTCGCCGTGAGACATCTCAACCGCCAGTGGTAACGGGGGCAGTCCACCAAGGCGGCGGCTTCGGCGCAGATCGGGCGCTTGTAGAGTCGTGTTGCTCGGTTGATTACCCCGCACCTCCACCACAAAACTGTTACGGTTGCGGGAAGGTTGACTGTGTTTATTTACATGATGAGAATGAGACACGGCAGTCAGACGCAAAGATGGAGTCCTCAGGCCGCACCAGACCACTTCGTCTTCCTCCTCCACATGCCCGGCTCATACCACAGCCCGGCTCATACCGTAGCAATATGTTGATACATATGTGTTTCCAGGAACAGATTCTTTTTTAAGATGCACGCACGTACTATTCCTAGCAACGATTTGGCAAAGCACTAGAAGACTCCTTGTTCCCTGGGATCCAAATTGCAGATGGTGCAAAAAGCCCGAGACTATTGGTCATTATTTTATTTATTGTTCTGAGGCAGTGTTCTTTTGATATGCACAGCAGCGAATACTGAAAAAAGACTGAAATCAATCATGTAAACATTAGGTACTTTGATGTGACATAGGACAGGTCACTACCCTCAGACGGAAATGCTGAATCTCCGCGATCAACAAAAAACAACTTTCAGCAACAAGTGATTCAATGACGCGGGATACATGAACGTTGTAGGGACGCTCTAGACTGTTTTTGTGTTTGATTTCTGCTTAATTAAACCTTAATAATAAATTTTTAATGTCAATGTACGTGCAACGCGTTTCTTCCCTGTAATGAAAAAAAAACGGAGGTATTGCACTGTGGTAGAATACTGGGCTGCCACGCGGAGGGCCTAGCTTCTAGCCCCGTTCCATCCTGGATATTTTTTTATTATTTCGGTTTTTGTCGCGCATAGCGGTAACGGACACCTGCGGCGACGGCGGCGGTGGACAACTACGGTGGCAAAAAGACCCGTTGTTGTGAACTCATAACAGCTGTCGCTGTAAAATGGGAGAAAACGAGGTTTTGGAACTGAAATGGAAATTTGTCGAAGACGTCCTGAGTTTTCAAAACAGTACGTGGCTAAAACAAATTTAATATCTCTCGTTTTACGTCCCAAAACGTCCATAGGATTATGAGGAACGCCGTAGCGGAGGGCTCCAAAAATTTCGGACATACGGTGTCTTTAACGTATGCTGACATTGCACAACACACGGGCCTCTAGCATTTCGCCTCTACAGCCGAGCACCATGACCGCTTATCACAGGGGCGGACCACGAGGCAAGTTTCAAAACGACAGGTCTTGCAAGCTACTGCAAGGCTGTACGACCCGTTAGGCTTTCTGGCAGCATTTTCGGTTAGAGCAAGGACATTGCTGGAAAATATTTAAATAGACAAACTAAAATGGGAACGCCCTGTTACCAAGTCAGCACCGATCAGCATGAAAAGATTGGGCAGAAGAACTGCAGCATCTGGATAACTTCATTGTTAATAGATGTTATCGCTACAACATACAAGCTGAAGTGAAAGTATCAACTGTAACTGTTTCATCAGATGCCAGTCCGATGACGTAAGGATCAAGTACGGTGGCGTACGGAGTGACAGGGTAGTCAGATGGGAGCAATGGAGTCTGTTCACTCATCGCAGAAGGTAAAGGTCGCTCGAATCAAACAGATTACGGTGGCAAGACTGGAGTTCTTGGCTGCCACAGTATCCGCCCGAATGGCTCACCACATAACTGATAATTTCATCAGGAATGTAAAGAGCGTGAGATTCTGGACTAACTCTGAAAGTGTGTTACGCTAGATCAAGTCAAGCATGGCGAAACGTATGTTTATTCGTAACCACGCATCGGAAATTAGGAGCAAGTTTAACGGGAGTCAGTGGCGTTACGTTAAAATGATAAAAAATCCCGTGGATTTCATGATAAGGGGCATGAAGACGAAAGATTCGCCGAACAGTAAACATGGTTGAAAGACCCATGTGGATCAAGAACGAAAAACAAAGGCTTCATTATAACATCACACTAGAATCGGAGGATGATGACGACGAAGAGATTGTGGCAAGCCTAACTACCACAATGCGTCAAGAAAGGATAATTCACGTTAACAGGTTGGGATGGTGCAAAATAGCACTACGAATTGCAGCGAGGGCGATGCGCTACTTTGCAAACCTAAGAAGAGAAGCGAAAACAGGTTCGCTGGTAGGAGGACAGTTGGACAAGGCAGAGTTGGTGCTGATAAAACAGGACCACAAGACGTTAGAAAATCTGGTGGCACGAATAAATGACAAGATGAACCTGTTCGGTACGGACATCTTCGGAGACAATCACCAGACGCTGGCGGCTAGATAGACAGATAGGTGGTATAGACAGATGCGGTACAAGTGACCATGGTTCACTGGTAGGGCTCAAATTCTCAAAAGGCTCAAAATTCTTTCAATGCTTCATCTTCAGAGAATTTTGAGCCATTCCGCTCTACAAACGTGGATGACCAGCGAAGCTGTTCAGCACACGACACAGAGGTAGCATGCAGATTACAAATTTAGTACCAAAAGCCGGGTTGTCAAATCGCCCATCAACGTTCGAACCCCCTGCGCAGTCCTCCACGCCACATGGACGACACGGCCATCGAGGCCCTCATTAAGCAACATTTGCTCGCCAAGCCAACCTACAAGACCGCATTCTCCGCTTCGCGACACGCGTGCACAACTTTTTTTCTTGATGAGTATGCTTCACTACAAAAAACAATGAAGGCAAGCCAGTTTACAAGGACCAAGCTAACACCAATCTCCTTTGTGTTTCAATTCATGGCTCGAAAGGCATATTTCTAGGGGCAATAGACGCCATCATATATGAAAATTTGACGGCTCTAGCACGCTTTCATATTATTTTATTAATTATTTGTTCTTTCCCCTAGTGAAAAGTCAGCTCACGAACACCTGGCTGACACCGATCCCTTTAAAGTTGGCTTCGCTTTTACGCTCAAATGCATGTCTGGGGAAGCAGTTTTCGGGGCAGTAAAAGCCCTCTGATATCAAAATATGACAAACTTAGGACACTTTCTTCATTACTTTATGTATTCATTGGTGCTGCCCCGAGGCGCGCACGTGTCCTCGCAGAGAAAGGACGCGGCAGCAGCTGGTTTCATAGTGCTCCTATGGGAATGGCTACCGACGCCTCTGGAAGCGTGAAGAAACGATCCTTGTCGCCTCCGGACGTCAATAAATCGCTGACCTTAGACATATGCAGCTTTGCAGGAAAAGTGTGCCTGGTTCCAGTCAAGGATCTAGCATTCTTTCACCCAGCGACACGGATATCTGCCAAATATTTTTAATGAAGTCGTCGGTGCTTGCACGGGATAGGAAACTTCACACTCACGTCGCGCAGAAAGGCGGAATGCTTAAAAAAAGGCCGCCATATACAGACATTCAAACTCCTACTATTGCAAAGTGTGGTCGATAACAAGGCACAGCTTCTCCCCTCCACTCCCCAATCCGTGTGACGTGTCGTATAACCAAACCGCTAAAGATGCGGCCTGTGTGCACGTCGCACGACAGCTTTGCAATATGGTCTTCTCATCCACTCGCTGTGGCGGCTGCAGGGTTTAGCCGTGATCTGGTCAACCACGACCATTCACCGGTGACCAAGTTTTGCATTTCCGATTTCCTCGGCGGACATTGTGTGCAGCAGCACCAAGGTGATCAGTACGGATCGCTGCGATCCGAACTGAAAACAATTTATAGCGTGCTAAGCGAAATGTTAATGAGATGAACCACGCCTTTTGGAGGCAAGCCTTGGTGTTGCTTCATGATGCACCCCGCTGATGCTTCACAGCGCCTTTAGTCTTAGCATCACAAGCAGGACAGGTCTTGCCCAACTTATTCTTGGCCGCCGGAAAGTACTTGAAGTTCTACATCACAGTATGCAACGCCTGTGGATGGTGCCACAGACCGTCAGTGAGCGGAGACATACAGCATGCAACAGGTAATATAGCACAATATAACCATGAAGAAGTTCACACTGAAGTCTTTGCAGCGCCGGAGCGCGTCCTTTCGTGTGCAGCTTCTGCGAAAAATCTCTAGTCATCATAATGGTCTTCACCGTAGCGTGTGCATTAACCGACACATCAGCATGCACAGATCATGAAAACAAGATAAAAGATGAGAAATATATGACATTCGCCTTTATCAGCTTTTTTTTTTCAACCACGAACCGTAAATGTAATCGGCTGCTTTTCTGGGAGGCACGAATTTATTGCAGTAATACGTTTTTACTAACATGTAAACAAACGCAATATTTGATCAATATGATTTAGCTTAAACTGCAGGATAGCTTTATCAAAATAATAGAACCAAATTAATCATGTCACTGTGTTTTGCCCTGTGTATGGATTTTCCTACATATGACATTTTAACAACACTATGCTTCGTGTCATTTTCACTTTTCTCTTTGATGTGCATTGATTGTGAACGTTTATTATAATTGCCCTTTAAGGCGAAAGATATTATCAGATCACAAGAACAGCCGATTTGGCGCCGTAGATGTCCGCCGCCGCTGGTGTCCGTAACCGCTTTCACGCAAAATAAGAAGAAAATTTCTTCTGAGATCCGATGAGACTTCAGCCCGGGGCCTCTGCGTGGCAGTCGAGTATTCTACCACAGATCCACGCCGTTGCTTCAAATTCCTTCGGAAAAAGACCCTATACAAGCGTCATCTCGGGCAAGGAATCGCGTTAGCATATGTAGTGTAGCGTGGTAGAATAGTAAAATATTAACCAGGCGTCTCACACTGCGAATTGAGCAACGAGTGGGTCGTTTATTGCTTCCGACCCATTGCAAAGGACTGAGCCACAATTCTTCATCGTCATCAGCCACAGCGCAAAGTGCACATAATGCTTTACAGATGTGTAGCGGGCACCACGCCTTATATAATGTAGCGTGGTAGATACCAAAATACCAACCAGGCGTCACACAAAACTGTGCAGCGAGAGCGTCGTTGAATACTTCCAACCCATTACAGAGGGTTCAGCCACAATTCTTCATCGTCATCAGCCGCAGCTCCAAGTGCACATATTGTTTTACAGGTGTGTAGCAGGGTACCACGCTTTATATAATGTAGCGTTGTTGAGCGCAAAATACCAACCAGGTGTCACACAATGGGAACTGCTTAGCGAGAGTGTCGTTGAATACTTCCAACTCATTACAGAGGGCTCAGCCACTGTTCTTCATCGTCATCAGCCACAGCACAAAGTGCGCATAATGCTTTACGCATGTGTAGTTGGTACCCCGCTTTATATAATGTAGCGTGATAGAGTGTACAAAACAACCGGGCGTTACACAATGCGAATTGCGCCACCAGTGCTCGTTGAATGCTTTCAACCCATTACAGAGGGCTCAGCCACAATTCCTCATCATCATCAGCCTCAGCACTAAGTGCACATATCGTTTTACATAAGTGTAGCGGGCACAGCGCTTTATATAATGTAGCGTGGTAAAGAGTAAAATAACAACCAGATGTCACACAATGCGAATTGCGCAACCAGTGCTCGTTGAATGTTTGCAACCCATTACAGAGGGTTCAGCCACAATTCTTCATCGTCATCATCCACAGCACGAAGTGCACATGATGCCTTATAGATACCACGCCTTATATATTGTAGCGTGGTAGAGAGTAAAATACCAATCAGGCGTCACACAATGCGAATTGCGCAACGAGAGCATCGTTGAATGCTTCCAACCCATTACAGAGGACTCAGCCACAATTCTTCATCGTCATCAGCCACAGCACAAGGTGCAAATAATGCTTTACAGATGTGTAGGGGGTACCACGCTTTATATAATGTAGAGTGGTGGAGTGTAAAAAAATGCGGCAGATCCCACGTACCATGGGAGTCGATGTGATACCAAGCATGCGGTGGGAAGGTGACTGTGGCGTAATTTTTTTACTGAGCGAAACGTTACACAATGGCGCTAAAGATTTGTATCAATTTTATACGCACGTATATAAGTTGAAGAGGCGCATATTTGTTATATAACCAGTTGTTTACAGTTGGGTAACGCTGGCAACGGCAACGTGGGTAATATACCAATACCAAAAGCCGTAAGCTGATATGTAGTGCTTATACTTGTCCCTTATGATACAGAACGCACACACGTTCCAAGAACCCGTGTGCATCTGTGGAAGAAGTTCTTGACAGTCCTTGAACAATGTCATCATCCCCGTGATCAGTGAGCACCAGCAGCTGGTCATGACTTGTTATCGCGGTGACGAGGGGTCCATGTGTAGTGAAGTATGAGATATAGTACAGCTCTTGGAAATCGTGGATGCCTGGGTATTTCGTCGACAAATTGTCTGTCGATAGAGCCGGCGACACGTTGTAACCTGAAGTCAACCTTCGCGTTGGTGAGGTATAGGCCGTCGAGGCTGGTAGGCCTGGATAGTGCTACGTAGACCAACATCAGTGGATGGCGCTTGTCGTATTCGTAGACCACGTGGGCGTATGTGGCCTACGTAGCCTAGTCTACAAGCGGCTGTCAATCACTCTGGCATCAGGCATCATGCTCGGTCAGCATGAGGCCATCGCCCAGGCTCGTAAGAAATGAAGAGGACACTGCGTCGTTCTGGCGGACTAAGTGCATGTGAATATCATACGTAACATTCGTTAATGTATTCCTCCGCAGTCGAGCAGTGCTTCAATATAGCTTGCTGAATCATAGGGATACAAATGTAATGTTTATTAGACTGCTATGATGCTATAAAAGCGGAGCCAACACTGGAACCACAGACGGTAATCTGATATGACGTCTGTATCGTAGGAGTATACGCATCGTAGGAGTATCATGTATAGTGTTTGGTGTTTTCTTGTAAAATTAGATAGCAAGCACCACAACGACAACTGACGTTGCACCGACATCACGCCTGCGTAGGCTGTTCTTCCACACCAGTTTATAGACCTGGCGTGGCTTTGTGGTTTGCACAAAGTTTGTGGTCTGCACCAATTTTAGTCTGCACCAAGTTAAGGAAGCGATCATGAGAGCCCCCAGACGTAGGCGGCTAGATAGATAGATAGATAGATAGATAGATAGATAGATAGATAGATAGATAGATAGATAGATAGATAGATAGATAGATAGATAGATAGATAGATAGATAGATAGATAGATAGATAGATAGATAGATAGATAGATAGATAGATAGATAGATAGATAGATAGATAGATAGAAACGGTCAAAGTTTCAAAGGTTCGCTAAGAAATGCTTCGCATTTAATAACAAGCAGGCGCCACACAATGCGAATTACGCAACCAGTGCTCTTTGACTGCTTCCAACCCATTACAGGGGACTCGAACCCGTGTCACACGGGCGCGCAAAATGTCTTTTACGTAAGCGGTCTTTTACTATGTTGAAAGACTTTTTATGAAAAGGCGTTCCCTCGCAGTCACACGGTACCGACAATTTCTGTTTAGAGGTTCCTTCCGATAACGCTACCGAAAGAGTGGCGATCGCTTTCAAAGCAGAACCAGCGAAAAGAAAATTATGTGTCTCGACAGAAGATGTCCAAATTTATTGTATCGCACGTTTGTTGACATAAATTTAACAACTCCATTTGAAAAAAAATGGTTCACGCAGTAGTATCTTAAGAAGCGTTTGCACAACTGGCGGCCTTTATATATTATTGTGGCAACAGTGGGCGTCTGTTTTCCTTGTTAGCGCTCTTGTCTGCCTCGCCATGGATGACCGTACGGAGGAAAAAGTGACAATTGCAAGTCTTGGAGCGTACCATCTCTCTCTGGAAAACGAGGCAGACGCGGCGACGTTCTGATTGCACACCGGCGTTCGCCTTTGCGCGCTCACTCGCCTCCCTACTCGCGTCTATGCGGGCGGCCATAATCCCAACCCGTTCGCCCTGTTCACGAGAGTACACAAAAAATAAAGTTAAATGGTTTTCTTACGCTGCTTAGGACAAATGAAATTTATTTTTATGGTGAGCCCAAGTGACACCGTAATAAAGAGTTGTCGGTTTTTTTCACCACTTCATAAATGCTGGCTCCACTGGTTTCGAGGCTACTCCTTTACCGCCGTGAAAGAGTTCGTCGAATGCCGTTTCCAGAAAAGACCGCTTCTGAAAAGGAGATCGCTCTCTGCCGTGTGACAGCGCGCGGAACTCTATTTCGGAAAAAGTCTTCTTGCTTAAAAGACTTTTTAGTGTCCGTGTGACACGGGTATCAGTCACAATTCTTCATCGTCATCAGCCACAGCACAAACTAAGTGCACATAATGCCTCACAGAGGTGTTGGGGGCAGTGTTGCGGAATGGGCGCCTCCATTCCATTCCAATTCCCTTCCGGGTAATTAGAACTTGCCGCAATCCCATTCCTTTCAATTCCTCGGAATGAAAGAACTTAGCCCATTTCCACTCCGGGAATGGCCGGGCAGTTCAATTCCATTCCTGTAATTCCTCAACGTAGAAAAGGTGTCTTGATAGTTTTATCGAGCTAAGAATGAACGCCCCACAAAGCTGATGTCATCAGATGCATTAAGAACTGCAAAAGTACGCAAAGCACGTTACCAAGGTCGAGGGATAGGAGCTTCGTAACATATCTCGTGCAGTACAACCAGCCTACTAATTTCCATACGCGTAGTTCTCTCGCTACCTATATGGTATTTACATGGTCAGCATGTTTGAACGAATGTTAATGTTTTAATGTTGTTTAAGCTTAAAAGTGGTAGTGCTACAATGACGACAAAGCGTCTTTTTATGCTGACAAACGTAGTGTTCAAGAGGACTAAGCAGTTTTGCCACGGGTCTGGAACGGTCGTTAATATGGCGAAACCTATGATTTGGTTAATGGGGAATAAAACTCTCTGGATCTGCTGGTATTACTTGGAATATTGCACCGCTCGGGCACCTTGTGCCTTTGCATCGAAAACGGAATAAGGACAAAATTGCAGTAGGCGCGTTGCTTATAAATGTGCCATGTTTTGTAATAAGCCAAGGCATTTGAAAAATATTGCTTTATTGTTAAATTCGAGGCTCCGACTTACTAATGTTTGAAGTTTGAAACACAGTGCGTAGACGAAAATATGGTCTATTTTCGGAAAAAGACGTAATTTCAATTACATTCGATTCCGTTCAAAAGGCGCTTAATTCCATTCCTCCAACCGTTGTCCCCATTCTATTACCATTCCATTCCGGTGTCGCTAAAACGTGGAATGATTCCGGAGTCATTCCAATTCCGGAGTGGCAACTCCGCAACACTGGTTGAGGGTACCACGCTTTTCTGCAAAATGACGAATAATGGGAAAGTGGGCGCTTCCCTAATTCATGAAAGTTAGCAGGATTTATGGTGTAGCGGGAACCTTCCATGGGTGCTTGTATTAGTAGACCCAAGAGGGTCAACAACGGGCTCTAGAAAGACCGCTCATCCAGCTTTCACTGTGACTGTGTTGCGTGTTCCACGTAGGCCTGGCGATTTTCTTGCGGTGTTTTTTTAACATGGAATATGACCGACTGTTTTCAATTTCTTGTTTAATTTGTGCGTAATAAACACCGCATTGTAATTCGCAACAGTTTATGTGTCGTGCAACTTTGTTTTATTTGTTCATTTCTCTGCCCTACACTGCGACACCTGAAAATGCATTTTGAATAATAAAGTTAATATATTATGGAGAATACAGGTGCCACTTGTGTTACGTGGCCCTCTGTTTTACTGCAAAAGTGTGAATTATATTACCATTCCGTTCATGCTCAGTAAATCATTATGTAACGTTAAGTTATTTTGGCGTATTGTACCGTTACTCCAGTGAGACGTTCTGGCAGGCTAGTTGGCTCGCACCTTTTAACCGTTAATAAACTGTGCGAATAAACGAGGACACAAGTGAAATCACATAGCGAACACCACGAGCGCAGACTGCCGGATGTTTATTTCTGGTAAGCTAGCAAGAGATATTTCAGTCAGGAATATGGACACCTGACCAACGTGTCACTCTCGCACGTGCCGACAGACACAAGAACACTGCTGAGTAACAGTGTAATCCAAGAGTGCAATTCAAGCAAAATTACTTATCACGTGTATTAAAATCTTGCCTGTCGATAGTGACCGCGTGTCCTTGGTATCTCCTGCCATCGTGCTTGTAGTGCAAGACAAATTTAGGAATACCACGTAGTGGTTCTGTGCTGACATAAACTCTAGTTTCTTTCCAGTGCCGTGGTCTCAATATACACATATCGCGACTACCCTGCTTTTACGCTATATTATAATGAGACGCCCCGGAAAATAGCCGCCTCCATCGAGTAGAATAAGCGACGTTTCATGTTTGAACAATCATGTATTTTGGCTTCTTCAAATATTACATGCAGGATCTTTGCGATGGTCCATTAGCGTTTATTATGAATTTCAATTCCTCCTACTCACCTGATCATGTCAACCCTTAACATGAAGACGCGGCAAGTCCAATAATTACTTATTGGCCCCATGTTACTAAATCTAGTTTCATAGTCATCACTTCGAACGTACCCATTCTGCAATGAAAATCAGTTTGAAGATGTCAAATTATACACTCACTGTCTTGAGGTAATCGAAATGTTAAGCATGCGCTCATTTTTCTAACATTTAATGCAGTTTGCAATGTTTGTTTCATGAATGAGCCCTTGTTTTTTGAAACGAATATTGCTGATAATTCCTGTAAAAAACCATATCCTGGGTGTGATGAGCGCTTATGTACAGGCGGATGCCAATAGAGATAAGAGGCAGCCTCCAAAATGTTTGTAAGTGTTTATGAGAACTCAGAGTTCTCTGCCGTTTTCTTGAACCTCTATTTAAGTATGTTACAGTTGAAATACGCAGCATTGTTTATATAGCTATGATTATCATCATGAGGCGTGTTTTGCTGACAGGGTCATTTGGGAGAGTCATTGCTGAGTTGCTGTGCGATTGCTTTACAATGGGCTCTGCAGCACTCTGTGAAGTGTGTCACAAAATATTGCGGATTTGTAGTGGAGGCGCCGCTCTAGATGGGAGCGAATTATTTAGCTCTGCACGCGGCTGACTGTTGAAAATCATCTTTCAAGGACAGCCAGAAACCGCTAGAAATTTTTTCGGCAGGTGACTCGACAGGCCCGGCTACGGCATCCGATGCAAGGATGCGACCGATCCTCGGATGTACCATGGCGAGCAGAGGATTTAACGTCATAGCGCGCACTGACGTAGCTTGTTGGACGTAATTCAACAATGGACCTAATTTGTCCATTTTTTATTATCACCATAATCCACCATTATGATGGAAAGTTTTTCATCCTAATGCTGGCTATTGTAGTCGACGTGATGCAGACTGTTTGGATGTTGTTGCGTGCCGCACTGAATGCAATATTACGCCGGCTTAAGCTGTCTCCCAAAAGTATCTGAGCAAATAAGACACCTAAGTATCTCCGTGGAGGTGAATACCCTGAACGGGGAATGAATGAGAGCAGCAGTCCACAGCAAGAGCTGCACACGGCAAGCGCCTTCTCTGCGCCGGAGGATACGTCTACCTGGTCCATCTGTTGACGTGATTAACTGCTTTCAGTGCTAGTTAAGGTTAGTAAACGGAGGCAGAGGCAAAGGTTTCTCACTTGGTCGAAGAAGGCGCTTTATCACGCACCGTGCCTCAACCACGTCAACCACAATATCCACCAGTATCACGGAAGACGTTCCATCATTATGGTGAATCATAGTAGTCGATTATGAACAAATTTTCAACATTGCTGCTATATCATTCACCGCACCCATCGAGAAAATCTACCTGAAAACTTCTTTAAGACGCGCGGCCAATCGCTACAACTCTGCTCGTACTTCACTAATGAAATAAATAAATAAATAAAACATTAGGCCAATTGATGCATGATTCAGTAAACTCCTATAATGAGGCTACTTAGACATAATTATTAACGTCTTGCAGGGCCCCTTCAGGACGTGTAAAGTTCGAGTTGCGCTTTGTTTTAAGGTGATATATATTTACAAAAATGGCATACCGCCACGTAAATTAGGTCACTCGGAGAGACTGAAACGCACACGCCAACAGAGTTCGCTTGGTACATTGTGTACAAGACACGCTTGTGTTAGGGTCTTCGTAGGAACACTACTTCACTAAATTTAAGAAAGGCCGCTCTATGGGCACCATCGCACTCCATGGTTCGCGCTGCCTCGTGATGCCGCCGCACTACGACGCACTATTGGCAGGCGTCCTCGCGAGGCTAATATCTTCTTTATGGAATCTTGGCCGTTTATGAAAAACAGGATAATATCTGAAAAATAGGTTGTGTAATGAAGACAGAGGGGCGATCGGCCATGGGCGCAGACTTGGCTAGGTTGCGCGAAGCAAAAAAAATTACACCTCCTCCGACTAAAGGAAACCATGTGGCGACGCGAAGCAGCGCATGAGTCGACTTAATGTTCCGTTCATCACGGGCACCTTGGCCGATGTTAACGCGTCCTTCCAAGCGGAGCGCACCATGAATTCACTCTAGTTGCTGTTGCTGCTACTCGTCCCGGACTCTTGTTGGAGCATGGTACGCGGGTTCATCGCCACGCCACGCGGGAGCACGTGGGTTCATCGCGCGTCTCCGCAATATTGTACCCCAACGCCATCACGTGATTGCTAAGAGAGTGTAAGGGGGAGAGGCCACAGCATCTTACCCAACCACTTGCAGAGACCCGAATGCGCTAGCGCGTGTCAGCGCGTTGAATAGAAACGCGTTGGTTCATCGCGTATCTGCAGAATCTCGTTCCCCGACGCCTTCAAATGATTTCTTAGAGAGTCTAAGGGGGAGAAGCCACAGCGTCTTACCTGCCCCACACATGCTCGAACACGCTAGCGCGTGCCAGCACGCATCGTTCCCGAGCGGACGGTCGCCAATGGAAGGACCGACACAGCCCAGAGCAAAAGCTGCTTCGCATCTAAAAGTTTGGCAAATCCCGCGCACTGTGCGAGTCGATTTAACTCGAAGTAGGCAGCAAGCAGCTGCATACACCGCCATGTTTTTCTTTGAGGCAAATAAAGCCATTCATGTCATGAAATGCAGTTTACTATCGCATGTTTGTCGTGCATGCATGTACAATCTGATATATGCCCTACTACTTAAAAGTATATCGTGGTGCATACGATGCATGACCTGTCCATGTTCGTCGCGCATCCCTACACCATGCCAATTTTGGTATAGACCCAGTTAACATAAAGGCCGGAAGCGCACCAAGAGTGTGGTATGTAATTCATGCCGGTACAAGACATACATGCAATTCTTTTTTAACACGAAAGTGTTTTATGCCGCGGTCCACCAAGACTTCAGTGACGTATTTCTGTCACGGAAATGACGTTGAAAAAATATACATTATCAGATGGCAAAGGAAGAAAGGTACCGTCGACGGGCATCGAACCCACGACCGCTCGGTCCGCAACAACAGATGCCGGGCACGCTATCCACTGCGCCACGGTCACTTTTTTTTTTGATCATGGTATTTAATAGAATGCGTATGAATATAGTACACAGTATCACAACAGTAGAGTTACACTACTACAGACACTTAGCGACAACGAAAGTACAAGCACTTCCACAAAACTGGAAGACTAACTTATAGTCCTTCATTCCAGGGAGAGTCCTTCATCAGGTGTTGCACAGAAAAGGTGGCGAGGCCAAACACCTCGCCAATATTGTGTACCAGTCCGGTCTGAAATCAAGTTCGTCGTAAACTTCTTTTAAATTAATAACCATTCGGGTGAAATGTATACGTGACGAGGTGATCGGCTCTGCGTTACGGTCCTGCATTCGCGTCTTCCACAAACTGTGCATACCAGTAACAAGGAACATATCGTACGGCACTTCATCAAGAGGTGTTGGCATCAAATAACGAATAGTGTACGAATTAATTTGAAATTCTTTCTGCAGAGTTCGCTGAAGGACATCCCAGAAAATAATCGCATCTTTGCAGCTCACGAAGCAATGCTCTATTGTTTCAGGTACATCACAGAGACGGCAGTTGACCGAGGATACAAAAATGCCTTTCGTTTGTAACCATGTTTTTACGGGGAGTGTTTCAGAATGGAGTTTATAGAAGAATGTTTTTGAATTGGGAGATATATACATTTTTTGCACTCGTTTCAACACATCATGGCCTGGAAGATCAAAATATGATGATCGGTACAGCGGAGGTGGGAAGACTCTGTAGGCTTTACAAACGCGCCTTTTATATCAAATCAAATCATTTTTTATTTCCCAGAAAGAAACAGGTACTGGAGACGTTCACTGGCTAAAAGCTGTTTATGGACAGCTTGACGAGGCCAGTGAACCCTATACAAGGCAGTTGGGACAATGGCAAAGATATGTAACAACGATAAATTCTCCATAAGCAAACATTACAATACCAAATACGGTGAAGAATATATATATATATATATATATATATATATATATATATATATATATATATATATATATATATATATATATATATACATTACTACAAAAACATCCCGATACTAAACATAGCACAGAAGATAGTTACGTAGACGCGAGCAAAAACATACTACCACTCTCCCGGCCGGCTGGGTGGTGTTGACCTCTGGGAGTGGTAAGGTAAAACAATTCGTCATTGCTGCGGCCTCCGCGACTAGCACCTGCAACGCGTTACGCGTCCGTTCCGTTCGGCACGTTTTCGATAGAAGTTGAATTTTTGTCAGTGCCTTAACACACCGCGAGGTGGCGACCTTAGCCCAAGCGTAACAGTGTGCCTCGATGTGTGACAAAACGCGCAACAAAACGCGCATCAAGGCACCCTAAAGCGTAAAGCCTCCTAGGGAGCCTATATGACCGCCCAAGCGTCGCAGAAGCGTCGGCCTCGCTAATAGCATCACGCTAATACAAACCAAAAATAGCTCTTCGACGCGCGCCTACCTCGCCTGGTTGTAACACCGCGTTCCACGCTCACGCGCTCGCCACGAGAAAAATCGCGGCCGGGCTACCGAGGCGGCACGACGCGCTTTGCGTTTCCCTCTAGTCCGGCCGTGATGTTCAATCACGTTTGAACATGCCGTGGGATGGCGACCAAGATCTGCGTCCAATATACGACGCTCTTCTGGCTATCACACCTCGTTCTCTGATTACGCTTTCACCGTTAACTACTACAGCTACCACAAGGGTTTGTTTAATATTTTAACCTGGAGGTTAGTCGTCGGGATGGAGATGTACCACCAATCATCAAAGTGAGTGCATACACATTAAACGGTGCCATTAGCTGCCAGACATCAATACACATTGTGCAAACTCTCTTATATCAATGTACAGTAAGCATTCAGTTACTTCTGTAAGGCCACGCTTTACTTTCGTGTTATTCCGATTCCTATGACGGAGGGATCAACCATGTTTTTTTTTATACCGCTTGTCATTTATGTTCCTGATATAGTGACGTATACCAAGTATACCAAGTTTGGTGTGTGTCAAGCTAGCAAACCGGCCGTTAATGCACCATGAGCGTGGCATGTAACTCATACCGCACATGGCATCCATGTTGTGATTTTGATATTTCCACCTGTGATTTATGTCTGTCATACGGAAATTTCGCGCGATACCAGTTTTGGTGTATATCAAGCAGGCGCCACGGCCGCCAGCGCACCTTGAGCGTGGCGTATAAGTCATGCCGTGCATTACACATGTGCCACTATTTTCTTGTTACCGCCTGTCATTTACGTTGTCATTTACTATAGTAACGTCGCACAATACCAAATTTGGTATATGTCAAGCTTGCGAAGCGGATGCGCGCGCACCATAAGCGTGGCATATAAGTCATGCCGTAAATGGCATGTACATCATGGTTTTCATGTGACCACCTGCCATTTATGTTCGTCATACAGAAATGTCTTGCAATAATATATTTGGCATATATACATTTAATTAAACGGCCGCGAGCGCCCCGAGACCATTTCATGCAAACCATGCCTTACATGACATGAGTGTCATGGTTTGATTGTTAGGATCTGTCATTTATGTTGGCCATACACTCTTAGCACGACATACCAATTTTGGCATGTATAGAATTAACGAAACGACCACAAGAGCATCAAGACCGTGGCCTACAAATAATCCCAGTCATGGCATTTGATTTATGACTTTCATATTATGACCTGTCATTTATGTTCATCATACAGTCCTGTCATGCCATTCCAATTTTGGTATACATCCCATTAACTAAACGGCCATGAGAGCACACGGTCATAGGCGGATAGATAGATAGATAGATAGATAGATAGATAGATAGATAGATAGATAGATAGATAGATAGATAGATAGATAGATAGATAGATAGATAGATAGATAGATAGATAGATAGATAGATAGATAGATAGATAGATAGATAGATAGATAGATAGATAGATAGATAGATAGATAGATAGATACGCTGTAGGTTGCATAAGTTAGCTAAGAAATCCTTTGCATTTAAAAGCCGGTCCCGCGAATGGTTGCTGTCTCTATGTCTGTTTCATTACATTTCGCGCAGTGGTCGAAAACGAAGCCGTAAGGCAGAAACCTCGTCTGCTCGCGCATCTTCGCTGTTGCAGCCCCATCATGCAAGGAACGCCGTGCACGCTTCTTTGGCCATGGAACTCGCATACCTGCCGTCGCACCCAGCACTATTCGGGGACGGCGCCAATGTCTGCTCGGCACCTCTTCAGCCGCCGGCGCTGCAAGCGCCCTACTGGGTCGGCATCCAGGCCTCTTTGGCAGCTGTACTTCACTGCACCACGTCAGGCCAAGACATCGCACGGGGCCTCTTTTCTGGGAATGCGGTTCACAATTCCAATGGCGTGGAGTCCGTACCAAAGACGCTACCAACATCCGAGCCGCCAAGAGATGCCCACGATTTCTTGGCCGCCGATCTCGCGATCGGCGGCCAAACCGACATCACATCAACCGACAGCGGCGCGGTTGATGTGTCGGGTCAAGCAGATTTCACAACCGCTCCACCGCTTGCCAATGTTGAGCTCTGGGTTCAACATTCTGGTAATGAGGCCGTCCGGCTTCCTCACAAGAATGTTACCACAATCTCCTGCTCTTGTGAAACTACCGGAGTTCTACAGGTTTCAAGACGGTGTCGATATTTGTACAGAGACTATCAATGCGCTGAGCTCTCGCCATGCTTGGACGGTCCAACGAAAATGGATGGCGGTCATCAACGGCTTTCAAGGTGGTTCGAAGGCGTAACTACGTCGGCATCACTGAAGAGACATGGTCTGTGTGGAGTGCAGCTCTCATTGTTTGTTTCGGTCGGATTTGCCATGGCTCTCTTATTGAAAATCATGAGTTGGTGGATACCGGAGTCGTTGATGTATAAGATGGAAATAATAATGGATGTGGTGGAAACAGTAATTGATATAATGGAAAGAATACTGGATGTGGTGGAAGTAATAGTGCATAAGCTGTAAACTGTGGTGGTCACAATGGCGCATGATGGAGAGACGGGAAAAAAAACATGGTTGATCGCTCCGTCATAGCAATCGGTGTAACGCGATGGTGAAACGTGTCTTCACAGTAGTAGTTGAGTGTTTGTTGTGTAATAATCAGCCCCGTAGCCAGGAATTTTTTTCGGGGGGGGGGGGGGGCACTTGCTGAAAGCCTTCGCAATTTGAGAAAAACGCCTCTTTTTATTATTTTCGATAAAACACCATGTGTCATCAAAATTTCGGGGAGGGGGCCCTGCCCCCCCCCTCCTGGCTATGGGCCTGGTGATGATATATATGAGACATTATGCAATGTGTATTGGTGTTTTGAAGCTATAGCTCTGTTTGACGTGCATTCACCCAGGTCGACGCCTAGTGGCACATCTCCATCGCGATGACCGACACCCATGATCTTGATTTAACCGTTGTGGTAGCTGAAGTTGTTATCACATACGTTGGACGGTTTGTGTTAGAAAAACTGGGCACTCTGTATACGCAGCGCCTCTCGAAGTTGAGGGTACCAGAATGTTGGAATACAGCTACCATAGTCTTAACCCATAGGAAAGCGGATGCTGCTTACTGTCCGTTGTCTGCAAGCTATTTACAAAGATAATAGCCAATATAATTGAGACCGTCTTAGCCAAAGGACCAAGCAGGATTTAGTACAGGCTACTCGCCAATATACCATATCCATACTCTCAATCAGGTGATAGACAAATGCCTGGAATATAACCTTCATAGTTTTCATAGATTACGAGAGGGCATTTGATTCGGTCAAGAAATCAGCAGTCATGCAGGCATTGCGGAATTCGGGCGTCGAGCAAGCATATATAAAGATACTGGAAGAAATGTAGACACGCTCTACATTCCTCCATAAAGAAAGCGACAAAATTGCAAAAACGAAGGGTGTAAGGCAGGGAGACACGATCTCCCCACTGCTATTCACGGCGTGCATGCAGGAGCGTTTCATAGCCACAGATCGGGAAGAGTTAGGAATATGAGTTAATGGAGGGTACCTTAGTAACCTGCGATTCAGTGATGACATCGCTTTGACGAGTAACAGTGGACGAACTGCAGCTCTTCATTACTGAAGTGGCCATGGAAAGCACAACGGCAGGTCTGAAAATTAATATGCAGAAAACTACGGTAATGTTGCGGAAGAGAAGAGCGATTTGCAGTAGCTAGCAAGGCACTGGAGTTGGTAACGGAAGACTTCTACTTAGGATAGGTAATGACCGCGGAGACGAACCACGAGACTGAAGTAACTAAATGAATAAGAATGTGGTGGAGCACATTCGGCAGGCATTCTCAGATAATCAATAGCATTTTACCGCTGACGCTCAAGACGAAAGTATATAACAGCTGCATCTCAGCGGTTTTTACCTATGGGGCAGAAACCTGGACGCTTACAAAGAGGGTTCAACTTTATTTGAGGACAACGCAGCGAGCAATGGAAAGGAAAGCGATAGGTGCGTAATGAGATTTATTTGGCAAGCCTAAGAAGCAGGCGGTAGACCGGAACGAGATGGTGGCGTGGGTTCGAGCTAGTTGGTACTTAATGATCAACACTCCTTGCGCAAAATTTTCTTAGGGAACGGACGAAAAAAACACGGACGGGAGACAAGAAGTGTTGAAGATGGTGATGTTCAAACACAGATCTCGTGGAACCTCCGCTATTGATGATGATCGTTCAGCCGCTGTCATTGTCTTCCATGTTGCTTCTCTCTCTCTCATTATAATTGCCCCCGTCGAGAAAGATGGAACAGCTGGAAAGAAGAACAGGAGAAACAAGACCAGGTGGAAAGAAGCGGGTCGAAATATGGCTTCAAGCGATCTACGTGAACAATATCATGTCCACGCCGACGACGGTCGCCGAGCTGCGTAAGCGGTTCAATGGCGTACTTAACAGGTGATGCGCGTTCGACCACGCGGTAGAGACCACGGTAATTTGAAAGTAGACAAACCAGGTGCGCAGGATGGTACATGGTACCGTGTAAGGTGGTCCACAGCAACGATTTCATGTAGGTTACCTGCCGTGGTTAATGCCAATGGTCTATAAAGGTCCATACCGACGCGGTCGAATGGGCGGTCTGGGTATGAAAGCGGCTGTAGTGAAGCTGCTGTGGGATGCAGTGGCTTTTCCGTAGCTGACACTCGTGGCAGCCACGAATGAATTGACGAACATAGTTAAACATTCCGCGCCAGTAATACCGTTTCCGTAAGCGTTCATAAGTCTTGAAGACACCGGCGTGAGCACAATGCTGGTCGCAGTGAAAGGACGCGCAGATTGTTGAGCGCAGCGTTCGTGAAATAACGAGCAGCCACTTCCTGCCATCTGGTGAATATTTGCGCCAATACAAGAGGCCGTCTCGAATAGTTGGAAGTGTGGGTGCCTCAGATAACACATCAAGAAGCGAAGCTGTCCATGGATCGTTGCGCTGGGCACGGGAGACGGCGTCGACGTCAAGATCTGACACAGTGTGGTCTATAGAGGATATGGATGCAGTCTGAGTGGATAGTGGTGACCGCGGGAGTGCATCAGCATCGGCGTGCTTGCGGCCGGAACGGTATACGACGCGGATGTCATACTCTTGAAGTCGGAGAGCCCAACGAGCAAGGCGACCTGACGGATCCTTCAGCGAAGACAACCAACATAATGCATGGTGGTCCGTAACCACATCAAACGTGCGGCCATATAGGTATGGGCGGAACTTGACAAGTGCCCAAATCATGGCGGAGCATTCTTTTTCTGTAACGCTGAAGTTTGACTCAGCCTTGGTGAGCGTTCTGCTGGTGTACGCGACGACATACTGAGGGAACCCAGGCTCTCGTTATGCGAGAACTGCACTGAGGCCGACACCGCTAACGCCTGTGTGCACCTCAGTTGCAGCCGTAGGATCGTAGGGGCGCAATATAGGTAGCAATGTCAGGAGGCGGCGAAGTGTAGAGAACGCTTCATCACACTTTCGGAAGACCAAGACGAGACATCAGTGGCGCTGCTTAAAAGTTGGGTCAAAGGCGCAATTATGGAGGCGAAGTTGCGCACAAACCGGCGAAAGTAGGAGCATAATCCTATGAAGCGATGTACGGATTTCGTATTATGCGTTCATTTTATGTGTATTCGTCCGCTATCAAGCCTTTTATCACCTCAATTGCATTGCTTCAGCAGTACAGTAATCCTCGCACACGCTCCACTGACTTATGGTTAATACCACGTTTCCGTACTTTTTATAAACTGCAGTCCTTGAAACACAACCTGCCATCAATTCTTAATCGATATAAAGATATAGGGAAACCCACGTTAACTTCACTACGTCAAATAATTTTAAATCCATCAATATTAGTACTTCATCATTAAGCAACAAGCAAAAACAATTTTTAATAAAACATATACATTATGTTCGGCATAAATTTACAGATAACTCGCTGAGTCTTCATTTGTGCTTCATGTTGTTTTTCATGCAGTGAATATTTTTTCCTACATATTGTACATGTGCATCTATGTTTGTACAGATGTGTATGTGTGCATATATGTGCATGCATGCGTGTTTCATGCAGTGAATATTTTTCCCTATGTATTGTACATGTGTATCTAAATTTGTACAGATGCGTATATGTGCATATGTATGCATGCCCATGTGTTTATATATATGTAAACTGTGGTTATTTTTCCCTTTTCAATATGTTTTTTTTTGCTTCTTTTATATATTTAAGCTACATTTCGGTATCACCTTTAGTTCTATATTTATTACAGTAACGTTGCTGTTTTCTATGTAAAAACAATGCTGCTCAACGTTTTGTTCGCTGTTCACAAATTTTACAGTTAACTGTTCTGATTACGTATACTTCAACGATGTTTAGCTACTGACATGTTTCTGCTCATGATTTAGTATGTGCACCAAGGACGGGCGCCACGTGTGCCTCGATGTCAAGCCCTGCCTTGTGTTTTTGGTTTACGGGCCTCTGTCAAGCTGCACACCGCAGCTTTTAGCCCTGGAACGCATTCCAAATGTATTTGCAAAAATAAAGAATTTGAATTTGAATTTGAACTCCGAAACTGCTTTACAGTCGTCGGTTTGGTGAAGTCAGCGATAGCGCGTAATTTAGCTGGGTCTGGAAGCATGCCGTCCTTGGATACGACGTGACCGAGAATCGTGAGTTTCCGCGAAGCGAAGCGGCACTTCTTGAGATTCAGTTTGAGCTGGGCATTCTTCAGACACATCAGGATATGTTTGAGGCGTGCAAGATGTATTGCGAAGTCTGGCGCAAAGACAACAATATCATAGAGATTGCAGAGACATGTGTTCCATTTCAAACCCCGCAGAACCGAATCCATCATGCGCTCGAAGGTGGCCGGCGCATTGCAGAGGCCGAAGGACATGACATTGAATTCGTATAAACCGTCGAGTGTGACGAAGGCTGTCTTTGGACGATCGGCATCTGCTAAGGGCACTTGCCAATACCCTGAACGCAAATCTAACGATGAAAATAACTTGTCACCTTGTAAACAATCAAGGGCGTCATCAATTCTGGCCAAAGGGTACACGTCTTTCCGAATGACCTTATTTAAGCGCCGGTAATCTAGCAGAAGCGATTCGAACCATCCTTCTTTTTAACTAGAACCACAGGTGATGCCCACGGACTTTGTGAAAGTAGAATAACGTCGCGTTTAAGCATATCATCAGCCTGTTCGGTAATACCTTGACGTTCGGCGGCAGAAATACGGGATGGTCGCTGTCGCACTGCCGTGTTGGAGCCTTTCTCGATGTGTTGAAGAATGGTAGATGGCGACAGTCCGTCTGCGATCGACAAATTAAAGAGGTTGGAAGGTCGATGCCAGATGAATCTTGCTGCATGGTAAAAATTTTCCCTTTGTCAATGACCTGCACGCGTCCAAGAGATTCACCTTTAAACAGTTGGATGGGATACGGAAAGGGATTGGTGACGCAGAGAGCGCTATTTTCTTGAGAAACGGAGAGGGTCGCATATGGCAGACGAAGTGGTTTCCGACTGAGCAAGAGGCTTGATGGTTCAAAGAAGGCAGCTTCATCACAAATGCCGGCGCTGAACACGGGTAGCAGAAGAGCTCCTGTCGGGGGAATTTCAACGTATTCTTTGACGACTAGTTTGTGTGCGGCTTGCTGAGTGTCGTTGTAGGGCTGGTCGAAAACCGGGAACAGTTCAAATTCAGACCTGGCACGATTGATAACAACATGATGACGCGATAGAATATCCCAGCCAAGTATGACGTTGTGCGAACAGGATGAAAGGACGATAAACTCAACAATGTAGTGGTCCTTCACGGTGATCAGTCGGGGAGTGCAGGCGGCTATAGGTTGAACAGGTTCTGCATTCGCTGTTCGTAAGGACAATTTATCAAGAGGCGGGGTCACTTTTCGAAGCTTGCGCCAACGTTTGGCGTCTATAACGGAAACAGCAGCACCGGTATCGACAAGCGCATATGCATGAGTGTGTTCTGCAAAAACTTCGTCAATATTCGACGGCAGAGTTCGGAGACTGGAGCATTTCGACAGCGCAGTTCTTGCCTCCTGAACTGCGGCGGCTAGTTTCCCTCATTTTCAGGGGCTCGCCGACGACTCATTGGTGACAAGGAGTGGCGACGTGGTGACGGTGAGCGACGAGACGTAGGTTGCGGGTAGTCATGTGAGAACGTGCTCGATTGAGGATCCGGACTTCCGTAACGAGATAGGGGATGGCTCAGGGAGTTGTTCGGTGAATGGCCGTCAGTGTATCCTGGCACGCGACGACGGCGGCAGTATCGGGCGATATGCCCAGGGCAACCACATGCGAAACAGATCGGTACGTTATCGCGCGTTCGCCAGGCATTTGAGGGAGCAGCCCACGTGGCGGATGGCTGAGTCGGAACTGAGGTATGTGGCACACCATGGAACAGCGAGAGCTGGTGTAGGTGCTGCCGCTTTACTGCCTCAGCGTAGGTAAGAGGCTCGGCGACAGGGCGCTGCGGAAAGGACACCTGCATGACCTCGGAAATCTGTTCCGGAAGTGCATGTTGGAGCACGAGAGCCAACGAGGTTGGGTGCCGCAGCGGGTACTGCTGTGAGAGCCCTTGCCGCTGAGCAAAGGGCAGGAGAGAAAGCTGACGAGCCAGTTCCTCACGCACGAAGTCTTTCATTTGTGTGCGAAGGTAGGACTGGTCAGGCATGACGTCTAGTGCAGTCACTGGTTGGATCGTCTGCGATGAACGTCGCGTGAGAGCTCGTTGCCTCCTCAATTCGTCATGGCTCTGGCACAGTTACCACTTCCGAAACAGGGCTGGGAGAGTTCGCGAGGAGCATCGTGAAAACATCGTCGTCGACACCCTTCATCATGTGCTGTATCTTGGCACTTTAGCTCATTGAGGCATCGACGCGCCCGCAGAGGTCGATGATGTCCTCGATATAGGCCGTGAAAGTTTCGCCTGGTTCCTGTGCTCGTGTGCGTAGACGTTGTTCGGCGCGTAACTTCCGTACGGCACAGCGACCGAAAACGGCTGATATTGTCTCCTTGAAAGCGGCCCAGTTCTCAAACTCAGACTCGTGGTTCGTGTACCAAGCTTCGCTACGTTGATGAAGTTAAAGTTGACAGCGCTCAACTCCACAGCGTCATCCGACCTGTTCGGTCCACTCACTTTTTCGTAGGATGACAGCCACTCCTCGACGTCCTGGTCTTCTGTGCCCACAAATATCGGGGGGTCTCGATGGTAAATCGGCCCGCGGCAAACAGCGGCTGCGAGAGGTGGCATCTGTTGGGCCTGCATTTTTCCAACTCTCTTGAGACAGGACACCCTCCAATATTCTAACGTCGCTTCAAAGGTTCAGGCAGGGTTTATTCAACGTAGAGCAAAAGGCCTCTTACCAAACGCATCGGTTCGGCATGTTCGCAAAAGGAACAGCGTGAGCACTTCTTTCTTTCGTGCCCTCTGCTTTTGCATATAACCCACTGTACAATATCTTAAAGAGGTATCATTGGCGACAGGCACGTAGGCAGGAAGGGGGAGGGGGGTCGGGGGGCGCGGACTTCCCCCGAAATTCGTCCAGTCTTCTATATTCCCGGGAAACTTCTTTTTTTTTTTTGCGGTGACGTCCAAGTTATGCTGACCGGACCCCGGGCCTCGTAATGGTGCATCCAGACGACGGGCCAAACCGCTCTTTTGGCCCGCGGCCTCACCGTCACGTGACCCTTCACTTCCGGTAGGCGGAGTCCGTAGCTGGGCCGGGGATCGGGAGGGCCAACAATGCTGAAAACGTTTTTCACGAACCGCCCGTCCCCATCCTCGCCTACTGGCCGCGTGCTAAGAGGGGTGGGGTGTCAACAAGACAGGCTTTTAGGGGCGAAGCTCCTTAAGGCGGCACCCGTTCGTCCCTCGTAGTCGTAGTCGTAGTAGTAGTGCGTAACCAGTCTTACGCTTTGACCTCCAAGGTGGTGCCGGTGGGAGATTTTGCCTGTGCGTTGTTGAACAATAAAAAATTCTCAGCGTGCGCGCTACCTAAAAGCCGAATTCTTCTGTCTCTCATTCCCCATTAGCAGCCGTTGGCATGTTCCAGTAGGAAACGTTAGTAGAAGTAGAAGTGTAAGTGTTAGCTAAAAGCCGACTTCTTCTGTCTGTCATTCCCATTAGCAGCCATTTTTTACCTCCAAGGTAGTGCCTGGTGAGATTTCTCCTGTGCGTGATTAAACAATAAAAATTTTGTTCAAAACGCCGTTGATTGATGAAATAAACCAACGAAAGACGCCAGATGTTTTGTAAAAGCAAAACGAAAGAACGCCAGATGTTTCTAAAGCAAAACGAAAAGACGCCAGCTGCTTAACGAAAGACGCCAGATGTTTTCTAAAGCAATGGTTTTCTAAACAATAAAAATTCACAGCGTACATGTAAAATTAAAGTGAGCTGCAAGTCATCATAACTCATCGAACCTTTAGTATAAACGCGCCCGATCTCACGTCGGTGATCATGTACTGGGCAGCATTCGCGGAAGATTCACGGTTTACCGATGAACCTCCGCAGCTTCGCCCACTCATCATCATTCACTCCGTGGATATGCTGTGATTTTTTTCGTTATCTTTTCGGTAGCCGAGTGCGCCGGCGGCTCTTCGCACTTGCGGTTTCTCTTTCGAGACGCGCGCGCTGCATCGTCTGCGCTTGGAACAGGACTCGGCCCGGGCTATATGCCTAGTGCGCTGCAGCTTTGAACCGAACAGGCAGCGCCACCGGACGGCCGCGGCGGAAAACTTGGGATTGTCGTTTGTTGCTCCCGTGCCCGCAGTCACGGTAGAAACGCATGGCTCCTCGCCGAAAGGACTTAAAAACGTCGCAGTAGTCCGGTACTTTTTCGTACTTCTGCGTGCATGGCTGGCACAACAGCTGTAGGAACACCGTTCGGAAGCAACTAGCTTTAAAATTCTGCGGGTTACCTCAGAAGTCGGACGAAAATGAAAGACAACTCTACCGCATCTGTGCGGGGCTGCGTAAGCAACGCCTGGAATTCCGTCCATAAGTCCCCACTCTCGTGCGTTTTTTTCGCCTTTTATTATTTATTTTAAATGTATACACAAGCTTACAAGGTCAAAAAGAAATAGGAAGATAGCAGGCTAACAACGGCCACCTAGAGGGGCAATATGCCTGTCTGCGTCTTCTGCTCTCACGCGTGATTTCTTCCCAGCCAGAGTGGCGAGCAGGAGTAGCCGGTGCGGAATCAGACACAAATTTGCCGCGTCCTCCTCGTTGGGAACGAAAACAGTTCGGTATGGCTCAGCACACGTAGAGCACTGAAAAATCAAAAGCTCACCTCCACTCGTACGTCCTAGTCCACGGTTTTCGATTGCACTCTGCATTTCCCAATAATGTCGGAAGATTACATCGCGCACATCAATTTTTCTTTCAGACCGCACACTGACCACTCGCGTGCAACTTCGTACCAAGCGACCAAGAACTCCTCTTGAAACGCACGTTATTGCAATTTCAATCGTACGGAAACCGCAGAACAACACACGATCGTCGCTTCTGTCCTCACGTTCACGCGCGGGCTGGCGGCTATGTGCTTCCCTAGCACACGACAACCAGTGACGAGCTGATGGGCGCTTGCACTGCCTTGCAGTCTCACTGTCTGTAAGTGTGTGTGCGCGTTGTGACTCGTGAGCGTGTTGGTGTGTGTGTGTGGGGGGGGGAGGGGGGTTAGTCTACTGTTCCCCGCGTGGTGCCCAAGGGACGGGAAAAGAACTGTTTCGGGCGCAAGCACCTGCGTTTGTCTGCTTTTTCTTTTCATTTTTTTGTTGGTAGGGCTCGCAGTTCGGTTTTCAGTGAAAAGAATGACTGAGAGGGGTCTCTGTTTCTCGAATGGCATGAGGCGAATAGGGACGAAGTTTTGTGGAATGCTTTTTTCAACAAGAGTCGCTGCCTGCTGGTTTGTCGGCTACAGCTTTAAACGGCTGTAGTTTGAGAGGTTTTTCAGACAGAAAGAAAAACATAAATACACATAAGTTAGCACAGCGTATTTGCACACGCAGACAGAAAAAAAAAGAACTACGGTGGGCGTTCTTGGAGAATAGCGGCCGCCGCAACCATAACCCCCGCCTTGAAACATGCAGACGGGCCCGTAGGCGACAATCCTAACAGTGCACCGCTAGCCCGATAGAGGGCGAGAGCAGTAGCGCCACCATACCAGCTCACGAGGTATATATTCCTCCCGTTTCGGATTGCACGTGTGTATCGCACAAGCGGACGGGCCACTCGCGATCCTACTGTCACGTGACTCAGCCGCCTGCGGGTTGGTTCGTCGTCTGAATACACCATACAGTGCTTACACCCATTCTCTTAATCGACTCCTCGAAGAAAAGAAGACCCTTCCCCTTTCCGCCGGAGGCGACGAAGTCTGCATTCCGCAGCGGGGTTCTTGAAAGCTTCTGTGAATGGTCCTCGCGGCGCCCACCATGCAAACCCAGGATTGGGTGGCAGCGTCCTTGGGTAGCGGTCACTGTGGATGCGAGGCGCCGTGCGCGCCCCTCAGTCTTATGGCATGGGCAAAGCGGAGCGCCTATTGTCGATTCCGTTCATGCCACTTTGCTATAGCCCCTGGGCCGGGCCAGGACAGCTATCCCCTCAGCGGAGCCGCTGCCTCCAATGCTCCCGGGGCTCATTATCGTGTCTTGCGTGAATGACCGCCTGCGGCACTCAGAGAGAAGCGGCAACTACGGGGAACCGTACCGACGACGCCTGTTACAAGCGTTGAAACACGACCTTTACATATGGTCGTCAAGCACCGGGGAAACGGGAGCGATGGGGACGGCCAGAGGCATTTCTACACAGCGCACAGAAAACTGCGCGTTGGACATAAGAGACGCCGCACTTTGTATGAGCGTTGAAATTCCTAAACGGCCCCGCATCTACGGAAAGTTTGCCAGTTGCCCTCTCCAAGTTTTGAGCTTGCGCACTTCCTTGCTCTGCTTTGCCTGAGGAGACGCTTTTGCGTGGCTGTGGGCTATGAGGGCGGTCGTCGGACCGATACAAGCTGATCTACAATGAAATATGTTGTGCAAATAGGGACACTTGGTTGGGCGTGATGGGAGGGCGGAGTCGGGGCCTATGAAAAGCGACCGCGGGACCATGGTTAAGCGGAGGAAAAGAGGAGATCGAGAGAGTCTCGAGATAGCTGGACGCTGATTTTGGCGGCTCGGGAGGGATCCCCTCTCGAGCCGCCAAAGTTCGGTCGGTCGAAGTCCCGGAAAAAATTAATATCTAGGTGCTTGGAGCACGAAGAAGTCCGCCGCAACGACTTAGGAGAGCCCCCGGATGAATTGCACACTGACCCGAAGGACCACTCTCGAGCCTCGACCCGAACCGACCCGAACAACCAGCCCCTAGGTCGGCGACATGGACTCACTCGTGAGATGAGCCACACCCCTTTCTACTTTCACAAACTTCGCGAAGCGGGAAGCAGCGTATTGGGACATTACGCGGTGTAACTATGCATTATCTTCACCCTCTTGTGCTGACCGCGTTATTTTATTATGATTGATATCCTCCTCCTGTATTCTGCATTTTACGTCGCGAGTGTTGTATTTCTTTGTTATGATTTTGTGTTGTGTGTGTCGTGCGAGGAGAGCACGTGCGTATGTAATTTATAATTACTAATAAATAATTTGTTTGTAAACAAGGATAGCTCGTTGCCTCTCTTCCTTCCCGGCCCAGCACAAATTCTTTCGAATAGAAGTTGTTGAGATGCGTAGCCAAGAGGGGGCGAGCTAGTGTAGGTAGTGGCCTCCCCTCTTTGGCGGTCGATTGAAAGTGAAGGGGGGACGTCTCATTGCCATGGAAAAACTTTCTTTCGAACTATTAGGCCTTGCAACCCCACCCCCCCTAAAAAAGTCCTGGCTGCGTGCCTGATTGACAAAGTTATCCTTAATGCCGTCATGTTTACCAACGGCAGCTCGAAGCCCTGATGAAATGACTAGGAAGATGCTCGAAATTTTCAGCATCTTCCTACTCAAAGAGTATTAGGAGCTTCCTAGGAAGCTCCTACTATTTTATTGCATACCATAAATTACTCTATAATGAACGCATGGGTTCTTTCCTTGTGGAAAATAGTGAAGATGATTCCACTAATTAAAGGTAGAAACAAAGGGTATGCTCTGCGTAACACTGCACCAATTTCGTTAACAACCAATTTTGTAGAAAATGACAGATTATTACTCGCGTGGATAACTAAACTTTTGCCTTCAAAAGAATTATAGAGTTTTTGCCAAATTGTATTAAGACCAGGGATACCGACCCTGGGGTACACACTGATTAGCAGATCAGAATTCAGATGGCCCGGCGCACGATAGCGTTGAGTACACGATTTTACTAGAAAGGTTGAACGACATTGGCCTGCTTAACTACTTTGTTGCATGGACGACTGAGTTCTTGCTGAAGAGAGAGTTTTACTACGTACACAGTGAGATTTAAACGGGGAAATTTAGGCAAACACGTGATGTTTGTCTAAATTCTCTTTTAAAGGGCCCCTCACCAGGTTTGACAATTTTGAGCTAACGAGCGCAATGCATGCACTGGGCGTTCACGATTACGTCTGCCAAAATTTGCAACGCAACGCGCCGCGTAAATGGGTTCAAATTTCAAGCTGAACGCTGCTTTCCCTTCTTCTCGCGTCCGCGCGCCCAGAGAATGAGGGGATGACGTACATGAGAGAATGGCCCTACGTAGATGGTAGTGCTGTGACGTCGCTCCTCTACGTAGACGACTGTGCTCTGACGTAGCCAACAGTAGCACGAGACACTGCGATAATTATTTGACACGACGTGTAGTTTGTGTAATTTGTTGCTTGAATGGATGAATAAAACTTGAGAGCAATAATAAAACACAGAAACGAAATGTATGCGTTTTCTTTTTTTAATTTTTACTGCGAATCGCAGAGAGATTCGAGACTAATCTACCTCCGTTTCGCACGCGTTCGTGTTCTCGCGCTTTGCGCATCGCGCAGACGCCACCCTTTGCAAAGAAACTAATTTTCTACCGCGTTCCAGCGCTCATTAGGCTCATTTATCCTCCCGCGTCTAACTATAGATGTTCATGCGGCACACCGCTAGTCTCGCGTCCGTACATTTGTTGCAGCTTTCGTGCTCAGTAATAGGTTAAAAGCCAAGTGATCGGCGAGGTCGCATTCGGCATAACTTGCAGAGATGAAGCGCAGAGAACGCCGCCACAACACCGCTCGCGTCTCGGGGGCTCGGGCTGGTTCGGGCACGTCATGCGCTCGTGACATTTTGTGCGCATGACGTGTTCATGCGTATGCGTTATGTGATCCTTCTGCTCGCGTGCCGAAGAGGGCAGGGAAGGGATTTGGCTTGCGAAGGCTACACGGGGCGAGCGGCAAGGGTTTGCAGCTCGCCTCCTCGCATCATGGTGTCGCGCCGCTACAAATTATTGTTTTTCTCAGCTTCTAACCGACCGATTAGAAAAATTCTTGTGGCAAAATGCTCTTTATTGGGCTCGCAACAACTTGCAATGTCTAACTAAAATTCGTTAGGTCACCTGGTGAGGGGCCCTTTAAGGAATAGATCGGTGTCCAATAACTTCATTTCAGTTGCCTTCTATTTCAATATACCGTCTTAAAGCGAAACAAGGACATGATACTGTAGCGCCAAACTCGAAAACAAACGCTAAGAGGCAGAAACAAGTAGGAAAGCCGGCCTCTCACTCCTATTCGAGGTTGGCCCTACAATATCATGTCCTTCAGTAAGTACCAACTCGCCCAAGAGAAACTAACTGTGGAACGAAAGCTCGGTAGCAAAGCAACTAGGATACAAAGCAGACACGTTTAATGCGTCTGGCTCAGACTGATTCAAATAGGTGCAGGATTTCGCTCACTTGTGATTCTAAACTGATTGATAACGTGATAGAGCTCGTATCGCATAAACTGCGGTGTCGGCGTCGTTTGTTGTGAGCAAAATATCAGCGTTGCCCGTGACCGAAACATCGAGAAAGATGTAAATAAAATGAATAATAAAGATCTTCGGTTTCGTGCCAAGCCACTGCACGAAACTGCTTGGGGAAAAAACACTGTGTGAATGACATTTAGTAGGACTCATTACCGCATGTAATATTG
Organism: Rhipicephalus sanguineus; assembly: GCF_013339695.2. Lineage (NCBI taxonomy): Eukaryota > Metazoa > Arthropoda > Arachnida > Ixodida > Ixodidae > Rhipicephalus > Rhipicephalus sanguineus. The sequence goes on along the minus strand of NC_051179.1, from coordinate 132,180,224 downwards.
CTTGGAAGAAGCGTAGAATCGCGCCGAGCGCCAAAACATGTGAATTGTGCAGCGAGTGACTGTTTTAAAGCCCCTCTCATAACGAAGCACTGAGACATACTTAAACGTCGTCATCAACAAAATCATCAGCAAAGTGAGCTGCTGCATAGGTTCGCACGTTACCTTTTGAAGGCGTTATAGCACACTGAAACGCGGTTCCGAAAACACAGCGCGGTTTATTATTGTATCTCCGCCATTGTTCCAACTACTTCTTCTTTCTCCACAGCAGACTACCCACTACTAGTTTATGTCCCAAGTGCGTCGTGCCAGAAGAAGAAGAAAAGTATGCCACAGATAGGCCCCCCCTGCAGACAAGTGGCCGTGGGCACTTGAAGAAAAAGAATGGTCAGACTGAGCTTGTCAGAATGGGTGCCGGCTTGATCCTTTCAATGCTGACTGTGTCTTCATGCCCATTACGCAGGATTGTAAAATGATGTTCAGAACGCTTGATGACTGGGAAAGGACCGTCATAGCGAGGCTGAAGAGCACGGCGAGATGCATCGACACGAACAAAAACGTGTGAAGATGTCTGTAGGTTTGCCGGCAGAAAAACGTCGTTCTTAGTATGAGCTGAAGTTGGTGATGGGCGCAAGTTTTGCATTGAAGACCCGCAGACGCTGGACGAAAGAAGATGGATCCGAAACACTCTGCGTAGTAACGGGGCTGACGAGGTCACCAGGCAAACGGAGTGTGCAGCCATAAACCATCTCGGCTACAGAGCAGGCAAGTTCTGGCCGAAGTGTTGAACGCAGGCCGAGAAGCACGATAGGGAGGTGTGATACCAATCTTCGGCGTGAGGCTGCGAGGCGAGTGCTGCTTTTAGATGACGGTGGAGTCTCTCCACTAAGCCATTTGATGCTGGATGATACGCAGTTGTGCGAATACGCGCACAACCCAGTAGAGATGTGACAGAGGTGAAAAGCGCTGACTCAAACTGTCTGCCTCGATCGGTAGTCACCGTTGATGGTACACCGAAACGGCTAATCCAGGTAGCAAGAAAGGTACGAGCAACTGTTTCTGCCGTGATGTCAGGCATTGGAGCTGCTTCAGGCCACCTAGTGTACCTGTCAATACACGTAAGCAAATACGTATTTCCCCGACATGGAGGTAAAGGCCCGACAATGTCCAAATGAATGGTGTCGAAACGTGCATCAGGGAGAGGGAATTTTCCCCATGGAGGCTTGGTGTGCCGTTGTACCTTGATACGCTGACACGCTGTGCAAGTGCGAACCCAGTCACGAATGTTAGCGCGTATGCGCGGCCAGACATAGCGTTCAGTGACCAGGTGTTGCGTAGCTCTTACGCCTGGACGGCAGATGGAGTGGAGGGTGTCAAAAACAGCACGACGCAGCTGTGAAGGAACATAGATACGAGTGCAGTTGTGTGAAACATCGCACCAGAGCGTAACGTCGTCGTCGGAAAGTTGACTTGTTCCAGTCGGAGGGAAGTAGAGTATCGGAGTCGTGGAAGCTCATCGTCTAATGCTGTGCCTCCGCGAGGCGAAGACAATGAAAGGTCGGTGGTGCCTGTCGTGGCATTGATGGTAATACGACTGAGAGCGTCCGCTGCACTGTTAAAACTGCCTTTTACATAACGTATGTCTGTGGTGAATTCGGCAATGAAAGCAAGGTGCCGAAGTTCTCTAGGAGTGTGCGTGGCACTGCAGGACGTAAAGCCGAAACAAGTGGCTTGTGGTCGGTAAGAATGGCAAATTGTCGCCCTTCAAGGAAGTACCTGAAATGCTTCACCGCAAGGTAGGCTGCGAGGAGCTCCCGTCCGAAAGTACTGTATCGGCGCTCAGTGTCGCGTAACTTGCGGGAGAAGAAGGAAATTGGAGCCCATGCACCATTGATCCATTGATGAAGAGCGGCTCCACTGCTTCTGAAGAAGCGTCCACCATGAGGCTAGTGGGAGCAGTTGGTGAAGGGTGATGCAGGAGGGTGGCCTGGGCGAGTTTGGTCTTAACGGCGGAAAAAGCTTGATCCGCGACCGTGTCCCAGGGAAGTGCGGCTGACTCGGCTTGCGAAGTCGAGAGTAGTGCTCCAGAGGCTGCAGCAGTGTAGAGCATGAAGGGATGAAGCGGCGATAAAATTGACGAGTCCGAGGAAAACGTCGCAGACTACGTATGGACGTGGGAGGCGGGTACTCGAGGATAGCTTGAACCTTGTCAGGTAGAGGAGTGATGCCCATCTTTAGTGATCTGATGTCCGAGGAATGCTATCTCCGAGACTCCAAACTGACACTTTTCTACATTGATGACAAGGTCGTAATCACGCAGTCGAGTGAAAAGCTCACGTAGATGTGCCTTGTGCGTTTCAGCGTCCTTGCTGGCAACGAGACGATCGTCGATATAGGCGAAACAAAACGGCAAGCCTCTTGTGACTTCGTCTATAAAACGCTGAAATGTCTGAGCTGCGTTTCTCAAACCGAAGGGCATTCGTAAATACTCATAGAGCCCAAATGGGGTAATTATTGCAGTTTTGGGAATGTCAGAAGGCTCAACGGGGATCTGGTGATAAGCTTTCACGAGATCAATCTTCGAGTATACTGTTGTGCCGGTTAAAAAGGCAGTACAGTCCTGAATATTGGGTAACGGGTATCGATCTGGAACGGTGACTGCATTGAGAGCCCGATAATCACCACAGGGCCGCCAGTCATTGTTCTTCTTGGGAACCATGTGTAGCGCCGACGACCACGAGCTTGATGACGGACGAATGATCTGCCGCTGTAACATATGCTCAAACTCGTTGCGAGCAATGCGAAGTTTATCAGGGCCAAGTCGGCGAGGGCGGCAGTGAACCGGTGGGCCTGTGGTTACGATGCAGTGGGTCACAGTGTGCTTGGGGGTCTTATCCATTGGAGACTGCGTTGTAATCTCCGGAAACTCGTTGAGCAGAGCTGTATATGGTGACGTAGGCGGTTTCACGAAAGTGGGGTTTAGGGCCGTAGCGCGTGACAGAAAACCATTGACCGATAAGCCGGTATAGCTATCCACCAGGCGACAGCGGTTCATATCCACGAGCAGATGAAAATGCCTTAAGAAATCGGCGCCTAAGATTGCGTAGCGTACGTCTGCTATCCAAAATAACCACTGCAGTTTCCTTTTGAGACCGAGATCAAGGGTCAGAGACTTCTGTCCGTAAGTTGCGATGACCGAAGAATTGATCGCTTGTAAAGGAGTAGACTTCTCGCGGAGACGCCGGTCAGTTTTGGACGCTGGAATTATGCTGACTTCTGCTCCAGTGTCCACCAGCAAGCGAAGACCTGTGGTTCTGTCGGTGATGTGGAAGAGGCGGCTTGATGCTTGGCCTTGATCGCCCGCCGCTGTTACTGACGATCGGCCGGAGCGTTTCCCATGCGCCATGAGCAGGGTGGCACACATCTGCGAGCCGCGGCACGAAAACGCCGGTGATAGTAGCATGTGTTCTGCGGTGAAAAGCGGTGCTCGGGCTGGTGGAGGGGCCGTTGCGGAGCAGGCGACGTGAGAGATGGTCGGTGTGGACGAGGATGGTCATTTAAGTTATGAATGCTCAGCAATTGCAGACGCAAGTTAGCGACTTCAGCTGCGAGATCTTTTACCGTTTCTCGAAGGGAATCTGCTTCAGAAATCGGAGAGGTGTGGGCAGCGTTTATGACTGCCGGAGCAACGTCCATCATGTCATCGGCCATTTCTGCCAGCTCCGACAGCGTCTTATCCTGAGCTGGGACAAGAGCCATTCGCACGGTAGGTGGAAGACGCTGTAGAAACAACTCACGTAGTATGGATGTTTCTAAGCCGTCCGGCTGGTCCCCAAGCAGGTGCTGCAGGTGACGTAGAAACTGTGTGGGACGGCGGTCCCCGAGCTCTTCGTTGCACAGAAGTTGCTGAATGCGCCGATGCTTAGGCGGAACGAGTCGGTGAAGAAGAGCCTGTTTGACTGTCGTATATGGAGTGTCACCAGGCGGGCCCACGAGGATGTCGCGTATTTCGGCCATTGCCTGTGGCGGCAACGCTTCAACGAGGAGCTCATGCTTGCGAACTTCTGACGTGATGCGATGAATGCGGAACTTGTTCTCGACTTGAATGAACCATAAGGAGGGATCGGCAAGCCACAGCTGTGGTAGCGTTATGGTAGTAGTACCTCCAACAACGCCGGAAGAGGGTACATGGCCAGGTGCAGTGGCAGCGGTACCAGGGCTGAGGCCGTCGAGATGCTCACGCTGCTCCATGGAAGGTCGCGTTCGTAGTCCGGGTCACCAATAAATATAGCACACTGAAACGCGGTTCCGAAAACACAGCGCGGTTTATTATTGTATCTCCGCCATTGTTCCAACTACTTCTTCTTTCTCCACAGCAGACTACCCACTACTAGTTTATGTCCCAAGTGCGTCGTGCCAGAAGAAGAAGAAAAGTATGCCACAGCGTAATGGGCCTTCGCTGATTCGCAAAAGGAAGAATTACGACGTAGTGGGAACTACGTAGTCTAGAATAGTTCGAAAAGGTCAGTCTTACGATCACAGACACTCGCTTCCTTGCGATACGGTTGAGGCATCCACCGAGAACTGAAGCGAGGCTAGCAATTGAGAAGGCGATGCGCACGGGGCCCAATTACGCTATCGCGTTCTACTTTTGAAGGCGAAGCTCAAGCGTCGTCAAAGTTTTTAGTCGACGTTACAGTCAGAAATTGTTTTAAAAGTGAGATATACTTAGGCATGATTTGCATTATCGTGAAACTTAGCCCAGTTTCGGTCTCTGGATTTGGCTATTTTAGAAAAAGAACACCACATATAAAGGAATACAGCAGTTGATAGTAAGCGCATTTGTGTGTCGCGTATGTTGTTTGTGAGGCTTCTTCTGCGCTTGCGATGCCACTTTTACCTCAGGAAAACGTACCAGCCAGGCCCAAATGAAGCTTTGCATAAGAAAGCCTGCGAGTTTTTTTCTACCATGCTTGCGAACGCTCAATTACCGTGCTTTGAGGAGTAATTATATGGACACCCTCGGTGGGTATCGCCGTCGCTGTCATGCTCCGTATGAAATGTAAATCGATAATATCGCCCGGCGCATCGTATGTTCTACGCGCTAAAAACAGCGCGCTAGCGCTGGGGACGATCGCCGGCTGAAGAAGAGAAGAAAAAAATCACAGCATATCCACGGAGTGAATGATGATGAGTGGGCGAAGCTGCGGAGGTTCATCGGTAAACCGTAAATCTTCCGTGGATTCTGCCCAGTAGATCATCACCGACGTGAGATCGGGCGCGTTTATCCTAAGGGTTCGCTGAGTTATGACGACTTGCAGCGCACTTTAATTTTACATGTACGCTGTGAATTTTCATTGTTTAGAAAACCATTGCTTAGAAAACATCTGGCGTCTTTCGTTAAGCAGCTGGCGTCTTTTCGTTTTGCTTTAGAAACATCTGGCGTTCTTTCGTTTTGCTTTTACAAAACATCTGGCGTCTTTTGTTGGTTTATTTCATCAATCAACGGCGTTTTGAACAAAATTTTTATTGTTTAATCACGCACAGGAGAAATCTCACCAGGCACTACCTTGGAGGTAAAGAATGGCTGCTAATGGGAATGAGAGACAGAAGAAGTCGGCTTTTAGCTAACGCTGCGAATTTTTTATTGTTCAACAACGCACAGGAAAAATCTCCCACCGGCACCACCTTGCAGGTCAAAGCGTAAGACTGGTTACATACTACGCTACGAGGGACGAACGGGTGCCGCTATAAGGAGCTTCGCCCCTAAAAGAAATGTGGCTCATCCCTCCGTCGTAGGAATCCGTATAACACGAAAGTGGAACGTGTCGTCACAGAACTAGCTGATTGTGTGCAGTGCATTGGTATATGGGAGCTTCTACAATGTCTATTCTCGTTTGGCATATATAGCACCGCTTGATGTGGACGCACCCACGTTGACGCCTAGGGGCACATCTCCGCACCGAGGGCTAACGGCCATGATCATGATCTAGCCCTTGCGGTAGCGGAATTTGTCAAGATATACCTCGACACCGCATATGGTAAATCCCGCGCAAAGATGACGTCAACAACGATATACTAAACACTGATCCTCGATATCAACTCCTTCAAAGAGTCGTGAAACGCGAAGAGAAACACGACGAGCGTCGCATCTTCCCTCTAGCCTTGCCTTTAATTCTCAAAGGGCGAGCGGGGAAGCCGGTGCGACAGCCAGGCGAGCGTCGGAGAGCTATTTTCGATATGGATGGATGCTATGAGCGAGGCTTGAGCTAAAGCCGCCACCGCGCGGTGTGTTAAAGCGTTGTCAAAATTACACGCCTCCTATTGGAAACGCGCCGAATGGGACGGCCGCAGAAACGGCGCGTTGCCGTAACTAATTATGGAGGCAATGAAATTTTTTTTTCGAGCCTGGTGCCACACATGTCCCCGCCCCGTTATACAGGGGACGCCCGTAGATCTATCCAAGAGAACAATGACAGGAAAGTGTGAAAGATAAAGGCGCGTTCATATATGCTCCGTTATGTGTTGGGTGGAAGCTAAGTGGGGTAAACGCCCGCCCGACTCCCCTCATGTTCGACTCCCCTCAGTTCGACTCCCCTCATGGAACTTTTTCTTAATACTTTTTTTTCTTTGCCATCTGATGGCGTTCATTTTGCTGACGTAGTTCCGTAATACGTTTTGAAAGCCCTGATGGACCTCGCCATAAAACACTTTAGTGTTAAAATGCGGCATTCCCGTCGCACTAAGGCGCATGCGATAATAGACAGATTTAGTTCGGCGTCCGCAGCAGCTCTGGGGCGCAGCCTGCCAGGCATTTCTTATGGCAGGCTGCGTCCGTAAAGCTGTTGCGGACGCTCAACTAAATCTATACAATAACGCCATGCGTGCGAGGCCTTGCGTCGATGACCCGTCAAGCCAACAGAGGGGCGCTGGTACAGCAGAGAAGAAACGGCCCGCGAAGAAGCGTGAAGCGTACGATATCAGATCCAAAACAGTTAGCTACCAGCCTTCCTTCGTATAACATTCTAATTTGTTGCTGTCGGATTTATTGCGTCACCCTTACAGAGAAACTGTGATTTCTTTACATTGTGTCGTACTAAAAATGCGTTTCTTACTGAAAAATACATAGATCGTGCACTTATCACAGCTCCATTCGTGATCATATATTGCAGGAAATTTCTGGGTGTTGCCAACACCTTATGAAGTAACGCATAGCGTCGTTACTGGCATTCTATCTCAAGAGCATGGTGCTCTTTGTCTGTGCTCCGCGAACACCCCCAACGAGTTCATGGACTCTAATGATGAAGGCGACACATTAACTCGTTTAAACCACAGACGGATTTCATTTGCCAATCATGGCCAATTGTAGTTTCAATTAAACTGTCATCGCCGCGTTTATGTGCGGTCATAATAAAGACCGTTGCCTTTTTCTCGTTTTTGTAAAATACACTAGGCTCCCGCTTTAAATTACGCCACTACAAAGCCATGAATTCTAATTTCTGTGTTCTGACACTCACTTGGTATATTTCATGATAACCTCTGAATTCTCGCACTTCGAGAAATTTTACCAAGATTGGAAGAGGCCAAGGTTTGTTTGGATTGTACGTAACCGACATCGTTTCTCAACAGGACTTCCTCCTTGAGCTGCGTTACCTGCATTGTGAAAAAAAAAGACGTTCGCTATAACCGTTCGCACAGCGGCAAATAAAGACCTTCACAAGTATGAATTGTGGCTCTCATATGCATCGTAAACTATGGGATCATGCAATGCCATTACCCCAAGCTGCTCAACCGCTAACGACCTTGATCGAAATGGAGACCAACTTAGAGTGTACGGAACTAGCATGATTTTTTACCTGCAAACAAACACTGTTGCGATCAGCTATGCAGCAATGCATCTACCATCTCCTCAATAAGTAACGAAATGCCTCTTCTGTTTGACCTATTTGTAGCGCATGCGGCGAAGTAAGAAACATGTAATAAAAAGAATTCAGGAGCCCTTCGCCAACCAGAAGAAAAGCCGCCAGATCCCACGCATTGTGGGAATCGATGTAATGCGAAGCAGCCAGCAAAGAGCTGCATACATCGTCTTGTTTGTCATTGAGGAAAATGCGTGCCACTCATGTTATTTATGTTCGTTACACAGTAACGTCACGCAATATTACCAAATTCGGGGTAGACCAAGCTAGCGAAGCGGCCGCCAGCGCACCATGAGCATGGCACGTAAGTCATGCTGTACATGACATGCGTGTCATGATTTTCACGTTAACTCGTGTTATTTATGTTCGCCACACAGTCACGTCGCACAATACCAATTTTGGGATAGATCAAGCTAGCGAAACGGCCACCAGCGCACCATGAGCGTGGCACATAAATCATGCTGCACATGACATGTGTGTCATGATTTTCACGTTAACTCGTGTTATTTATGTCCGCTACACAGTGACGTCGCGCCATACCAATTTCAGGGTAGATCGAGCTAGCGAAGCGCCCGCCAGCGCACCATGAGCGCGGCACGTAAGCCATGCTGTACATGGCATGCGCGTCATGATTTTCATGTTAACTCATGTTATTTATGTTCGTCACACAGTCACATCGCGCAATATCGATTCGGGGTAGATCAAGCTAGCGAACGGCCGCCAGCGCACCATGAGCGCGGCACGTAAGCCATGCTGTACATGACATGCTTGTCATGATTTTCATGTTAACTCGTGTTATTTATGTTCGTCACACAGTCACATCGCGCAATATCGATTCGGGGTAGATCAAGCTAGCGAACGGCCGCCAGCGCACCATGAGCGCGGCACGTAAGCCATGCTGTACATGACATGCTTGTCATGATTTTCATGTTAAGTCGTGTTATTTATGTTCTTCACACATTCACGTCGCGCAATACCAATTCCGGGATAGATCAAGCTAGCGATACGGCCGCCAGCGCACCATGAGCGTGGCGCGTAAGTCATGCTGTACATGACATGCTTTCATGATTTTCATGTTAAGTCGTGTTATTTATGTTCTTCACACATTCACGTCGCGCAATACCAATTCCGGGATAGATCAAGCTAGCGAACGGCCGCCAGCGCACCATGAGCGCGGCACGTAAGCCATGCTGTACATGACATGCTTGTCATGATTTTCATGTTAAGTCGTGTTATTTATGTTCTTCACACATTCACGTCGCGCAATACCAATTCCGGGATAGATCAAGCTAGCGATACGGCCGCCAGCGCACCATGAGCGTGGCGCGTAAGTCATGCTGTACATGACATGCTTTCATGATTTTCATGTTAAGTCTTGTTATTTATGTTTGTCACACAGTCGCGTCGCAAGATACCAATTTTGGTGTATATCAAGCTAGAGAAACGGCCGCCAGCGCACCATGAGCGTGGAACGTAAGTCATGCTGAACATGACATGCGTGTCATGATTTTCATGTTAACTCGTGTTATTTATGTTCGTCACACAGTCCCGTCGCAAGATACCAAGTCTGGCTGTACATGACATGCATGTCAGGATTTGCACGTTAGGACGTGTCAGTTCTGTTCGTCATAAACTCTTGTCATGCCGTATCAATTCTGGTATATATCAAATTAGCTAAACGGCCGTAAGAGCACCAAGACTGTGGCATGTATATCATGTCGTTCATGACATGCATGTCATGATTTTCATGTTATGACTCGTCATTCATGTTCGCTATACAGTCATGTTAAGCCATACCAATTTTGGTGTACATTCGATTAACGAAACGAGCAGGAGAGCACTAAGTCGTAGGCGGCCAGATAGATAAATAGATAGATACGCTCAAAGTCGCAGAAGTTCGCTAAGAAATGCTTCGCATTTAAATGTGGCAGGGGGGGGGGGTTCAAGCAAAGTTTGGCCTATGCATGGTTGACCGACTGCTTCCTGCTTTTGTCTTTCTAATGCATTGCGCGATGCTTTCTCAGCGAACCAAAGGTACTTTGATCGTTTCGATTTATCTGCCTAGCCGCCTACGTCAAAGGGGCTCTCGTGGTCGTCTTGTTAACATGGTATATACCAAATCTAGCATAAGAAAAGAGTGTATGACTAACACGGTTCACAAGTCACGACATGGAGAACGAGGCCTGCCTGTCCCGTACACCATAAAACCCTTTTCACAAGTCCCGCGTTGCACATACCCGCTCAACACAGCCATTGGTGTTCGGGTATGCGCGACAAGTGATTCCACTCCGGGACAGCAAGAGTAGACCTTGGTAATCTTTACGTTTCAACCTTGAGGAAGTCGTGTCACTGAAAATTTCGTGCCGGCGTCGGCGATGGAAGCAAACAATAAATGTCGCGGCCCTAGCCAGAATCGAATCCAGACATTTTGCATGCCAGTCAAGTATTCTACCACTGAGCCGTGCCAGTGCTTCAAATAGCTTAGGAAGAAGATGCTATAAAATCGTAATATGGGGGGCGACCAGAATTGTTGACCCCACATTACGCTAGCGATCGAGAAAGCAATTCGAACGGGGCCTGATTATTCTATAGCGTTTTACTCATGAAAGCGAAGCTCTAGCGTCCTCTAAGCTTTTTCTCAGTTATTGACACAAAGCTTATTAGCAACACTGACCACGTTAAAATTCTTAGGACATACCGCTACGTGGATGAAGACATGTAGTCTTTAGTGACGCAAGCTGTCCTTTTGTGGACGGTAACACGGCGATGGACCCATTTATCAGTTTAGCTACGCCGCTTCCTTCAACCCCGTCTGGGAAATAGAGGCGCCCGTGGAAAAAAAGGCCTAATTGGAAAGTGGGAAGCGATGAGTGGGCGCAGGCAGTTTACGAAAGAGAGCGGTCTAGCAGAGACGAGGCAACGGCCGCTGACAAATTCGTTGCGATGAATTTGGAGGTGCCTTTGGTACCAGTGTAACTATGGCAAATAAACCCATAGCACCCTAATCGAATCGTACCTTCCTAAACAACGAACGACATCGACTACCAACGGAATTCACTTAATTTTCTGGTGCCGAAGCCCTGGAACGCATTCCTCAGGGACATCAACCACAACGACCGACCCAACCAGTTCACCTGCAATGACAGCCATGGAGATGCTGAACGGCGGGTGCATCGCAATCAAGTGAGCCGCATCACCAACAAGGCCGAAGGAATTCTGGCAAATGAACGAGCCTCCGACGTCGCTGCGATAAGCGCGCTCATCGAGCGTTTACTCCGTCTCCAAAAGGCTCTGGTTGCTACCCTAAGTTCCAGCTAACAAGATTGATTGTTAACATTTTTGACAGGACTGAAAGAGAGGTGGTTGAAGCCTACCATATTAGGCAGAAAGACTCAGGGCGTATCCGTAAAGTCATCCCAGGTGAAAATGTGTAACTGGGAATCCAACTGGTTTCAACTGGTTCCACTTCAACTGGTTTAAGGAACACATTTCCAGTTGGTAACTGGGACCAGTTGGGAATACATTCCCAGTTGGCGACTGGTACCAATAGGGAATGCATTCCCAGTTGGAAATGCTTTCCCAGTTGTGAACAGGTCCCATTCCCCGTTGGTGCCCAAATGGGCATGCTTGTACTCCAGCTAGCTCAAACAATTTTCAACGTGCAAATAATGTTCATTCTGAGCACATCAAACACTCCAATGGAACACACTTGACACTCCATGTTAAGTGTAGAAGAAGATCATGATTTATTGCTATTACACAAAAAATTACACAGCTCTAGGCATTCCCTGCTGTGGCTGGTTTGGACCAGCACTGTGGTTGCACATTCAGTGCAAAGATATCCTCTGCTCGGCTTTCATGCAGTGCTGTATTTTCTCAACCAATATACTGGTGAAGTTTCGGGCTGCGCAGCTGATGAATCTGTGCCATTCACCCGTGACCAGTGAAACAGCGTTGCTGCAAAATAAGAGGTAACATGTTTCATGCATGTCTCAGAACAGTCATATAAATTTATAGATATACACAGCAGACCTGCCTTCTAACAATTCACACGACAAACAGTGTCTACAGAGATCACGCGCTGCATATATTCCGAATTTTTAGAAGTCGAGATTATATATCAGCAGCAAAAAATAATAAAAAACACCATTATTTTCACTCGAATTCATATGCCTACACATGCAACAGGTTCAGGAATATTCATTTAGAGTGCAAATACGGGCCCTTAGCGCTTTCTTTGAAAGTCGCGGGCAGAGTTACGAGTACACTTCATAGTTATTTAGCACGCCGTTCAAAGCACAAGTATTGCACGGCACTCATTTTCTGTGATGCTCCCAAACAAATGGCAGCAAGTTTGCGAGCACTCCGCACAAACCCATAAACAAACTTAGCTAGAGCAGTATAGAAAGCATTTGTTTACAATGCAACGTACCATCGTCTCAACACTCAAAGCACTCTGCCTGCATTATATCTACATCTTCTCTAGGATACTGAACAACTAGCACTCGAAGCATAAATGGTATAATTACCTTCAAACGGCTGCATCGCTGACAATTGGCAGGCAGCATTCCGCACACAATGGGTTCATATATCCGTCTTGTCACAGGCGTAAACACTTGTCCGGCGTTCCCCTGAAGTCAAAGTCTAATTTACGCACGCCATGACTGCACGTTCCTTTTGAAAATAGCACAACTATAAGCAGCGCGACCACGGACCACCGAGCGCTCGGTAGCTAGCCCTCGTCCCATGTGGTGTACGAAACTAGCATCGCTTTTTCTAAACTTTATGTCTTTGTTATCCAGTTTCTTTCTTCCAATAAATATTGCCGAATTGGCACGAAATAATTCATTTCAGTTTATTTTATATGTAATCTTTATGCTTGATTACTTTACTGCTTCGTTCAATGTTTGAGCCTATGAGATACGGGACTAATGTGACGGCAGTCGATGTAGAGAGGCTGCGTTTGTGCAAGGGTTTGTGGGTTTGTGTCGGCACGATGTCAGCAGTCTGTGGCAGTTTCAGCTGTGGTAGCTCTCGGCACTGGCACTACTCCATTTTTCGTTCTCGTACGGAAGTAACCGCTGTGCTGCACACAAGACTATTAAGCATGGCATGCTCCCAGCGAGACGACGGCAATATTAACACCCCAACGTCAATTGGGCCCGCCTCGGTTGCGCGTATTGTCACCGTGATGGACGTAAAAAGATTGACAACAGCTTTTTAATGTTAGTTGAATGTACTGATGCTAAAACAAGCGTACGCTTGTGTGCACTGTGTTGCGCATTTGCGCAACGGAATAATCCACGATAATATGATTTTGAAAAATACATATATATCAGGTGAGGTAAGACTGTATATATTAATGTAATGGGGTTTAAACAACACGAAGAGGATGACGTCTAAACAAGAAAAGATAATTCATTCGCAAACCATGAGATGCTATTTTCTTACTCTCTCATTGTCCTAGGAATATTACTAGGCCAGTGATAGTACCCTTCTGCGAATAGGACACAAAAAGCTCTCAGATAAAACCCATTCGCTCAAGTGCAGCAATGCTGCGTATGCGTTCGAGTTCAATTATCTTTCTTCTTTCACTTTGAAGAACCGTACAACCAGGACAACTGGTCGCACTTCCAGTTAGGGCGCAACTGGGACCACTTGCTTCCAATTTAACTGGTTATGGTTTCCAACTGGGATCAGCTTCTTCCAGTACAACTGGTCATGGTTCCCGTTGGTGGCCAGTTGCGCTGTAACTGGAACCAGCTGCTAACTGGGACCAGTTGAAACTGGAATCAACTGGGACCAGTTCAGTTGTAACTGGTACCAGCTGCTAACTGGGACCAGTTGCAACTAGAATCAACTACGACCAGTTGTTTCCCAACTGGAACCATTTGATCCCAGTTGATACCAGTTGAAACCAGTTGGATTCCCAGTTACTCATTTTCACCTGGGATTCATCTCATTAGCGAGTTTTAGTATAGCGGGAAAGGCTTACGTTAGCGTTAGCGTGCGTCTCAACGCAAACGCTAAAACGGAACGCGCTGCGTGCCAACTAGTGGTCCTTTAGTACAGCGGAAGGCATTCCCGCTAACGCTAACGCAAGCACATACGGCGTCATCTAGACGTGAAACATCTAGACGCGCCACTAAGTTGCGCTGATCCAAATTCACCGTTGTTGCGCCTCCATGTCGCGTTTGCAGAAGTGTTTAGCAGAAGTGAAACGCACACGCATCACGCATCAGATTCATGCATTGCCGAGAAAAACATGAAGGGAAACGAATCTTGACATGTCTCGGCTTGACTTGTGCCCGTATCTTGGAAAGAGGCGACTGAAGACAGCGTCGTCATCTCTGCGCGGCTACAGAAAACACGAGCGGACCTTGTAAACAAACTTTGTTAAGCCTTCTGCACCGCAAATCCACTTTGTATCTGAAAAAAAAGAGCTATTTTATCGGCGGTACACGGTTGGCGAAGCCTCATTACTCACATCGAAATCAAATACGAACATTATTTACGAATGAATGAGTTTAATAACGGGGGGGCAGGGCGACGACTAAAAAGATTCGAAGTGGACGGCTCTCGCTTCAACAGGCACCGCCATCTTGCCCTACGTACGGGATCCCTTGCGTGCGTTAGCGTTGAACGCTATATTGCAGAAATAGCGTTCGTACGGAAGAGCTCGGGGTACGTTTACGTTCTGCTCATGCGCGGTTAGCAGCACGCAACGCTAACGCTAACGCCAAATCCTTGCGTTTGCTGTTTTCCGCTATACTAAAACTCGCTATTACTACATGAAGAAACGTGATAGACTACTCGCAGCAAGCGATCACGGGGAACCAGCACAAACTCTCACCGTGCAAAAGACTAAGATTTATTTCGAACACGCGCTTCTTTTAGGGGCCAAGCACCTTAGGGTGTCGGCGTGTCGACGTGCATCGTCGTCTGCGGCCGGGACTGTTCATTCGCTTGAGTGCAAGACAGGGCGCCACCGCCTGAGCGCTCGCCGTGTGGTGGGAGAGAGCGAACGGCGCGCGTTGACTATGGAAGCGCTCTTTCTGCGATGAACGCTGAACTACCAGGTCGCAAATAATGAGAACGCGCCCTCGCCCGCGAAAGACAGCGCGGACGCAGGCAGTGTCTGCTAGCGAGTTTCTTTATTTCAAAAAAAATTGGCCGCGTTTCTGCGTGCTTCGCTGCAAATGTCGTCTAAAGACGATAGAAGAGGCGATGCGTGAGATATGGACGCCTTCTGGCAATACGTCGGGAAACATGAGTGCTGTGTGGCGGGCTGGTAGTCCCGGCGCAGCGGCAGGCGAAGACCGGCGGTGACCAACGCGACTGGTGGGGAACGCCGGCCAGCCCGAACACGCTGTTTGGCGCGATGCGCCGAATGAGAAGAAACGTCCGCACTCAACGAGTACTCTCCACAAACACGTCGCCTGGGTAAAACAGGAATGCCAGAGCGGCGCCCCCTGTCATTCGTACAATGCAATACTGAACCGAAACCGAAACACAACATGAGCTTGTGCACAGGGCACGGAGGAAGACAAGTTTCAGCGCAGTCGCATTTTCAGTGCAGCTTAAGAAACTAGGGTCTCTAGAATTACGTATCTATGTATCTTCTATTAAAGGAACACACCACCTAATATTTATCTTGTGATGTTGCGCCTCAGATATGCGTAATGTTTGCTTTTTGATCAACAATGTACACAAGTATAAACCTAGTCAGCCATTCAAGATGGCTGGCCCTTGGGCAAGTGGTTCAATTTTTGCCGGGTGGCCGAATCGAGTGACGTGCCGACAAACAGAAAGAAAGACAGACAGACAGACCAAAATTTCAGCGTTTAAGTTTCCCAAGAAAGACTATCGTCTTTAAAAAACCGACTGCTCGTGCTGCACAGCGTTCACCGGCCGCCGCGTATATAGCACTGGATCTTGACCTGGAACGTAGTGCCGATGCGAGATTTCTCTTGTTCGTATTTGAACAATAAATATTTGCAGCCTGTACCTTAATTCTCTTCTGTCTCTCATTGCCCATTAGCAGCGATTCTGCTGTGGGAAACACCGGCGTATACTGCATGCTTCGCCCACCCACAGGTTGCACGTAAGTGGAGCTGAAACGCCCTTCCCTACATGCTTCGCCCTTCCCCAAATTTTATTGCGATAGCAATCATATGGACAGTCTCGGCTGGTTTTTGTCCGTACCCATCGCCGCCGCGGTCATGCACCGTATATGTATGTGTATATATATATATATATATATATATATATATATATATATATATGCGCCCCAAAGAAGATTAATTCAGAAAAATGCTTCCGAAGCGCGGAATCGAACCAGGGACCTCTCGCTCGGCAGCGCGTAGTGCTAGCCACTACGCCACGGAACGCAGATCGTCCACGTAGCTAACGGCGAGCGTTATATAGACCCTTTACCGCTGGCCGGACTCAGAGACGGCAGGCGCCTATAAGCGTTTCTTCATTACCAGCGAGATGGCGCGAGGAGCACGCCGATGCTCTTTGCCCTACAGGGCGTGGTCGCCTTCGTGCGCTTATCTCTAGGAAAGAAGGGGCGCGGGCGCAGCGTAGAGCGCGGGGTTGTATGTCTTGTGCATTCCCCGCGAGGTCCGCGCTGAAGTCACAGAGCTTACTGCGGTCACTTCGCTCGCTGCAGCGGCCGCGTTTGCGAAAGGAGCGCGCTGTTCAAACAGAAATAACAACTGCGACGTTTAGTTCGCGCTCGTCCTGTGTATACCTGTTCGTTCGTTTCGTGCGTCCTGCTTTATGTTTCAGCAGTGCGCTTCAAGTATCGAGCTGTGACGCATGATAGTTCGCGCTCGTCCTGTGTGCGTTGTTTTCGTGCGTCCTATGGGCTCGAGCGACGTGCTGACAATTTCGAGCTGCTTTCCGTTCTTCTCGTTACATACCAAAATGTTGCTATTGCATTCATGCTTCGCCGTTTTGGCGAAACTGAGACTTTTTTTATTGCAACATCGCGGTGACATAACATGTCGGACGAGCGATTCATCAGCAGTACAAACATCAGTGTGTCGGCGCGTGTTACTGTTGCTATCTGTTACACTCCTCCCCATCGAGGAGAAAAAAAAGGAACGATAATTCAGCCTCCCTCGTAGTCACAGCCGCACAACTGGTCTTCTTGTCCTGATGCTTCTTCGCAGCGTTGGCTGCTGCCGTGGGTAGTGGACACACTCGGAGTGTATGCTGTTGTGGCTTCACCGTTGTGTATCAAGACCGCTCTGCAACGGGAGCCGCATGCTCTGATAAGCACTCGGTTGGTAGCGAAGTTTGTTGCACATCCGTTTGCACAGCCGGTTGAACAGTCGCTTTTTCTAACACAGACTAGGTGGTTTACGAAGCTTGTCACACATCACCCTGGAGACGGTGAAGAGATATCTCGCATTCGGTGATCTTGGAAGCGAATTTGCTGGGGCGAAGTCTGCCCGCAGTTGCTCTTCGTGGCGCCGCCAACATCTACCGTCTGGCAAGACCACATCAGCGATGCTATCAGTGGCGCTGTCAGCGGCTCTTGCGAGATTCTAGGTTGGTCCCGGACGGAAGCTCCGTGCTTAGACAGGATGTCAGGGTCCTGAGGGCTTCGTGCTTTGAGGACTCATCATGGGCAATCTTGTGCTTGAGCTCTAAAATTAGATAGCTTAGATATTTATCTCATCTAAATTAGATTAGATAAATTAGATATTGTCATGGCACCAACATTACGACTGCATATGGAGTTTGTCCAAAGCAGTTTCAAGACGTGGCGTGGCTATGTGGTAGAGTGCCTGACTGCCACGCAGATAGCTTGGGTTAGATTCCTCCTGCGATCTTTATTTTTATGCTTTGCATTCGTTAGGTCAAAACGCTGCCGATGTCCGTGTTTCTTTAGGCTCTCGCAAGTAATATATATATATATATATATATATATATATATATATATATATATATATATATATATATATATCAGAACGTTTATTGAGGGAAAAACGAAAAGAAAACAGTGTTTAGGGAGCGGGTGGGTGGGGCCCCAGGGCTCCACTGGCTTGAGCGGCCCGCCGCGCCTGGTCGAGGAGTGCTAGTTGCACCACCCGATCCCCGCTGGCGAGCAGTCTCCCACTGCTCCCTTCCGGAAATTTTGCCGGCTATTTGCGCGAGTTAATTTCAGGTGGCCTGTTCTGGCAATCCCACGTTATGTGGGCGAGAGTGGGCCTGCCTCCGCACCACGGACAGCTATCGCTGTACATTGTGGGGTGAATGGCATGTTTCAAAGAAAGGTTCGGATATGTATGTGTTTGTATACGGCGCCAGTCGCAAGAGTCCCGCCCGGATAGATCAGGGTGGGGTGGACTGTACTGTCGTCGCTCAAGCCGTTGGTGCTCAAGGATGTCTCGCGGTAAGAAAGGGCTTTCATCGGAGTGGTCGGCCGCTCGGTTGATAAAAGCACGAGCTGCGCCGTCCGCTCTCTCATTGCCATCGAGTCCTGCGTGAGCCGGGCACCAGATGATCGCATGGTCCTGCGTTAGGTCGGGTCCTAATAGGCAAATGGTGCTGTGTGGTAGTCTCCCGGTGAGAAAGAGTCTACATGCGACCTTGGAATTGGTAAGAATAAATGATGATTGTCCCAGGATATCCTTAGTTTTAATAGCTAGCACGATGGCTGAAGCTTCTGCGGTATCCGCGGACGCAGCTCGAGTAGTGGCGCATGTGAGAAGCCCTTGACCTGCGGCCGCTCCTACGACTGCGAGGGCGTACTTGTTGGTACCGGATCGGGCGACATCTGTGTACACCGTGTCAGGATTTCCCCCGAATTGCCGCTGTAACTTGCGAGCTCGAGCGCTTCTACGACCTTTGTGGTATTGTGGGCTCATGTTTTGGGGAATAGGGGCTACTAAGATCATTTCACGTACCTGTTTAGCCATGGACTCCAGTTCTTCTCCCGCATACTGAGGACGAGATGGGTAACCTACACGGCATAGCAATTTTCTTCCAGGAGTGGTTAAGCTAAGCCTTTCGCGTTGCGAAATGAGCACTGCCGCGCGTAGCTCTTCAAAATTATTGTGGATACCGAGGGCTTCTAGGCGTTCAGTGGATGTTCCGATAGGTAGGCCGAGAGCCGCTTTGTACGATGTTCGGATCAACGCATTTAGGGCCTTTAGATCTGCCTTATTGGGGGCCTGGAAAGGAAGACTATATGTCAGCCGACTGAGGACAAAAGCCTGAACAAGCCGGAGCGTCTCAGCTTCCTTGAAACCTTTTCGGTGATAGGTGACTCTATAAATCATACGCGAGATCTGCTTCACCGTTGTTCGGAGAGTTTTGATTGTGTGGTCCACGCGCTTGTTACTCTGAAGCCAGAGTCCGATGACTCGCATTTTCTGGACCTCTCTTATCTGGTAGTCTCTTAAAAAGAGGTTGACCGGCTCGTGAATTCTACGGCCTCGGCCTCGGATTCTAATAAATTCAGATTTTTCGGGGCCACAGCTCATTCCGCTGCGGCGAGCGAAGTTTTCAACAGCGGTCACTGCGTCTTGTAGGATTTGTTCTTTTTGTCCTGAAGAGCCATTGGTGGCCCATAGGGTAACGTCGTCCGTATATAATGCATACCCTAGCCCTGGAATGCCGTCGATGTATTTGGCTAAGCGCCTCATGCCGATGTTAAAGAGAAGGGGGGAGAGTATCGCCCCCTGCGGTGTACCTTTATTGGGCATGTGGAAAGGATCTGAGCGCGTAGTGCCTATGCCTCTTGTAGCAGTGCGAGCGGTCAGGCATTGTTAATTTACATGCGAAAATTGACACCTCGCATGTAAATTAACAATGTCTGTTCTCACTGGTCGTGGGAAGCTATGAACTGTCAATCAACTGTGGCGCATACCCGCTTACCTTCGCCCGTGGAAGACGGGTATGTGCCACACATGTCTCAAGGAAAGGGTTTGATGACGTACGCGACCGGATTTTCGCGTTGTTCATGTCATGACCAGACAGTCATATTCGTCAAGCCCTCTTAGCCTCCCATGGCAATTTTGGTCTACACCAAACTAAGGAGGAGATCACGAGAGCACCCAGGCGTAGGCGGCTAGATAGATAGATAGATAGATAGATAGATAGATAGATAGATAGATAGATAGATAGATAGATAGATAGATAGATAGATAGATAGATAGATAGATAGATAGATAGATAGATACGTTCGAAGTGCTTTGGGTTCGCTAAGAAATGCTTCGCGTTTAATAATTAGGATCCCAGCAGCAATCGAACCCAAGGATTCTGCGTGGCAGTCAGGTACGCTAGGTCTAGAAACTGCTTTGCGAAAACAGCCTGTGCAGGCGTAATGGCGGTGCAACGTCAACTGTGGCTGTGGTACTGCCTATCTAAGTTTATAACAAAGCAATGAACACTACATATGCACTCCTACGATGCAGGCGTCATGTCAGGTGAACTTCTGGGGTTCCAGTATTGGCTCCGCTTTTATATCAGCCTGTATCCTTACTAAACTTAAAAAGCACGTCGATACACCTCGTAACGCTTGGCTCAACGACAAAAAATGCAGCATACTACTGGCTACCCATAAAGCCCATTCCCACAAGGCGTGGGATCTGCCGAATTTGCTTCCAATAAGTCTGAAGCCACGCATACTCTGTTTCCGCAAAAAAGTATCAAACATCAGGATCGAAATAAAATGCGCATTGTTTTACAGTTACATTCATTTGAAGCCAAGTAATATATTTTTAAGCGACTTCCGGAAAGCGGCACGCCGAACCAGTCGATAATGCCTCCATCAATACGGTCGCAGGCAGTATACAGAGCCAAGTGAACTTAAATGAAGACACACTGATTACTTAGCTGGTGCCAATAATCCATGCCTCAACGTGCATTGCCATTTTCTGGGTACTAGTCGACAAAGCAAGCATGAACAACTTGTATGCACAAATGTACCCATCGCCAATGATGGCCATAGCAAGGAACTCGCCTAAACCTGAACAAATTTAATACTGTCAAAGCACCACGCAGCGTAGATTTATTGCTAGATATTGAGGCAGGAATGATTTTTTCTGTAGACTTCTTCGCTTCGAGCTACTTACGATGTCGAATTCACTACCGTCGCTCACACCGCGATGTTGGCGCTACTCTGCAGTATGTAGCAATATGAAAGATTTGATTGTATTATGGAGGTACGGATTTGATTCGCTGAGGCGTGTTGCTAGGGTTATTGTTTCCTGGAACTCAGTACTACCGTATATATACATGACTGACATCACAATATTCCCTGCGCTCTTTTCTGTGTAATATGTGTAGGCTTTACATCTGCACAACAGTAGGGCCAAGTAGCTGATATATGATGGCGCCTTAGAAATAGTGATATTGCAGTAAAGCACCCATGAACAATGGCAGAGCGCAGATCATACGAAATATGCCTGATTTATACGCTGTCTTCAGACATCGAAGCTATTTCGTGATAACCGACGAAGAATATTTATTACCGCAAGATGACCTGTATATACAGGGTATGAAAATGTCGTCATGACGAAAGGGTTGATGAGTTATTATATTAAGGGAAAAACTGCTGCTCTACGGGCATCGGCAAATGTCGCTATCAGTTCGATTTGTACCTTCTCTGCCAAGTTATGGACGGAAAATTACTGTGGGTTCCAGTTATTCCGTGCACGGTTTTTTTATTAGCACAATGAATTTGACAGCACAAATGACGTGTTCAGTCCCTGTGGTAAACCGATAATCCATCGGAAGGTAGACGGCGGGTTGTCGTGCTTTGCTTCTCGGCACTATTAAAGGGACCAACAACTGATTTTTCTCGACCCAGTTTTTTACAGCACGACAGGAAGCTCACGCTTCGTAGCGTTTGTAGCTGCAGTGGTTTATCCAAAAAGCACGTAGTTATTTTATAAGCAGTATTTTTCGATCTGAAAAGCACCAAACACGCATGGAGGCTTGCTCCAGCAACGCTGAGAATTGATAGCGATGCCACTAGCCTTAGTGAAAGCTGTCGTTCTACTTTCGCAGGAGTTACTGTCACTATGCTAAACCACCTTTATTTTGAGTTTTCCAACCATTTTAGGAAATAGCAAGCTGTTACAATGAGATGTGTGGTTTAATACACCTTCCTGCTATTTGTACAGCGTTGTGCGCGCCTGCGCCCAAGGTTGCCTGCTCCTGTGTCATGGATGAATTGTCCCGGCGTCGTTACTCTCTCGATACACGAGCCAAGCCAAGTAATCGAAAACGTAACTGTGCATATGCACGGCCGTACCGAGTAGCAGCGCGCGTCATTTCTGAGACGAAGTGTAGGTAGCAAAACTATGTCGCTCCAAAATCTTAGCGACCTGGAAACTGCGTGCACGGTTGTATGAGCACGCTTTAAAGTTGCTCAAGACGCGCTGACGAGCATGGGATCATTATGTCACGCGAAGGCAGCGCCACTTTAATGCATACTACTAAAACAGACCTGTATGTACATTATTATGGAGTAATACCTTTTAATATAAAGAAACGAACAATATGTCAATACTAATGTGACGTTAGTGTCAGGTTTGGGCCCAGGACCACTCAGCAAGGAACTGAATCGAAACACGAGTGCACACACACACACACACACACACACACACACACACACACACACACACGAGAATATATTTACAGGAAGACGTAACGCTTAACGAATAACACTTAAAGTAGTAGAGACGTGCAGTACTAGCTGTATTCAATGTCTCTAAGTTATAAGTGTCTCGTCGTGTTCGATGTGGCTTGCTGGACGCCAGCGCCGATCGCTCGTGGACTGTGCGCCGTCTGGCTCGTTGCCGTCCTCAACGTGCGTCGCACCACGCCATGACACGGCCTTCTGCCGCAGCAGCTCTCCGCCACCACGTTCGTCTCAGCAGCGCACTGGGGTCGCGCCAGCCACCCGGAACGGCAGCAGAAACATCGGCCCACAGCAAGGAAACTCGCGGCCACTCTGGACGGCAGCCAGAACCACGGAACTCGCCTGGTCCCTGGGCCAGTCACCCAGCCGGAGTCCAGGTCTCGTTCACCGGTTGTCCAGCTGTCAGGAACGGAACCACGGAACAGCAGCGGATCGCCTGGTCCCTGGGCCAGTCGCCCAGCCGGAGCCCAGGAACGGTAGAGCGCCTAGACGACGTTGTCTAGTTCCCCGGGCCAGACGTCCAGCCGAGAACTGACTGTCCTTCCATGCGCTGCCTCGAACCACCGCACGCACCACGCGGCACGCTTCGTTTTCTTCATCGCCCCCGCACGGCGAACACTGAGTTGTTTTTTTTCCGCGCCTCTGTATCATGACAACTAACAAAAAAATCGTCGACCGCGTACAGCAATCAACGGTCACGTGGCCGCCTTCATCGGATCATTCAGAGGCGCCACAGGTCATTTTTCGCGACTTTCAATTAAGAAATAAAAATATAAATCCATCTCTCACGAAAAAAACAGGGTTGGTTTGAATCAGTGCGACGGACAATGTTTAGATCAGTGGAGTCAACTTATTTCATATTCTGGGCAGTTGTCGGTCCCTTTAAGATAAATGGCGAAGCCAACACCACCCCCGACATCACCAACATGGATTTGTCCTGGTTCGATCCGCCAACGAGATTCTCCGATCTTCAGCGGCTCTGACTAGTAGAGGTAGAATACTGGCTCTCTTTATACAATGGGTTGAGTACCCCCTATAAAACGGGGGATGTCCTGAAGCTCATCTACACATACCGCTGCTTGGTCACGCTTATTTTAATGCAGAAGTTCGCGCAGCTGAGCTTCTGAGCATCCTCCCATTCGGATGGGCAACTAAGCCCGGTAGGGCGCTTGAGCTCCCCCCAAAACTAACTTGTTTAAATAAAAAGTTGTTTTCATTTATTCAGTGCCACCTGAGGGGTGCCGCTAGTGTATATCATAAAAACGAATCTGACCGTCGCACCAGGTCTTATTTCAAAACGCGCATTACGGAAATATTTGGTCGCCCCGTACTGCAGAAGCTTCGTACAGCAGAACGCTTGCGCAGCCGTTTCCAGCAACGTGCTGAAAATTTCACAAACTACATTGAACTCATCATGCACCTTTGTAAGCACGTCTACCCACTGGGACCGATTCTGCAGTATTCGGCGGGTCCGTTACAATATCATGACTTCAGAGCACCGAAGACTGCGCATGCCACATGCTCCTGCCTAAAACTTACGAGTGGTTGTCGAAGTCGCTGAACTTCGTCGGAGCTATGAATAATTTTGGCGGTGTTCTTCCGCGCAGGATACTCTTGTATGAAATATAGCCGCCGTAACCAACAACAGTGACCTGCCCTGCGAAATCAAGGAACATTGCATGAGCGTGCTTCACATTTGGGCAGTAGCGTAGATTGCAAGATGAATGCCTGAGACTGGGCTTTCAGCTTGCAGTCCATTGGCAATTTTCACTGGCTTTCCCTGAGACGAGACGCCGACTAGTTAGCAGAATTCTTTTCTCTGCAATAAGTGGTCATTATTACAATGCAAACCAGCGTACCGTCTCACTTTCTTTTTGTAATCTTTATTTCTTCAGTGATAGAGCATAGAGCTCACGAACTAATACGACTGAATGCAATTTTCAGTGTTGTTGCTGGTAACATTGGTCTTGTCCAAATTAATCGCACGGTCACACAGTCGCGGAGAGCTCCTGCCATGTGCGTGTGAACTGCAGAGTGGGTCTACTTGTAGCATCCGAGGCATCTCGATTGAATAAAAGAACTCATCTTGAAGCCCAATACAACTGTTCATTTACTTATTTTTGCGCCAGAAATAAAAGCGCGAGTCATAAGCCGATCAACCCTTTCCGCCTATAATTATAGTTGGACGGCCTTTAAATGCGTCACTTTACTAATTATTTCAATGCACTTGATATTCCATTGTTATAACAGGAAGTGGCAATGAGACGATTTTTTCTGTTTTCTGTAATTTATCTAAATTACCATTTTTCTGTAATTCTGAAGTCACACTTATTCTGTTTCCGTAAAGAACAATCAAATATCGGGCTCGATATAAAATGAGCATTCTTGTGCAGTTACATTCATTTGGAACAAAGAAATATACTCTTTAAGTGACAGCCAGAAAGCGGCACACCGAACCAGCTGAACGTACTAGTTCCTCCATCAATGCGATCACAAGCAGCAATGCACAGCAAACTGAAGGTAAATGAAGACACACTGAGTACTTAGGCGGCGCTAATCATCGATAGCTGAACGCGCACTGCCCTTTCCTGAACACTAGTCGACACAGAAAGCACAGAGGACTTGCGTCCACAAATGTAGCCATCGGCAATGATGGCCATAGCAAGGAACACGTTTATCCCCAATTAAGACAACAATGTAGAAGCACCCAGCAACTATAAATTTATTTGCTTTAAGCTACTTACGATCAAGAATTCTCTACCGTCGTTCAAACCACGATGTTGGCGCAACTAAAAGGTTTCTGCAGGGAGTTTTCAACGGATGAGGGGACGACCGATTCCACGGAACATTCGAGGTCTTCTGCGGTAGGTAGCAAAATGGAAGCCTTTATTCTAATATGGATATACGAATGTGATTGGCTGTGCCGTGTTGCTAGGGTATTCTTGAATAGAACTCCGTGCTACCGTATATATACATGACTGACATCACAATAGTGAATATGTGAAGGCTTCAGATGTACAGTTCAGCAGGGCCAAGTATCTGATATATCATTGTTCCTTAGGAATAGTGACACTGTAATAACGTGCCCATGAACAATGACGGAGCTCTCAACATGCGAGATATGCCCGATTTATGTACCACCGTCAGACTTCAGAGCTACTTCTTGATAACCAACGAACAATATTTATTAGGGCATATCTTGCTGCATATACAAGGTATGACAATGTCATGATGTCTGAAAAATGTCGTATGAACATATCAATCCGTCTCTGCCAAGATGTGCACATAAAATTACTCTGCGTGACCACATTATTCGTAGCATGAGTTTTCTTCGTTGCGCAAAGAATTGGACAACCAAATAACTTGTTCACTCTATGTGATAAAGCACGACTTCAGCGGAAGGTCGAGGGCGGGCTGTCTGGCTTTGCTTATCGGCAGTATTAAGATAGATGGGTGCAGCGGTTGCCAGGCTTGGCTACTTTCTGAGGCCTGTGGCGGTAGAAAAAAGTCATGGTTACTTGCTACTACTTGGCTACTTTTCTGCCCCCTCGACTGGCGCCAAATTGTGACTATCTGGTGACGCTGCTGGCGTTCGAGTATAAGTCATAAGTGTATAAGTCATGACTCGAGTATAAGTCATGAGTTCGACTATAATTCATGCATGTCTTAGTGGCCAAGGTTTCTCTGCTCCCAAAATTTAAATTTTCGCCTGCAGTATACAAAACCAAGCGCTCCCAGATGACTCGCTGAAATTCAGAAAATATCGTAGCTTGGTGCCTAAATTTTCACACTGCCTTTCGATGAATTCGACTTTAAACCGAAGTTGGAAGTGAAGAGGATAATGGAAAGCGCTCCGTATTTCGCATCGACGGCGCTCTGCCTACAGCGACAATAAAATCGGATGTCCGACAAACTGCTTGTGTCATTTCTTGGAACTAGGTGCAAACGCGGATTGAAAGATTATTATTAGATTATAGATTATGTTCGGATTTAGTGATCGCGCAAGAAGTGATCGTGAAAGTTAATTGTGGAAACCACGCGTCGGAAATTTCAGGATAGCGCCACAGATGTGCAGTGGCAGTGCATGCGGCCTGCATGCGCGGTTTAAAAGCGGCAGCCCGTGGTCTGCACCAGCAGAAGAAACTTCATTATGCAGAACCAACCTATTGTTAAAGTCAACAACGTATGCTTAAATCTCAACAATGCCCATTTGAAGTGTTGGCACCGTACTTACTTGCATTTTCGACCAAAGGCTTTTAGGCCGTATAAGTAAAAAATATTCCTCGACGATTACGATGCTGCCTAATGCGAATTCTGAGCGTAGCTTCATGTTGGGGCAAGGCCAACTGTGTTTGAAGTTTTGGCTTTCCGCAAGTTATCGATTACGCCATAAATCATAATTTCTGTGAAGCAGGACATCACCCCTACCAGTATTATTTTTATGCGGAGAAGCGAAGGGCCCGCAACACATATGTGATGAATTATGTGCGCTTTGTTGATACTGTCGGTAGCTTATGACGATGAACAATTATGGCTGAGCACTTTGCACTGGGTGGGAAGCATTGAACCACGCGCTCTTTGCGCAATTAGCGTTGTCTGAGCACTGGTTGTTATTTTACTCTGCTGCGTCGCCAGACATCAGTAAGGTATTATGTGCACTTTTTTGATGCTGCATGTGGCTGATGACGATGAAGAATTGTGGCTGAGCCCTTTGCAGTGGGTGGGAAGCATTAAACCACACACTCGTTGCGCACTCAGCGTCGTGTGATGACTGGTTCTTATTTTACTCTTCTGCCTCGCCAGACATCTGTAAGGTATTTGTGCACTTTGTTGATGCTGCATGTGGCTGATGATGAATTACGGCTGAGCACTTTGCTGTGGGTGGGGAGCATTAAACCACACACTCCTTGCGCAAATAGGGTTGTGTGATGACTGTTTCTTATTAACACGAAAGTGTTTTATGCCGGGGTCCACCAAGACTTCAGTGACGTATTTCCGTCACGGAAATGACGTCGCAAAAATATACACAATCGGATGGCAAAGAAAAAAAGGTACCGTCAACGGGCATCGAACCCACGGCCGCTCGGTCCGCAACAGCAGATGCCGGGCACGCTATCCACTGCGCCACGGTCACAGATTCTAGGGGGCTTTACGAACGCGCCTTTTATATCTACCACTCTCCCGGTCGGCTGGGTGGTGGCATTGGTGGTGGTGACTTTTGGGGGCGGTAAGGTAAAGTAATTTGTCATTGCTGCGGCCTCCGCGACTAGCACCTGCAACGCGTTACGCGTCCGCCCCATTGGGCGCGTTTTCAATAGAGGTTCAATTTTGTCAATGCCTTAACACACCGCGAGGTGGCGACCTTTGCCCAAGCGTCGTAATAGCGTCGGCCTCGCTGAGCATCACGCTAATACAAAGCAAAAATAGCTCTACGACGCGCGCCTGCCTCACCTGTCTGGAACACCACGTTCCATGCTCACGTGCTCGCCCCGAGAAAAATCGCGGCTGCGCTACCGGGGCGGCACGACGCGCTTTGCGTTTCCCTCTAGTCCGGCCGTGGTGTTCAATCATTTTAACATGCCGCGGGATGGCGAGCAATTTCTGCGTCCAATATGCGACGCTCTTCTGGCTATCACACCTAGTTCGCTGATTTCGCTTTCACCGCTAACTACTACAGGTACCACAAGGGTTTGTTTAATCATTTAGCAGAGACGTTAGTTATCGGGATGGAGATGTACCACCAATCACCAAAGTGGGTGCATACACGTTAAATGGCGCCATTAGCTGCCAGACATCAATATACATTGTGCAAACTTTCTTATATCAATGTACAGTAAGCATTCAGTTACTTCTGTAAGGCCACGCTTTACTTTCGTGTTATTCCGATTCCTATGACGGAGGGATCAACAGTGTTTTTTTACTATTCTGCCTCGCCAGACATCTGTAAGGTATCATGCGCACATTGTTGATGCTGCATGTGGCTGATGACGATGAAGAATTACGGCTGAGCACTTTGCAGTGGGTGGGAAGCAATAAAGCACGCACTCGTTGCGCAATTAGCATTGTGTGATCACTGGTTGTTATTTTACGGTTCTGCCACGCTATGTTACTGAGGTTAACGCGATTTTTTGCCCGACATGACGTCTGTATATGGTCTTTTTGCAAAATTAGTTTCAAGCACCAGCGCGGCTTTACTTCCATGAGGGTCTAACGGAAATTCTTTTTTTATTGTCCTCTGCAACACGTCCCAAAAGTACACAGTGCAGAAAGACGTGGTCAGTTCTTTCAGGTGGGTTACTGACTAAGAGTTTGTTGTAAGCACTCAAGTGAGGAAAGTTTCAATACAAGGTCACATGAAGGAAGTTGTTGCAAGTGTGCGATATTTGAGCATCTACATTTCTACCGAGTACCCTTTTTCTGTTGGAAAGAAAAAGCTTTATAAGGATATACGTGACATCGTGTTGCCCATCCCAAAGTACAGAGCGCTATATACTGCAGGCAAGGGTCAGAATGTACTTAAGCGAGTTAGAAAAGTAGAAGCAACTTCAAATGCAAAATCTTTCTTTTTTAAATTGCACACAGAAACACTAACAGTACGGACCTTTTTAGAGGAGCGAGATTTCTGTCTGCCATGGGGCTCCGACCCGGATACAAGACCAGCAGGACAGTATTTCCAAGAAAATATGGCCGGGATTACCGAGGCAGAAAAAACAAAAGATTGCGTGCCTTCATGGTTGGCTAGGGTAGAACCCCTGTTTACTATGAAGAAATTTTAAAGCACAATGTTGGTCATTCAGTGGTTGATGGTAGATATGTGCCTACATGTTAGTGGTGTCTTGTAACATAATTCTGTTGCCCCAGTTTGTATGACGTACAACCGGAGATAAAGAAAAATTGGGCAGATCTCACACCTTGTGGGAATCGGTTTTATGCGAAGCAGTCAGCCAGTAGTTCTAGGCTGCATTTTTCTTTTGCCTTGAGTGAAACGTTACGAGGTGGATCGACGTGTTTTAGTAAGTGTAGTAGTTGTGTGCACATCGTGTGCTTACAATGCACGGCGATAACACTGGCGTTTAAAAGGTGACTTACGGTCTGACGGCCCCGCCATGGTGGTCTAGTGGTTATGGCGCTCGACTACTGACCCGAAGGTCGCGGGATCGAATCCCGGCCGCGGCGGCTGCATTTTCGATGGAGGCGAAAATGTTTGAGGCCCGTTTACTTAGATTTAGGTGCACGTTAAAGAAGCCCAGGTGGTCGGAATTTCCGGAGCCCTCCTTTACGGCGTCTCTCATAATCATATCGTGGTTTTGGGACGTTAATCCCTAGCAATTATTATTATTACGGTCTGAAGTAACGTCAGCACTCACGTTAGAGCACATACGTCAGTATTGTCGCAACGAAGTGCACTTTATGCCGGGACGATGTGAATATCGTACGTAACTTTCGTTAGCGTATAGATCCGGGGTGGAGCGACGCTTGAATATGCCTTGCTGAATCATAGGAATACAAATTTAATGTTTGTTAGACTGCTATAAAAGCGGAGCCAACACTGGAACCAAAGACGTTAACCTGACACGACGTGTGCATCGCAGGAGCGCAGATGTAGCGCTTATTGCTTTGTTATAGCCAGCACCACAACGACAATTGACGTTGCAAAGGCATTACGCTTGCATGGGGTGTTTTTGCAAAGTAGTTTCCGGACCTGGCATGGCTCTGTGGTAGAATACCTCACTTCCACGTAGAATGATCGGGTTCGATTCCTGCTGAGACTAATTTTTATTCTTTGCAATCGTCGAGCCAACGCCGCAGGTGTAGGTTTTTACCAATGTCTGCTGTCGCCGTTCTTTGGTCGATATAAACATTCAATCACCTGTGGCGCATACCCGTACACCGCGGTCCGTGGTAAACGGGTATGTGCCACACGTATCTGGAGGAAATGGTTTCGACGACGTAGGCGGCAGGATTTTCACGTTATTCATGTCGTGAGGACACAGTCATATTCGTCAATTCCTCTTACCCTCCCACGCTAATTGTGGTCTACACCAAGTTAAGGAGGCGATCACGAGAGCACCCAGACATAGGCGGCTAGATAGATAGATAGATAGATAGATAGATAGATAGATAGATAGATAGATAGATAGATAGATAGATAGATAGATAGATAGATAGATAGATAGATAGATAGATAGATAGATAGATAGATAGATAGATAGATAGATAGATACGCTCAAAGTGCCAAAGGTTCACTAAGAATTGCTTCGCGTTTTAGACACAGACCAGCGCGGCTCTGTGGATTCTAGCTGCCACGCAGGGGGCCAGGGTTGAAATCGCATTGATTCGGGGATATTTTTTTTCTCGTTTTATTTTTTATTATGTCGGTTACTTTTTCATGTCCATCGGTTACACCACTGACGGCAACGGCAACGGCGACAGCGCTCAACACAGGAACCGGCGCCGAAGAGCTGCTCTCTAAAACTTCACAGTTGTTTTCACATATGCGAGACTACTTTTGGCTACTGTTACAAGTCACGGCTTGAAATGGGTAGTTTACGGCTAGTTTTTAAATTATTTTGCTATTTGTTTTAGTTAAGACGAACCTCCACATCGCCAATATTTATTTGTCCTGCCTCGATCCGCCAACTAGATTTTCCAGTCGTCAGCGGTTCCGAGGGATACGACGTAGAGGATTGGCTCTCATGATACAAGTGCTTCAGTACACGCAATAAATGCCACGATGCACTGAAGCTCAGTTACGCGAACTTATACCTCACGAGTCAGCGCTAACTCACCCGTAAGGTGGAAGTTCGCGTAGCTGAGCTTTTGAGCATATTCCCATTAAGACGGGTGGCTAAGGCCAGTGGGGCCCTTTAGTAAGCTTCCCCCCAAAACAACTTGCTTCAATAAAAATATTTCTGTTCAAGCCTGGTAGCACACTAGAATTTATGTTTCCCGGTCTCTCTCCCAGTTCTGTTCTACCTCAAGGGTGCCGCTAACGGGACCCTGGCGCACACCCGACAATCACCCAGTGTGCTTATTCTGTGATATTACCGGTCACGTGGCACAGCGCTGTCGCCGCCGCAAATAGCTTCAGGTGTGTGGGCTCAGGTTAACGTTTGGAGCCACGGGCTAGCTGGAGCCCTGAGAGGGAGCACCTATGCGGTGGCAAGAAAAACGTATTCACCTTTACACTTTACTCACCAGTGGCAAATTGTTTTTTTTTTTTCTCAGCGGCAGGGTGACCGCAAGCCCATAGCGTGTGCGTTCCCAGGCTCTCGTCGGTCTCGTTTAACAGCAAAGCGGTTTGGGGTCGAGGTTTTCCCGGAACTATGGGCAGTCCAACAGGCCCGCGACGCAGCAAAGAGACTTCGTCTTTGTGTTCCGACGTGCGAGCGGCCCGCAACCTGCTAGAGCGCGTTCCGAAAGACCATAATAAAGTATTTTCCATCGATCCATCGGCATTACGCGGCTCGCACCTTCTAGTAGGTATGTGCCATAGCAGTTGCGCAAGCCCCGCTACTCACCCGCAGTGCGCTAAAAATGAAGAAGCTGCCTATAACTAGCCTAGCGATTATGCGCCAAAGCTATGGGCAAGCCGCACAACTCACCTCCGGCAGTGGCGTAGCCAGGGAGAGGAACACCGGGCCTGTGCCCCCCCCCCCCTCTCCCTTACGAAAGAAATTTCTGCCATCGCCCCTGACATCCTGGTGCACTAAAAATGAAAAAGCTACCATAACTAGCATTGCGGGTATGTTCCACAGCAATCGGGCAACCTCCACTACTGACCTCCGGCCCAAGAATATTGTAGCTGTCTATACCTATCCTGAACGTCCCACGGACCGCGTACTATGAATTAAGGGTGAAATCAGCATTTGTTTTCCGGCAGGAGGCAAGCGTATCTGATCCAAAAGCCCGGAGGTCTTTCTCGAATATTCGGCGATGGCTAAATTCGTGCGCTTTCCCCAAAAAGGCGCCCGTCGTGAGCGTTGAAGGGAAAAAGCGCGCGAACGGCAACGACGACATCATTCTGGTGCAGAAATCCGCGCAAGGAATGTCAAAGTCAAG
Organism: Rhipicephalus sanguineus; assembly: GCF_013339695.2. NCBI lineage: Eukaryota > Metazoa > Arthropoda > Arachnida > Ixodida > Ixodidae > Rhipicephalus > Rhipicephalus sanguineus. Next base: position 132,147,578 of record NC_051179.1, on the reverse strand, counting down.
CGCAAGCGGAGCGCAGAAGATGAGAGCTTCGCTTGAGAGATGCTGAGGTTAGATGTGAACAGCCCGCGTCAGACCCTGAATTTAAATACTTAGAGGACGCTTCAGCTTGGTCTTCAAGAGTACAGCGTGACAGCGTAATCGCACCTTTTTCGCATAGCCATCTCAATCGCTAACCTGCCTTCGTTTGTCGATCAACTCGTCAGCCGTGTCGCGGCCGATGGCCTCACGCCAACTCCGCTCCCGTCCCAGTCCTTTCTCATCTCCGCGTGCTGGGGTTGATACTACAGTCCAACCGTCATAACACACACACTATCGACAAGCTCTCGCTCTCGGTACAGCAGATCGTGCGTATATATGCTCGCCCGTGCCCGTGCGCGGCGTGCGCGCATGCGAGAATACACTCTGCTCAGCCTTGTCAACGCTTTCGTTTCCCGCCTCACGTAAGGCCTTCCTTGTACTTGTCTCCTCAAATCAGAACGCGACAAAATTGACCTCATGATCCGCCGGGCATGCAAGACTGCCCTCGGCCTTCCCTCCAACGCGTCCACAGATCTTCTCCGCCTGGGTATAGGTTCCGTGCAGACGTAACTCTGCTGCCCCGGCGAAAGCGTCCCTAGCGGCAAGAAGCGCAGATTTGGCGGGATGCTCTCAAGCGCTCGCATTGGGGTGAAATCGAGGAACGATGCCTTTTACGATGACATACTTTTCGTGCTTTTCGCGCTTGGCCAGTGACCAGAGCGACGGTCCGTGCGCGTTATCATCGCGATCAGTCAGCCGCGCGTGGTGGACGATAAGAATAATATAGCATGAAACATCGCTCCGTGATTGCACCCCTACTCGCTCCACGCTCCCGCTCTGACGGCGCGATGTATTTTCGTGGGCAGAGTTCGTTTTGAGTTGGTTGCGCTGTTGGTAGGAATTTCGAACTCCAGGAATAATTGCTGCGTTCTTGGGTACAATAACACCTACAGGAATTCTCCGGGCACGCGTTTTTACCGGTTTCCATTTAGAGAATATGAACGGAATCGGCGTGAACGGTAGATCGCACACGTTCGACGACAAAAGTGAGTTTTGTGAATAGATGGGGTATTTTTTTCTGGGGGGGGGTGCATTTGCCCGCGATTGTTGATCTGCCGAGCAACACCATTTTCACAACGCCGTGAACTTGCCCCGATTCGAGGGGGTCCGTGCTCTTCTTCAGGTTAGCTCCTCGGAAGAAACTATATCACGTAGCTCTCTGAATCCAAACCGTAATAATAATTGGCACACTTTGCAATGCCATGCCAGCAAAACACGAGCCGCGGCAACGAACTCGGCTGCACTTGTTAAGTCGGCGTGCCATGGCCGTTCGATGGAAAGCGTTTTTTTCATTCAGCGGCCGTGACAGTGCGATTGCTGGTATCGCCAGTTTCAAGCTGCCGCTGAGTTCGCTGTCGCGTTAGCCCGAGGGTGATAAGCTGTGATTGTTTAGTGAGCGAGACGGCCCGCGTTACACGTGCGCAGTTTCGCTCAACGGGCTCGTCACCTCCGTTGCATTCCCCCAGTTCATGCATTTTAGGTTGCCGCGTTCGCCTGGATACACGAGGTCTGGCAAAAAGAAGCACACGCGCTAACGCTACGTTCTCTGACAGATGCTAACAATGTCACGTCTTTTGGAAGCAAACGGGAAAGAAAACGCCTCAAGCGAAGCACCCAAACACAGCGCAGTGGCTTGCCGCCGCCTGCGTCATCCCGCCAAATCTGCTGCCGTGGTCGCTTTGGCGCTGGAGGCAGCGCGCGCCTGTGGCGGCTCCTAACGTATGCACGGTGCCCATACACAACACTCTCAACGAGTTGATTGAAGCTCATCGCTCCGCTCACGGGCAACGCCTTTATCGTTCGCCTACCCGTCGCCACATCCTTTCCTCCATCGGCGGCGACACCTCCTCGCGTCCACCGGAGCTGGTCTCACTACCTCATGCTGCTCGAGCGGCGTTGACCATCAAGCCGCTACTCAAGAATATGCTCGCGGGTGTTGTGCCTCAGCACAAAGGCCGCAATGTCGCAGACTTTCCAACGACGAAGGTTACTGGAAAACGGAGCCTTCGCCCAGCCGGCCCTGACAACTGACGTTAGTCGTCGTTCTTCCACGCTGCCCAGCGACTGAGAGCAGTATTCCTGAGGGGGATGGAGGGGTCCGACAATGGCGCTCTCAACACAAAAAGATCAACTACTGCGAGCAAGAAAAGGGTCAACACCTGCGTGGAGAGGACACATCAGAATGGACTGGTACCTGATTTAAGGCCGTTCCGGTCCGTTGTTAGAGGAGTCGCCCCAGCCGACTTGGTTGTGCTGGCAGGCCTGTTCACTGAGCATCGGAACTATGTAAATATTGTACATAAAGTATTTTCGTCCATCAACTTGTCCTTCTGCCTGCTCCGAGCACGATGCAGACCCGTGTTCGCACCGGCCACGCAACACCAGTCCAACATGGTGAGGTACCAGGACCCCTAATCTCAGCTGCGCACCAGAGGGACGACCACGGGTCCCAACACGGGCCACCACTACGCTCGCCGCCAAGCCCGTGCGGTTATACTTCACGCCAAGTACGCCGACCACCCGGCAGTCGTCTACGTGGATGCAGCCCGATACGACTCACCAGAGGACCTTCGTAGTCGTTTCCATGTCGCCCTCCTCAGCATCGGGCTGGCAATCACGGACGGCACCGTCCGAACATTCTAGGCTGTCGAGGTGGAGGGGCGGCCATCGGTTTGGCTGCGACCTCGGCAGATCCTGGCGTCATACTCAGCGACTCTCGCTCGAGGATTCGTCCACCAAGTGGTGGGCCGCTTAGGGTCGGACACCCCGATGCCAGAAGCCCTGTTCACCTACCACTACATCCCCCATCACTGTCGCCTTGAGCGATACGCCTGTTCTGGCCCGTCACGGCAGACTTCCCAAGCGCTCCGAGATCGCCTGTAGTCTGAGATCGCCTGCCTCTTACCCTTCGTCCTAGTTTCGCGCTGTTCTCATCAGCACAAGACAAGGCGGTGGATAGGTCAGTCACACGCACAGACGCACTCACGGCAAAAGGACTTGATGACATACCTGCCTATATTGTGAAGCGCCTGGGCGATGGAGCCTCGGACGCAGTGAACTTTATCTTGTTTCTTCTGGCGTTCTCGGGTTTTTAAAGATAAGCAGCCTCGTAAGACAGACCTCAATATTTTCGGCACTCATTTTCCTGTTTATTATTTCGTGGTGTGATGGAGCTGGTGCTTACGTAGAGTTCGGCGACTTCCTCTGCACAGAATATAAATTAGGTTGTCCAAAGCACCGCACTGAATACATATTACTAGCGGAACTGAAACAGGGACAAAGCAAAGATGCGCACAGGACGACCAATGCGGGTGGTAAGCAGAAGTTTTGCGGTGGACTGCATGGCGCTCTTTGAGAAACGGCTTCGACGACATCCGAGAAGTAGACACGGCGTCTACCGCTGAGAAGCTCCTGGGGTCGACTGTGACGCAGTGTGAATAGGTGTAGCAGGAAGGAGGCAACATCGCGCGCTGCAGCCGCTGGGAGGGCAGCGGTTTCGGCGTATCGCGTTAGATGGTGAACAGCGACGATGGCCCAGCGGTTACCTGCCGACGTCAGAGGAAGTGTTCCATATAAATCGATACCCACGCGCCCATACGGACGGTTAGGGCAAGGTAATGGTTGTAGACCTGCTGGCGACACGTGCGTCGCAGGTTTTCGGCGTTGGCAATCGAGCCAGGAGCGAACGAGCTTCTGCACGTAGCGGTGCATCCCTCGCCAAAAATATTGTTGTCGAATGCGGTGGTATGTTTTGAATACCGCAGAATGCGCGCATTGCGGATCAGAGAGAGAGAGAGAGTACTCGCATATTTAAGAACGCAGACTGCGCGGTATTACTAGTAGCCACTGGCGGCCGTCGGCGTTCTAATTGCGTCGGTGCAGTAGGTCGTCACGAATGGCGAAATTGTGGGATTGACGACGTAGCGCACGAGTGGATGCTGTTGCCGACGGATCGGTAAGCAAGGCGACCAGCGAGGCAATCCTTTTATACTTGCGCTGTTCGTTAGCGATGGTGTGAACGTCGATGGAAGAAACAGCAATGAAAGATACTGAGCAGGGGGCATTGTCGTCAGGCAAGGAGGAATGCGAGAGGGCGTCGGTGTCAGCATGCTTCCGTCCGTTTCGGTACAGCACGCGGATGTCCTAGTTCTGCAGGCGAAGTGCACAGCGGGCGAGATGGCCTGAGGGATACTTCAATGAAGACAGCCAGCATAGTGCATGATCGTCAGTGAACATCAAATGGGCGACCATACAAATATGGTCGGGACTTTGTAAGGGCCCAGATAATCGCTAGGCACTATATTTCTGGGACGGTGTAGTTGGTCTCGACTCTAATAAGCGTACGGCTTACGTATGCCAAGACATATTCCGGGAACCTGGTTTGCGCTGCGCAAGGACAGCGCCGAGGCCTACACCTACACAGAAGACGCATCCATATCGATGAAATTATCAAGGTGACACCAATTTACAGATATCAGTACCAAAATTTGCAATGGAATACGTGGCGTAATACTTTCCTTGGTACAGTGTGCTTTTACAAGTGCCACAAAAACAACAGTGCATTTTTCTGCGGTATTGCATCGAAGGTGGTTGTGTTTCGCAATTCTTGTTGCTGAAATTCATTGTTAGAAATGTAACTAGAAGGAAGTTGTTTCAACGAATGAAATCTGTCTTGGCTACACGCGGTCCACTGTCGAAAAAAAAACTGTTTTTTTTTTCCTCTTCGAAAACGCCCTCTTAAAGTATTGCACGAAATACCTGCCATATATGGTCATTGTTATCAGACTACGTTATGTGCACTGCATGACGAAAGCCCCCAGCAAGAGTCTCGAATTCACTGCATAATATGCAAGTTGATATCATTTTATGCCAGCGACCTTCTTAATTTCGTCACTGCTAACTCGCTGCCGTCCTCGCTTGCGTTTATCGTCATTCGTAACCATTGCATTTCTCTAAGTGATCAACGGTTGTGTTTCCTACGCGTTACGTCACTAGCCCAGGTCGCTTTTTCTTCGTTTAATGCCGACTGGAATATCGGCTAGCCCTGTTCGCTCATTGACGCACCTTGCTGTCTTCCTATATCTCAAAGCTACGCTTGTCATTTTCCGTTCCTTTGCACGCTGTGGGCGCTTATCTTTTTTTAACAGTGGAGTTGTTTTGACAGTGGAGCTGTTCGTTCAGCCGGTTCGCGTCACCAGAAAACTAAGCTGCGCCTAGCGCGTGCAAATCTGACTCGGCCAGAGCGCTCTCTTCGTCCTCTTCTTCATCATAGCATTGATTAAGTATGCTCCGGACGACGCTTTTGGAGAAATGAGGATAGTTCTAGGGCATTTTTTGTATCGCCTAGTAATTTGGCGGGTAATAAGGACTCAATGAATGTGGCCAGCACACCCACTGAAGTTTACACGATGGATGTGCAATGATGTGTAATCCGTTTGCTTTCTGAGGAAAACAAAAGACAAGCACAGAACAAATAAACAGAAGAGAAATGAGAGAGAAAAACAGACAGGAACAGAGAGAGAAGACATAGCTAATTAAGACTATGCTAATGACGATCATGCTAATTGAGGTAATGCTAATTAGACGCAGTTAATCAGGGCCTTGCCGATGAATGTCGTACTAATTAAGTATTTTCTAATTAACATCATGCTAATTAGTTCTTTGTAATTAAGACCATGCAAAATAAGACCTTGCAAGTATAAGTCGCCCGCGGGCTCCGCTGTTAGTCCAGCCTTGCACCTCTAGTACAAGGTGCCCTCGTTGTTATCCTCGAAGCGTTTTTAGACACTTAAGTTACACCTGACGCTACACTAAGAAAACATTGAGTATTTCGGTGAGCCTTTCTGCCAAACAACAATAATCGTTATCTGGCTTGCTCGCGTTTCTTTTCTTGAAATCCCGGCTCTGGTGCACTTTCCTGTCAAGAATTCGATGTAACGCTGATAACGCGCGCGCCGTTCGTGAACGGGAAGTGCCGCGACCACGGTGATAACGCGAGAAATGAACGCGCCGGTGGATGACGATTATTGCTGTGTGGCAGAAATACTGCCCAAATACTCCATTTTTTCTTAAAGTGTATGCAACCCTCGTAAACATTGCCTTTAAAGCGAAATAAAATATTAAGTGCAGATAGATTATGGAATACATATACAAATATAAAATAATAGTTGGCAGGAATCTATAAAATTCCTTTCATTGCACCATTGTTGTACACGCGCATAATTATGCACAAATAAAAAGCAATATACGCTGGAGCTTACACAATAAAGACCGCAGCGGTAGCTACATGGTTGAGCGTCCGCTTATAATGCGGTAGGTACCGGGTTCGATTCCCATTGCCAACCGGACACCCAATGGTTTATACCAAAGGGTAACAGAGTACGCCAACCTGGCGCTGGCTTGTTTATGGGTACTCATCTCGGAAGGTGGCACCGCAAGGCTCTGGAAAGACGCCTGTGTTCAACTTAACCCACCACAGCCTTGCTAAAATAGCAGAGCGCACACCCCTGCTGTCGAAGGCGGAGAATTATTGCCGCCGTCTACCGCTTCCGGCCTGGTGTTCGGCAGAACGAAGTGCATAGGCGCTTCAGAGGGCACCCACCTGTGGTAAAAATGCGGCGTGGGACCGCCAGACAGAGGCTCTTTGCGGACCGGTAGCTTCCGAAAATTAGAGCGGCTTTCAGGTTTTTGATACGTCTAACTGAAGTACCGATAGGAAAGTCGCTAACCTCATTTTTCATCGCAGCTTCGTCGTCTTCGCGCACAGGATCGTTCGCGACAAACTTGTGCGCCATTTCCGCATTTAACTGGTGCTTTTTGTGAGCATATTTTCTTTGTCTTCAAAGCAGCAGCTACAAGAAGCGCCACCATCGTCGACTTCTTCCTCATCGACACGCGCTAGCTCTACAATGAACTCCTGATGGCTTTTGATATCCCTCTGTCATCTTAACACAGGTCATGACTGTGCACCACTAGAATGAAGAAGGCAACGGCATCTATCCTATGTAAACTTACCACCTGGAATGTGATTACTCATGCATATTTGAATACAAGGGGTGTTCATATGAAAAGGTAGGAAGCGACACTGTAGGTATAAATGATGAATTTGTTCAAACTATACACTATGTGCCTGATCACAACGATACCATTGATGAACGAGCCGAAGGATTTCTTGTTCCCGGAATTCCTGTGGCGGTTGGAGATTTCTGTTGTGAGTAGTTGAACAATAAAGATTCGCAGCGTGCACTTTAACTAAAATCGCACTGCGGGTCTCTGTGTGTAATCTTTCTTCTCTCTCTCATTGCCCACTAGCAGTGATTCTGCTGTGGGAAACACCGGCGCACTCTGTATGCTTCACCCATTCACCGGTTTCGCGTTAGTGGGGCTGAAACACCCTTCCCTACATGCTTCGTCCCTCCCCAGTCTTTTTCAGGCGACCAAACACATGGAAATCCCGGGCGATTAATGGTCACCGTTTTAACACCTTTCGCTGTCAGAAATCGTTTAACGCCCCCGTACTCCTTAATCGTCGAATTTTGCGATGTTAACGCCATCCTGTCCATACACGCACTGCCGCGTCAATTGGACGGCACTCGTTGTAAGAGCATCTGCTCTCTATTGCGCATGCGGGCGCCCCCGCATGCTCCGATCCACGGCGCAGACTCCAATTTCATCCCCAAATGTACAATCTCCCATAGCCATAGGTGTGCGCACCGGGCGGCAGTGGGCGCTCCTCCCCCCCCCCCCCCCATGTTACCTACGAAGAGCGGGGCGCAAAGTCTGCCACATGCATTGACTTAATAGGGAGCGGAGGCGCCGAGATGAACCTTCGTTTCCCCCCCCCCCCCGGTAGGAAACCCTTCGCATGCCTATGCCCATAGAGAGATAGGCATCTATGTAAGCGGTCATGTTGTTACGAGGTTTCGTACCTTTTCATTTCGACACCCCTTGGATATAGCTTCCAAAACTATCATTACTCCTACCCCTCCTTTCTGCTTCTCAAGGTGCACACACATGAAGGCGATGAGCGACCGGTCCATGCATCAGCCAGCGCGATCTCGCAACTACACTCATAAAATGAACATAAATCAGACTGCGAGTGACGATGCTCTTGTGATTGAAACTTGCACTTCGTTCAAAAGTGCAAATACTCGTATGTGCGGCTCTACAGGTGGTGTTCTTGCCCGGTTAGCACTAACACCATTAACGAGGAGCAAGCCTAAAATTGTTCGTTCAACAAACTACAAAAAGATCCACCGATGTTCGCTGGCCTTCGCGGGGAAGACGTTGAGGACTCGTTGGAGCAGTACGACCGCGTGAGTGCGCTTAACCCCTTGGACCATTATGCGAAACTGTCCCGCGTCCCTTTCTATCTGACAGGGGTTACCAAGACTTGGTTTTTCAACCACAAACTCGATTTCGCAGACTGGACCACCTTTAAGCAGCAGCTCCGTCAGACATTTGCGAACCCTTTTGTTCGTTCAGACATCACTAAACGGGATCTTGCTGAGCGTGTCCAACAGCCTGGCGAGTCGTACACTTCGTACATCGAAGACTTCCTCGCCCTCCGCCGCCGTGTCGACAGCTTCATGGCGGTAAATAGCGGCGTTCGCCACCTGCTCAAAGCCATAGACACCGTGGCATTCAACGCTCTCGCTGCAAAGAACTCCACCACAGTTGCAGATATCACCACTACCTGTCAGCGCCTCGACGATCTTCATCCTATACACTTGCACCCTTACACGCCTGGTCTCAGTGCAACCAAGGACAGCGAGCTGCGTGCTTGATTCGTTCTATTATCAGCGAGGAACTGCAACTACAAGATGCGTCGTGTTCTCTCGAGCTTCGCACGACGCCTCCTGGAGGCAGCCTCCGCAACATCGTAAGGGAAGAACTGGCATCAATGGCGTATACGCAAGTCCCGAGCCCGCATCCCGCACCAACGCCCACCTACGCACCGGTTTCGGCTCTCGCATCAACTTCCCAGCATGGGTCAACAATGGCTGCTTCGCTCAATCGTCTCTCACCAAGAGCCACGCTTCAGTCCTTCAGCGTCTGACGTCCACCTCGACCAATTTGCTATATTGCGAAATCCGTGGCCATATTTCAAGGTTGTGCCGACGACGTCAACAGCACGAAAGGCACGGCTATGACGATGAGTGTGCCCCTGTTCCACAACATCGCCGTTCATGACAGCTTTACCCACCTCACTCACCATCTCCGCGGAACTTCGGTGCAGCCGGTACTTTCCGTTCCTTGCATCGCCGCTCTCCATCGTCTATGCGGCGCTCCTCTTCTCCCCTTCGTCCGGTTACCACGGCATCTTATCATTGCCCGGAAAACTAAACAGTGCAGCTTCAGGAGGGAAAACTGCATCTTACGGACTACATCAAACTCCTCCGGAACAAAAGTAAAAGTGTACTTTCAATGTGTGTTGAAGCTATATGAACCGAAGCCTTGGTGGACACGGGTGCATTGTTTTCTGTTATTAGTTTCGACCTTTGTTCTCGCTTGCGAAAAGCGAAGACGTCGTATGATGGTCCTCCCCTTCGCTGTGCTAATGCAGTCTTTGTTCGGCTCTCCGGTGTTCGCACAGTGCGAGTCTTTTATCGAGGGCATTTTTCACCACATACAGGATCTTGTTCTGTCTTCTGTCTTCATGTACTAACGCGCTCATTGTGGGGCGGGACTTCCTCTCCTAAGCTTCAGCGGTGATATCCTTCACTGCGCTTTCGTCAGATATCGATGCTCATAGCTGACACCGAACCACTTTCTCTGGTGCCCCTCCAGGCGGAACCGCCATCTTTATCTACCTGTACCGATGGCCATGCTACAAGCGGCTGCTTTAACTGCCACAATAAATACCGTCAGCGCGAAAGGAATAACTTTTCGCTCTACTTCAAAAACGCAGCGCTTCGTTCGATGTCCATTCAAAGCTCTTGGGCCGCACTTCCGTTGCAGTGCATCGCATTGAAACCGAAAGCAATTCAATTGTATGCCGTCGCCCATATCGTGTGTCCTCCGCTGAGCGGAAAGTCATCGAGCACAACGTTGCGTACATGCTCAAACGGGACGGCATCCGGCCATCGTCCAGCTCTTGGTCATCACCTGTAGTGTTGGTCCGGACGAAGGACGGTTCTGTGCGATTCTGCTCGATTATCGAGCGCTTAATAAGATCACGCGCAAAGACGTGTACCCGATGCCACGAGTAGACGACACACTTGGCTCTCTCCATGGCGCTGAATTTTTCTCCAGCTTCAATCTCCATTCTGGGTATTGGCAAATAGGTATGCATGAAGCGGACAAGAATAAGACGGCATCTGCAACACCAGACGGGCTGTATGAATCCAATGTCATGCCTTTCGTTGAATGTAATGCCCCTGCCACGCTTGAACGCATGATAGACACAGTTCCGCGCGGCCTTTAGTGTAAAACATGTCTCTGTTATCTAGATGACATCGTTATTTTTTTCTACCACATTTCGTCAGCATCTTAAGCACTTGGACGAGGTTTGGATGTGTATCTCGAACGCTGGACTACAGCTGAACACGAATACATGCCATTTCGCCAACAAGAACATCAAATTGTTAGGCCACCTTGTCAGCAAGGGTGGCGTTCGGCCGGATCCTGACAAGCTTGCTGCCGTGGTCAGCTTTCCTCGCCCAGAAAATCAAAAACAACTACGAAGTTTTCTAGGCCTTGCACCCTATTTCCGCCGCTTCTTCAACCATTTTGTTGCCGTCGCGTTGCCACTGCACAAGCTGTTGACGTCAGGATTAGCCTTCACTTGGATCGACGACTGAGAGCGTGCTTTTTAAGCCCTCAGCATGCCTTAACATCCGACCCCGTTCTGTGTCACTTCTACAAGAACGCACCTACTTCCTTGCACACCGACGCTAGCGGCCATGGAATCGGTGAGTTCTTCGACAGCAGGATGCCAGTTCAAGAGAGAGAGTTGTTTCGTATGCCAATCATGCTCTCACGGCTGCTGAACAGAACTACTCGATGATAGAGCATAAATATCTTGCTGTCGTTTGAGCCATAGAAAAATTTCGACCATATCTGTACGGACGCCACTTCACAGTAATTATGGATTATCATGGCTTATGCTGGCTATCTTCTCTAAAAAACTAGTGTGGTCGCCTGGGTCGTTGGGTACTCCGTCTGCAAGAGTACAATTTTGACGTCAGTCCACGAGTCCGGCAAGAAACATCAAGATGCTGACGCTCTCTTTCGCTGCCCTCTGCCACTAGCATCGTCGAGTACGCTTGTCCATTGCGCGTCACGTGATTCACGACGATGCGTCACCCCTTACGTTATCCCAACTAGCGGTTACTGACACGCTGGCTTCTAGTCAATGCGCTCAAATCGCCTCGCGCCAGACTGATGATCCATACTGCAACCGCATTATCAAACGCCTAAGTGGCAGATTGCCTCCGCTTAATGCCAGGTTGCGTCGACAACTACGACAATTCAAGCTCGACAACAATGTTCTACATTGTTACGTTTACGCTACCGATGGACACCGATGGGTTCCAGTTCTTCCACGTTCCCTACGTCACCAAGTTCTCGAAGCCTTTCACGACGACCCTTGGGCAGGCAACTTGGGATTCCACAAAACATATAGCCGCATCAGGAGACGCCCCTTCTGGCCTGGCAGAATTCTCTACCTTTGTGGCCAAGTACGTTGCATCTTGCCCTCTGTGCGAACGACGAAAGCGACCTACATCATGTCCTGCTCGCCTATTACAGCCCATCACGTGTCCCGAGAAACCTTTCGGCATCGTTGGAATCGATCTAGTCGGTCCTTTCCCAATCACGCGATCAGATCATCGATGGATCGTGACAGCTGTTGATCACCTGAGACGGTACGCAGAGACTGCTCCTCTACGTACTAGTTCTGCCTCAGATGTTGCCGATTTCTTTCTAAACGCCATTGTGTTGCGTCATGGGGAACCTCGCGTCCTGCTGAGTGATCGCGGCAAGATTTTCCTACCCACCATCATTGAAGACCTACTGAGGACTTGTAGCACAGTGCACAAGACGACGTCAGCCTACCACCCTCAAACAAATGGGTTGACAGAGAGATGTCTTCGCACACTAACAGATATGTTATCCATATATGTTATCAAGGTGTAATATGTTATCCACACCTTGCGGCGGTGCCGCGGGGTTCATGAATCGGCGGCTGTGTGGCGCGGCGGCGGGGGGGGGAGGGTGTAGACCCTCAAGTTGGTGGGGAAAGACAAATGTGTGCCTTGAATTTTGAAAAGAACCTGCTTCACCAGAACGTCGAAGCATTGAAAGCGATAGCAACATGTCGTAATGTTATATGAACGAAGGCTAGCAGCTAACAGTTTCTGATGCGATCTCGCGTACCTCTCCAAAACGCTGATGTATGCCAATACAGCCGGTTCCGGGAGAAAAGCGATTTTCGTGCAGTTTGTCGTATCAATGGCCACAGCACAAACCGGTGATACCCGCTCGTAGAAGGGTATACGAGCCGTTCGCTGATAACTGCCGAGATAGGGGGCGTGCCAGCGCTCGCAACCACGCCTTTATAGCAAAGTTTCACAGTTGCTGCTAGAACCACGCGGTGCCCATACCTCGGGGTCCCAGCATGCTCCTTCACCCAGCGAAAGACGGGCGGGGCGTTTCCTTTCTGCTTTAGGAGCAATCGACGGCAGGCCTCGCACGCGGGTTAATGTTATCGCAGTGCACCCTCCGTGTGATGCGACGGTGATGGCCAGCTTATTTCATCTCTGCTTTAGCCGTGTTCCCCTCCAGTGCTCCCGAGCATTTACTTGGGGATAGAAAATATGCGCGAAACGATGTTATCGATTCGCGACTTTATACGGAACATGACGGCGACGGTGAAAACCTGTCAAAAGTGTCCATGTAATTGCTGTCGCAATAAAAAAAATATTATGAAACCGTGGAAACGGGCTCGCTTTTTTCCTGGAAAGTTGCATCGTCTGCGCTGTAAAGAATTCGTCCGTTGGAAGAATAAAATAATCCGGCGCCTTTTCCATTGGTTTCGTGGTCGCGTTCACTTCCCTTCTCACCGGGGATATCTCCTCGCCGCTTATTTCTTCATCAAGCACGCGTATAATGCCACCACTAAGCGCCCATCCTTTCGGGATTTTGCGCTTGTCGGCTATACTCTGTTATCTCTGCATACGCAATCGCAAACGCACAAAATATAATAATAATATCTGGGATTTAACGTCCCATAGCCACGACATGATGATGAGGACGCCGTAGTGGAGGGTTCCGGAAATTTCGACCACCTGGGGTTTTTTAACGGGCACCTAAATTGAAGTAAACGGGCCTCAAACATTTTCGCCTCCATCAAAAATGCAGCAGCCGCGGCCAGGATTCGGTCTCCCGACCGTCGGGTCAGCAGTCAAATACCTTAACGACTAGACCACCGTGGCTGGGCGCGCACAGGATGGATCGACATAAGTTAATCGCGCACGATAGCCATGCGAGACAAGCAACAGCGGGTGGGCGACTGCATGGGAAAGCAGTGTGGGAGGCAATTGAAAACGTTTTGTTCTCGTACTATGGATCAGTCGTGAGTATGTACCCTGCTGATATCAAGTGAATCACTGTTCTGGGATCACGAAGTGCACCAAAAGACAAGAAACGCCAAGAGAAAATCAAGCGCACGTTTTCTTTTTTTTTATTATTTTCAGATGCTGTTTTGGGGCCCTTTATAACAAACAGGGTGTGCAAACACGGACAAGAGAGTAGTCAAGACACCAAAAACGCCGCTAACAACTGAAAAATCATACAGCGGCGGAAAAGACGGCAGACACAAACACTTATCTGCTCATCCCCACGCAAGAGGCGATACTTGTCAATAAGGTGCGTGTGCTGCTCTACGTGAGAGAGAGTTGTTCACCATCTTGACTATTCTCTTGTGTCCGCGTTTGCACGCCCTGCCTTTTTACACCAATGCCTACCACCTTGCTCAGCTATATTCTAAGTTTACCATTATCTTTACTTCTATATATATTTACCAATTCGCTCGAGTAAGAAAGAAAGGAAATAAGTGCTACTAACGCATCGATATATATTACTTACATATTTTATTTATCTGTGCACAGTGTACTTGCTCCAAGACTGCAAGGTTATGCTATCTAGATATGTCCAATATGCTATTCTAGATGTGTCCATCAGAAGAAGATCGCCACAGTCAATTTCGGCGGAGCGCGTTCAGTTACTCGAAAAAGCGGTGAGCTTTGACGTCACCTCGCACTGACCACGTCGACGCACCGAACCCGCCAGCACATTGCCAGTGTAAGAAGAAAGTGGACGAAATGTAGAGAAACAAGAACTTGTCAAGTGTGAACTTGCATATTAATGTGTCCCAGATGTTTGAGAACGATGCAGGCAATGCGTACCGATCTTCACAGGCGTGTTAGACGGGCTGCCGCAATAAACCTAACTGGATGGCTAACGCGATCAGAGCTCATGCACGACCTCCGAGATGTGCGCCCAGAAACGGATCTCTGGTGGCTGCATTCGTTGCGGTGAAGCGCATTCCGTCCCTTTCACTTGTGTCGAGAGTTATGAAAGCTTCGTGACGTCAAGATGACGCTGCAAAACAAGAACCGGGAACATGGGGGCGCGCTACTCACCGAGCTATCATTTTAGCGGTGGCTAAACATCGAGGAGAGCTCCCTCGGCCAAGTGATGTATTTCATGTCCAGATTCCCCGTTCGGGTTAAAAGAAAAGATTAACGGCGGCGCACCTCAATTACGGCGAGGCGGCGATGGCGGTGTGATCCCTCTTGGGACTTCGGCGGCGGCGGCACACATGCCTAGTCTAGAGACTGCGCCCATTGGTGCAGGCTTGCGCGCATCCGCCTTTGAGAAGGAAGTGCCGCGGACTTCTAAAGTTGTATCCGAATAAAGGCTTCATTTAGAAGACTGGTAAAAGGTGACACCAGATGTGCCGAAGCAGCGTTCTCAAAGCGGTTTTTCAGGCCACTTCACAGGTATGCAGAGTCAACAAGTGCATTAACGCAAATCCACAGTCCGCATCACATGTTGTATTGACACAAAAACACAATATGAGAGTTCGCGACACTTCGCTAGATGGTAGCGTCAGGAATAGGGGAACTGTTAAAGAAGTTTAATCTTGCACCGTTTGTTGTCGTGACACAATATTCATCGTAAAAATTAAATGAATAAAAGCAGTTGTCAGTTTGCTCCTGTGTTCGTCTTCCTTTCGGTCGTCCCGTTTTGTTGCACGTCTTACCCTGGATTCAAGGGCACCAGTCTGAACAGTTATTGTATTGAGTGCGCTTGAAACGCAGTCAAGTCGGACATGTTAGCACCACTGTCCTAAAAATGGTTAAAAGAGCCACTGACACAAAAATATTGCGTCGTGTTTTTTTCTGTTGTAATGGGTAGCTAGAGACCCACTTATCACGGCTGGAAAGCTCGTTTGCTCGAGCGCGCGACGGTTAATTACTTGGAGACGGTTTTATAGCGCTCAGTCGCAGTTTCAGTTCTGAGCACCGAGCGAGGCGGGACCCAGAGTGGTTTTCGTGGAAACATAGCTGGCTACATGAGCGCACTAAACCTTGTGCACATGAGCACCGCGTTGACAGCTCTTTTCAACGAAGGCTTCTGGGCCTCTCTGAGGCGTTGTAAATATGCGTGACCTCCCAAACATGCACTGCCCAGACAAGGACATGATTGTACTCCCGTGCAAGTACGCCCCCTGTTTCTGTTGAAAAGGTCTGCTAGGAGAGAGCGCTGTCAAGGATCGTGGCAACCAACACAAACTTGTGACGCAGGGGGTGGTTGGTTGTTTACAAAAAAACAAAGGCGCGTTTTGCGTGCTGCGGCGCGACAAGCACTTTACAATTCATATTAAATATGTTCTAGGTAATATAATCCATTGATATTCCATAGATGGTGCGTTCCACAAAAATCTTCAACAAATGTCCACAAAAATCTATCCAACAAATTATTTCGCCTTCAAAATTTTGTGTCGATACAGTTTTAAGGAAATAACCATGGGGGCATCCATGCGGATAGATAGATAGATAGATAGATAGATAGATAGATAGATAGATAGATAGATAGATAGATAGATAGATAGATAGATAGATAGATAGATAGATAGATAGATAGATAGATAGATAGATAGATAGATAGATAGATAGATAGATAGATAGATAGATAGATAGATAGATAGATACGGGTAAATTATATTAGGTTCACCAAGGCATTCTTCACATTTAGAACGCATAGTTTTTGTTCAAAATGGTGTATTGCCGAGAATTCACAAGCTGGGAACGTCGTTTTAGCGTTTATTATAGCTGGGAACGTCGTTTATTATAGTGCAGGTTCATAAAATTTCTTTTCCCAATGTACATACTGAAAAGAAAAACAGGGAGTTAGATCACTGCAATTTGTTTCTCTGCGATAATTTTACTACGCTCAGAAAGCCGATAGGACAAAAGGTACAGGGGATCCTGCCCTATGAATAAGCATTTGCAAAGCTTAAAAATAGCGTCATAACTGCTTTTTCACGACAAAATGAAAACGCACCTTCCGCATCTCTTAAATCACTAATACGACTATGAGTAGCACAATAGGCACTGAAAGCTCAGTCCATGAAAATAACAGGACATGTCCACGGAAATAACTTATTGAATGGCAGATCCTTTTTTTACTTAAAGAAGGACGTTATTTACATAACACTACAGAATACTCTCGTTCTAAAGTGTTATCAAGAAAGAGTATAAGCAGAATTGTGCACCGCTTCCTGAATGCTTCTCTTCTTTGGAGAAAACACTTGCCAAATATGAAACAGAAAGCAGTTTTAGGGCGTTTAGAGACCACTACGGGTCTCTTGTTCATATGAAACTCAAACAAGTTCGGCCTAGCCATGTATACGTATCAGATGGCGCAGCGGTCGGCGCTTATATCTGGTAGCGTCTTACACAGCCCCTTACACAGGCCTGAACGCGCTAGCGCGTGCAAGCACACCTGGTTTTGTCTGCGTTACGCCAAGCTAGGACAGCATACGGCAGCCCGGGCCCCTAAAGTGCTCTGCACGTATTATCATCAAGGCGGTCGAAGAACAAGACGAAGAAGGCTTCTCCTTGGCGCGAGCGTGCGCTCAATGTTACAGATGGCTATGGTAGGTTTTAGAAAGCGGACGGTCGCCAATGGAACTACGGACAAAGCCAGCGCAAAACTGCTTCGCATCTAAAACTTCCCCAAGGGTGCGGCCCGGGAGTCGCAACTGCGACCCCTCGCCCCGTAACGCACCGCGTTAAAGAATACCGCCACGCAGTATACATCCGCCAGCATACTAGCGACGAGCTGTATATATATACACCAGTTGCCGCTGGCGATACCCAGAGATCGGAGGTACTTCACCGTGTTCATGATAACCCACAAGATGGCGCGAAGGGCGCGCTTTAAAGCTTTCACTAGGGTGCCTTGATGCACGCGTTCTCCGCTTTTAGGAGGGCGCGCGCATCGTGGCGCCCGACCTACCAAGGCTGTCGACCGACTAGTAGCTGTGTTGGGTAGGCTATTCTTGTGTTTGGAGGAGCAGCAGCGTTTGAGACTTGCATCAAACGCAGGCGGCTTTGAGTCAACCCATGGGAGGCCACACGTGGCAAAACAAGTTATGCGAGACGCGGGCCATGTTGCGTCCTTGCCCGCGCTACGTTGCCGTAGTCTCGCTGGTGACCCATGCAGTCTTCAATTTTTGTGTCTTGGGACAACGTGAGCGCAATAGCCCAAGAGTGGCTGGGGTTCTGCGCATGCGCCCTGGCGGCTCGCCTGTTTTTCGGCTTCCCTAGCTCCTTGGGTCCCCGATTCTAAAGCTCTGTATTGTTTCACCGGAGTTGGGATGTGCGCCTCGGACTTGTTCTTTGACATATGGGGCGTGTTCGCCCGTGCTCGCGCGCTTATCTTTTGAGGGGGCATGCTGGTAAGTCTTGTAATTTTACCGCGAAGTTTGCGTTGAAGCTACAGACCCCACGAAGGTCAGTTCGCTCGCTGCAGCGGCGGCGTTTGCGAAAGAAGTGAGCTGCTAGCTAGAAGAGCCAAAGTAGAGGCTAGTTGAAGTAACAAGTGTGTCAGTTGTTAGTTAGTGCTCGTCCTGTCTATACCTATGCGTTCTTTTCATGCGTCCTGTTTCGTGTTTCAATGGCATGCTGCAATCGTCGACCTGTGCCAGTTGTTAGTTCCCGCTCGCCCTGTGTGTTCTTTTCGTGCGTCCTTTGTTCTTGAGCAGCATGCAGCAAGTTTCGAACTGCTTGCCGTTCTTCATGCGACATTCCAATTTGTTGCTGTCGCATTCGTTGCTTCGCTCTTGCGGCGAAACTGTGACTTTTCTTCTTCAAAGAAAAGATCGGTGCCGAATTACTACGTTTCAGTTGTCTTCTATTTCAAATACGTACTCTTAGATCGAAAGAAGGGCGCGGTACTCTAGCGTAAAACTCCCTAAAAGATAGAAACAAGTAGGATAGTCGACCTCTTGCTGTTTATATTTCAGTTCTACCTTTTACCAGCATGTCCTTCACTAAGCACCAACTCACCCAAGAAAAAATTCAACGATGATTACAATACTGCCTAATGCGAATTCTGAGCGCAGCTGTTGAGGTGTGTTGATTTTGCATGAGGCAACCAATTTGAGACAAACATTTATGTGTGTACAGTTTCATACCACTATTTAATCGCATTGATCATCTTCGCACCCTCAGTACCTGCGTGTAATCGATGTCGCCTTTCTCTTGGACAATTTCTTGCACGGTCCGGTTCTCATTGGACCTACCTCGTTTGGCCTTATTTACATATTCCACCATGTAAACGCCACATGCGTACGTGCCAAGCACAACCTGGAGATGCCGGTTTGAACCTAAGATGAGCGCCACCCATGGGCTAAAGTAATTCACCCACCTTTGCTGCACGGTGCGGGGTAGCATGAGAGTGGGAAAAGTAATACCCGCTCAGAGAACCAAAATGTGCTCTTCCTTGTCCATGACACCGTGGTTTTCTCAGAACCGCGCCATGGTTTCATACTTGGTCGTTTCGAGAGCCTGGTGCATGGCTCCTTACTTGTTTCGGAGGCTCTAGATGTGTTTTGTCTCCACCAACACACCTCTAGATGTGTTTTTCTCTAAAGAGCGCCTTCGACCAACGCACGTCTTCTTCTTGGCTTGACCGGTTCCTGTGGCGCATACTTCGTTTACGTTTGACAGGGCTTGCCTAATTCCTGTGGCAGTTACGCCACCGACGGTGACGGCGCTCAATTCAGGGATAGGCGCCTAAGAGTTACGCTCTAAAATTAATTGTCCAACGAAAGCACGGTAGCAAAGTAACTAGTACACAAATGAAACAGATTGGATGCGGCGATGTTGGTTGTTTTGGCCATGATTGCTGACGCAACGCTGGTTTAACGGATCTGGCTCAGTTTGATTCATACCCCTGTCACAAGGTCGCGCAAAAAGTCTTTTACGCAAGCGGTCTTTTACTATGTTGAAATACTTTTTCTAAAGAGGCGTTCCCTCGCAGTCACACGGCACCGACGATCTCTTTTTTAGAGGTTCGTTTCGAATGCGCTACCGACAGAATGTCGCTTCCTTTCAAATCAGAACCAGCGAAAAGAAAATTGTGTATCTCGATAGAAGATGTCCAAATTTATTGTATGGCACGTTTGTTGACATGAATTTAACAACTCGAGTTGAAAAAACAAGTTCACGCTGTAGTATCTGAACAAGCGTTTGCACAACTGCACTCGGGGCTTCTTTTAACACGAAAGTGTTTTATGCCGGGGTCCACCAAGTACATCCTTCACGGATATGACGTTGATAAAATGGACGCCAACGGGTGAGAAAGAAACAAACCAAGAAAAAGATACCCCGCTGGGAATCGAACCCACGATGTTGCGGCCGCGACGGCAAGCGCCCGGCGCCCTACCGACTAAGCTAACTCGGGAGATCCGAGATACGGTGCGATCGCGCCTTATATCTTTCACACATTCTCTTTCGCGGCGGGCGGAGCAAAGGCGGAGCGGGGCGGTGCCGCCGTCTGTGAGATGAGAAAAGAAGTAATGCTTCACGATCGACACTTACTAGCGCTTACTCCGAAATTGCACGCGATATCGGAGGTCATGGTTAAAGCATATCGATACCGGAGAGCTAGACTGGCCGCGCTGGCGTCGCCGAGGCACCCTTGACGCAGTTAGCTCTCTGCCTTTGGCTAGGTGTTTGCGTGCGTCGGCTCATCGGAGTAGTGCAGCTTCCACGTGCATTAACGGGATTTCTCCGCCGCCGACTGCTTCATTTGCGAGAGCACCGACTAACAAAACTGCTGCAATATGCATTGCACAAAGGACGCGATTTCGACGGGCGAATGTCGTGCCTTGGTGGAGCCAGAGCAGCGCCTGCGAGACAGAGGCCAGCGGGACGCACACGTTTCCGGCGCACGCTACGAACCTCTACCTCCCGTGTTGCTGAAGCGCAGTGTGTGTTGAGTATGCATGAGCACAGGCGTCGGCTACCCATTACTAGAAAGCGCACACTGTGCCGTTTCTCTCCTTAATTGACGACGCTTTGAAGAAGTGCATACCGGGTACCAGTGTTGATTTTGAGCTTGTTGATATCATCCTTAGGCGGGATTCACGATTCGCTGTGTCCAAATATATGTTCACACCGTCAGCTACCACAACGGTTTAATCATGATCATGGGCGTTAGTCCTCGCGATAGAGACATGCTGTCAACATGGGTGCATCCACGTCAAACGGTGCTATAGCTGCCAAACACGAATAGACAATGTACAAGGTCTCATATATCACTACACAATAAGCACTACTTCTGTGAAGACACGTTTCACATTCGTGTTATACCGATTCCTATGACGGAGGGATCAGTCATGTTTTTTTTTTTCTTAGGCTGATTGCACACCGGCGTTCGCCTTTCCGCGCTCACTGGCGTCCATGCCCGCGTCTCTGCGGGCAGCCATAGCCCCAACCCTTCGCCCTGTTCACGAGAGTACACAAAAAATAGCGTTTAAATAGTTTTCTTATGGTGCTTAAGACAAATGAAATTTATTTTCATGGTGAGCCCAAGTGACTCCGAAACAAAGAGTTGCCGATTTTTTTCACCACTTCATAAATGCTGGCGCCCACTGTTTCCGAGGCTACTCTTTTACCGCCGTGAAAGAGTTCGCCGAACGCTGTTTCCAGAAAAGACCGCTTCTGAAGAAAAGATCGCTCTTTTTAGTGTCCGTGTCACACGGGTATGAAACAGATGGAGGACTTGGCTCCATGTTATTCGAAATTGCCTTTTTTAGTCCACGTTACAATGAGGCATTACCCCCTTTTGTTTACCATTGTTTTAAAAGTAAAAGATACATAGGCGCGTTATACGCTCCCATGTAATTTAGCCCAGTTCGGTTTCTGGATTCAGCCCTCTTAGAAGAACAATTGGCGAAGCTTGCACTCAGTCGCGCAAGGCTTGAAGCAGCGAAACTGGGCGATTCTGGAGACTAATCTGGTTCCTTCTATGCTGTTCCTCTAGGTTAGTCACGACTGGAATGTCCAAACTCCAGAACCCAGCGTTCGCACCTCTCATAAATCTACGGGAACGTCGTCATTGGCATAGAGTTTGATCACTGGGTGATCTCGTGCGAAGCCCGAAAGAAGAGAGCAGCTGGCTGGCCTTGTTTGTTTCTGATTATTGTAGCGAAGCTTATTGGAACTCTGAAGTGGGTCGTCCTCTCCGGCCCCTTCTGGTGGGTTGCCCTCTTCGGACAGCGCGCAGCTCGCGCAGAGTCGGCCCCGCCTTGACTGTCGCTGTCGTTCATCTTCGCCGAGTGTCCGCCAATAAACATCTTTATAATATGGTGGAGAGTGCTGTGCCCTTCAAACAGCTACGGTCAGCATTCAATGCCCTTGGAGCTTCGATCCCGTGCCGTGCCCTCTACCATGGCTCAAGGTGCCGCCCAGCAAACGCCTCCCCCTGCACCGACATCCTGTCCTGGTGTCCCTCGCATCCGCGATCCTCCTGTTTTCACCGGCGCGGATGGCACCGACGTCGAGGACTGGCTCGCGATTTACGAGCGTGTCAGCGTACCCAATAAATGGGACGAGGCAGGAAAACTGAGCAACTTGGTTTTCTACCTCGCGGGTGTCGCAAGCCTATGGTACGACAACCACGCATCCGATTTCGCTACGTGGTCCGCTTTCAAGACTGCCATCGTCGACGTGTTTGGACGCCCTGCGGTTCGTAAGCTGCAAGCTGAACAGCGCTTACGGGAACGAGCCCAGCAGTCCGGCGAGTCTTTCACGAGTTACATTGAAGACGTCCTGGACTTGTGCAAGAAAGCCAACGCGACCATGTCTGAAGCTGAGAAGATCCGGAATGTCATGAAAGGCATCGACGACGATGCCTTCACCATGCTACTTGCCAAACACCCTTGCACTGTGGCTGAGGTCATCGCACTGTGCCAAAGGTACGAGGAGCTGCACCGGCAGCGGCTGATGACGCGTCGACCTCCATCACGCGACGTCGATCTCGCTGCCATTTCGGACCACTCCGCCTTGCTCGCCGAAATCAAGTCCTTCGTGCGCGAGGAGATTGCCCGCCAGTTCTCTCTACTGGCCTTCGCTCACCCGCGGCCTGTTGAACAGCCGTCGACCCCACTGCTGCCTCCCCTACGCCTGGCTATTGAACATGAAATCGCGGAGGTCATGCCCGAATACCACCAACCCCCTCGGGCGACTGCGCCGCTCAGTTACGCGCAAGTTGTAGCCAGGCCGCCTCCAGCGATCCCTGTGGTTCCACCACTTACTTACGCCGGAGCCGTCGCCAGGCCTCAGGCCTTCGAAGAGAGTGTGCCGGCTGCGTACGCCGACGTCATCCATACGCCACGACTGCAGCCCACCATGCAGTCATACCAGCAGCCACCCCGTCCCTCGCGTCCTGCTACATGGATGGGACCTAGCCCGGCAAGCCGATGGCGCACTTCCGACAACCGCCCCATCTGCTTTGCATGCGGTTGCGCCGGTCACGTCGCCCGCTATTGCAATCGCATGCAGCCGCCTCGAGCCGGATCGACCGTCACCAGCCAGTACAGCCGTCCATATTACGAGCCGCCGCCGCCTATGTCACCGACTTCACGCCCGTCTCCATCTACCCGCCGTTCGCCATCCCCAAGACGCCGCTCACTGTCACCGATGCGGCCTCGTCCGGTCGCCCGAGACCAGGAAAACTAGTCGTCGCAGTCCAAGAGGCAAGGGCTGCGACGCCATCGAACTGCCAAAGCCCTCAGCAAAGCGCATCGAACGTAGTAGACGTGTTTGTAGATGGCGTGCGCACATTGGCCCTTGTGGACACTGGAGCTGCCGTATCCGTCATGGACGCTAAATTTAGCCGACTACTACGAAAAGTGACGACGCCGCTTTCCGGGCTCTCCCTCCGTACAGCCAGCGCCCAAAGCATTCACCCGACAGCGGTGTGCACAGCCCGCGTCATCATTCAGGACGCTCTGTACGCCGTCCAATTCATCATAATTTCTTCCTGCTCTCACGACGTCATCCTGGGTTGGGATTTTCTCGCTCGCCACGACGCCGTAATTCATTGCGCACCAGCCGAAATAGAGCTCTCACCATTCTCAGATTTGACGCCGGCGGATAATCCACCGGCTGCGACCAAGGTACTCGTTAAAGACGACACCACAGTTCCTGCCAATTCGTCAACGGCTGTGTCCGTCTATTGCACTGGTCTCTCCGACACCGTTGCACTCCTTTCCCCCTCTGACCGCGTTTTCACCAGGAAAGGTTTGCTGGTGCCATTTGCGACCGTAGAAGTCACTCAGGGCGACACCGATATTTTCGTTACGAAACCATCCCCGTACATTGTTACGTTGGTGCGAGGGGAATGTCTCGGCCGAGCGGAAGCCCTCGAAGACGCACAAGTTATGGACGCACCGGGTGACACGCACTGTGCCAGCTCCCACACGCTCAGTGCTGTTTCCACATCTGACTCGTCACCCGCTGATGTATTTGCTTCCTCAATTGCTGACAACCTTACGTCGGTCCAGCGTTCCCAGCTTCTCTGCCTGTTGGAAGAATTTCGTTCTTCGTTCGATGTCGCGCAAACTTCTCTCGGCCGCACGTCTGCTGTCACGCATCACATCGACACTGGCGCCCAACCACCACTGCGGCAACGTCCATATCGCGTATCTCCAGCAGAGCGTCGTGTAATTAACGAGCAAGTCGAAGACATGCTTCGCCGCGATATTATTTGACCCTCAAACAGCCCGCGGGCGTCTCCTGTCGTTCTCGTTGCGAAGAAGGACGGCTCTGTGCGGTTCTGCGTGGACTACCGCCGACTCAATAAGATCACCCGTAAGGACGTTTATCCCCTCCCTCGAATAGACGACGCCATTGACAGCCTGCAAGGAGCAGAATTCTTTTCGTCGCTCGATTTGCGCTCAGGGTACTGGCAAGTCCCCATGGCTGATGACGCTCGACCGAAGACAGGGTTTGTCACACCCGACGGCTTGTACGAATTCAACGTCATGCCGTTTGGGCTGTGTAATGCGCCCGCAACCTTTGAGCGCATGATGGATACCGTTCTGCGCAACTTGAAATGGCACACGTGCCTGTGCTACCTCGACGACGTCGTCGTTTTCGCTCCGGACTTCTCCACGCATCTTCAACGCCTGCTACTTGTTTTGACGCGTTTGAGCGACGCCGGGCTACAACTGAACCTAAAGAAGTGCCGATTTGCACCACGGCAGCTGACAATACTAGGCTACGTCGTGTCCAAGGACGGAATTCTCCCCGATCCGGCCAAGCTTCGGGCCGTGACAGAGTACCCCCAACCTACGTCCGTCAAAGAACTGCGCAGTTTTGTAGGACTATGCTCCTACTTTCGACGCTTCATACGAAACTTCGCGACTATCATATCGCCGCTGACAAAGC
This sequence comes from Rhipicephalus sanguineus, assembly GCF_013339695.2. Classification (NCBI taxonomy): domain Eukaryota; kingdom Metazoa; phylum Arthropoda; class Arachnida; order Ixodida; family Ixodidae; genus Rhipicephalus; species Rhipicephalus sanguineus. The sequence goes on along the minus strand of NC_051179.1, from coordinate 132,122,526 downwards.
TCCTTGGCAGCAACGGGCCTCTCAATACGTGGTCGTCAGAGTGCGACGCCGCTTTCGCGAAGCTCCGTCGTTTGTTGACGTCTCCTCCGATACTACGCCACTACGACCCTACGGCCCCTACAGAGGTACACACGGACGCCAGCGGTGTTGGCCTCGGCGCTGTCCTTGCACAGCGCAAACCTGGGTTCCCGGAATATGTCGTGGCGTATGCAAGTCGCACGCTTACTAAAGCCGAGACCAATTACACCGTCACGGAGAAAGAATGCCTGGCAGTCATCTGGGCCCTTACGAAGTTCCGACCTTATTTGTATGGTCGCCTGTTTGATGTCGTCACCGACCATCATGCGCTGTGCTTGTTGTCGTCATTGAAAGATCCCTCAGGCCGTCTCGCCCGTTGGGCACTTCGCCTGCAGGACTACGACATCCGCGTACTGTACCGCAACGGACTGATGGATGATGGACTTGCTGACTGATCCATCCGCAACACCATCCACTCGCGCTTTGCGTCGTCAAGCCCACCATTTCGCCATCCGCGACGACCTCCTCCACCGACGCAATTACAGCGGCGACGGCCGCCAGTGGCTACTAGTAATACCCCGAAGTCTGCGTTCTGACATATGCGAATCGTTCCACGCTGATCCGCAGTGTGCGCATTCTGGGGTATCGAAAACTTACCACCGCATCCGCCAACGGTACTTTTGGCGAGGGATGTACCGCTACGTGCAGAAGTTCGTTCGCTCTTGCATCGATTGTCAGCGCCGCAAAACTTCAACGCACCTGTCGCCGGCAGGTCTGCAACCTCTACCTTGCCCTGACCGGCCGTTTGGGCGTGTTGGCATCGATTTGTAGACCACCTCACGCGATATGCCGAAACTGCCGCCCTCCCAGCGGCTACAGCGCGCGATGTGGCCTCCTTCCTGCTCCACCGATTCATGCTGCGCCACGGTCCACCCCAGGAGCTTCTCAGCGATCGAGGCCGTGTCTTCTTGTCGGAAGTCGTCGAAGCCATTCTAAAGGAGTGCAACGTTGTTCACCGCAAAACTACTGCTTACCACCCGCAGACGAATGGCCTCACCGAACGCTTTAACCGTACGCTCGGCGACATGCTCTCCATGTACGTAGCCGCCGATCACACCAACTGGGACGCCATTCTGCCCTTGGTCACCTACGCCTACAATACCGCCGCTCAGAGCACCACTGGTTTTTCTCCCTTTTTCTTATTGTATGGCAGGCACCCCTCGCACACAATCGACACAATCCTTCCATACAAGCCGGATCGGTCTGAGTGTGCGCCGATTTCTGCTACCGCCCGACTTGCTGAAGAATGTCGCGAACTTGCCAAGACCTTCACTACGCAGGACCAAGAGCGGCACAAGAGCATTAGCGGTGACAGAATCACTTCTGAGCCGACGTTCCTCCCTGGAGCGCTCGTATGGCTCTCGATCCCTACCACTGCACCTGGCCTCTCTTCAAAACTACTGCCCAAATACGAAGGCCCCTACCGTGTTGTTGAACGCACATCCCCTGTAAACTATCTGATCGAACCAATCGATCCATCCTCGGACATGCGCCGTCGAGGGCGCGACATTGTAAACGTGGAGCGCCTCAAGGCGTACAATGACCCGCTCATTATGACAAGTTGTTAGGTCGCCAGGCGGCTCCCTTTTCGCACCCGGAGTAATTGTAGCGAAGCTTATTGGAACTCTGAAGTGGGTCGTCCTCTCCGGCCCCTTCTGGTGGGTTGCCCTCTTCGGACAGCGCGCAGCTCGCGCAGAGCCGGCCCCGCCTTGACTGTCGCTGTCGTTCATCTTCGCCGAGTGTCCGCCAATAAACATCTTTATATTATTCTTTTTTTCTTTCTCTTTGTTTCTTGTATCTCTACTCTGTATCTGTTTCTTCCTACTTGTTTCCCTTTCTCGCTCTTTTTATCTTTGTTTCTCTTTCTTTCGTTCTCTGTGCTTTATTAACACGAAAGTGTGTTATGCCGGGTTCCACCACGGCTCCACTGACGCATTTCCGTCACGGATATGACGTTGCAAAATACAAAGACTAACATGGCAAAGAAAAAACTAGAACGAAAAGTTCCGTCACCGCAAGTCGAACTTACGACCTCTCGATACCCAGCGCAGAGCGCGAAACGACTCCGTCACAGACGGCACGGTCTTCGTCATACTAACGGCGTGCTATTTATATCAGCGTGTTTTGGTTATTATTAGAGAGATGACGCGAAGGGCTCGAAGGGTGCGTTTTAAAGGTCTTCGCGTCACGCGTTGAGATGAGCGTGCGCCTCTCTACAGGGTATGGCCGCTCGTGCGCGCGCGCTTATCTTCTACGTCTTGCGCTGAAGTTTGCGTTGAAGTTACAGAGAGCACGAAGGTCACTTCGCTCACTGCAGTGGCCGCTTTTCCGAAAGGAGCGCGCTGCTCACAAACAAATAAGTTACAACTGTGACAGTTCGCGCTTACCCTTTGTATGTTCGTTCCGAGCGTCCTTTCTTCTTGAGCAGCCCCTTGCATGTTTCGAGCTGCTTTCCGTTCTTCGCGTTAGACTACAACTTGTTGCTACAGAATTCATTCCTTCGCCCTCGGAGCCAAACAATGCACAACAAACGCTCAACTACGTCTGTGAATACGCGTTTTACTTTCCTGTTATATCGATTTCTACGACCAAGGGATCAAGCATGTTTTTTTTTTGTCTCCTCCTTTCTCTTTATCTCTCTGTTGATCTTTCTATTTCTCTTCTATCTCTTTTTTTCGCTGCTTCTTTCTCTCTCATGTTCTTTCTCAATCTTTCTGTCTTTATTTCTATTTCTTTCCTTTCTTTCTCTGTGCTTTTTTTCTCTTGCTTTCTTTCTCTTTATTTCTCTCTTTATCTTTCTATTTTCCTTCTATCTCGTTTTCTGGCTGCTTCTTCCTCTCTATTTCTGGGTTTCTCCTTCTCTCTCTTTCTATATCCTTTCTGTGCCTTCCTATCTTTTATACATTTATCCCAATATTTCTCTTTGTTTTTATCTCTCTCTTTTTTTCTGTAGCTTTCTCTCTCTCTCTCTCTTAGTGAAGAAGTGGTGAGTAGTGAAATTTCACACAATTTCTGTGGCACATACCACTTCATGATTATGATAGTTTTCTGGTAGGCCACTGATAAAAACCCCACAGTATACACGCACTCATACGAATGCACACATGGATATATATAAATTATGGTTGAACACCCCCCCCTTTCCATCCCAAATAATATAAAAAAGGTCTGGCTACGGTTCTGCTTGCAATGTTGATTTTATGTCATCCTCTGCTGCACGATTCTGATGGACGACAGCCGCGGTCATCTTCGGCTGCTGGTTTCCTTGGCCAGGCCAAAATTCGCTCATTTGATCTTCTAGACTTCTGACCCGCAGGACCAAGTCTTCAACTGCAATCGTGGTTTCAATATCGCTGGAATGCGTTACTCAATTCCGCTCTCCAAGATAGCTTAGCCGCTGGTACTTTATCAAAGGAATAAGTTCCTTTCACGCCTTGGTCTACTTGCACTTCTCAAGGATCTGGACAAAACTTTTCGTTGCAAATCAAATAGACTTCACGTACAAATTACTGTTAAGATTACAATAGGCGTTAAGGGCTTATCTACAGAACGATGACATGGCGAGCTCACTCATGACACTCCAGACTTCCTCTCCTTTGCTCCATGCACACTTACATATGCCAGGTAAAACTCACAGGGTCCCTTACGCATTCGCCTAAGACGACTAGAAGGTGAATGCCACCTTCATTATTTTCTTCTCAGTCGATGTATTGATCCTCCATCGCCAACCTCCAATAGGTTTCTGCACCTAGCTTGGTTTCGCACTCTCTCCAGGATCAGAGGTATTGGAAGCTTTATGCAGCTCACCTAATTTTTCCTTGCCTCCGCGGTAGGCCCACCTCTGACCAAGCCACGATGTCTGGTGATTAGTCACAAATTTTGGTCATCTATGACATCATGGTGACGTTGTCCTATGACGCTAATATTTTTCATCACTCCTTTTCACGCTGGCGGTCAATTTTCGCGTTTTATGAGGCATCTGAGGCTTTCGCCTTAATATTTCCGCCCTCGCACACGAAGGGCAAAGCTCGCTGCATTCATCTCCTCCCAGATTTTGGCGGCAATGGTCTTGCCGCTGCCGTCGGTGTAATACGTCCCAGCTATCACGCACAATTATAAAAATAACCATGGCTTAGAGCAGGAATCGAACCAAAGAATTCTTCATGGCAGGTATGTGCTGTACCGCAAGGCCACCCCTGTGCTTGAAACTGCTTCGGAGAAAAACCGGATACAGTCATCATTGCTGGGCGCGGAGTGACGTTAGCAAAAGTACAAATATTTCGTGGAAGGAGGAAAGATATTAATTGTTGGGGTTTTACGTCTTCAAACCATGAACTGATTATGAGGGACTGCCGTAGTGGAGGGTTCCGCAAATTTTGACCGTCTGGTGTTTAATGTGCACCTAAAGCTCAGTATATGAGGCTCTAGCACTTCACCTCTGTCGGAATGCGGCCACCACGGCCGCGATTTGATCCCGCGAACTTCACGTCGGCAGTCGAGCGCAATAACCACAAGACCACCATGGCGGTTGGCAGAATCATAGAGTACAAAACTTTCGGCCAGATGGTTCGGTACACTCAATGAGACCACAGCGATGAAAAAAACAAGACGGGGATAAAAGAAGACGACAAGACGCGCGCTACTAACAATGCGCTACGAACAACTATTGTTTATTTCGGCAATATTTGGCACTGATAACAAAGACGAGGAGAGCAACAATAGATATTCAACCATGCAAACCAGCATAATCCAAGTAGCAAGTTCTTGTGTGTGTTGCAGTGGTAGACGTCATTTCTTTTGGGCTTCCTTCTCTGAAACCTCGGAGTTGGGGGCTTCCATCCGCTGCCGCTTGGCTTGCGCTTCCGGCTGTCGAAGTCGAGGTTTACTGCTGGACGTCGGCGCTGCCTCTCTGGAGCGAGCTCCTGCCACCGCTAGAGCCGTGCAGGAGACTATTTCCCTCAACCAGCGTTCTCTGATTGACTCATTCTTCTTCCAGAGCACTGGTTATGTGACCTGCGTGAGCAGCTTTTCTTGGCACGTGACATGGCTCTGCTCCTGCGTCATGGCGGAGGGCAAAGGGTCGACCGAGAACAGCGCCACTCTTGAATCACCTTTGCTGGCTGAAGACCTGGGCCCGACCCCCTGGCTTTTGTGCGAAAAAGGAGCGCACAATCGGTCGCATTACCTTTTCCCTGTCTTTTCAGCGCTATTGGCCGCGAGATCGAACAAAGTCGGCACCTAGCGGCGAACGGACGAAGCCCCGAAGTGTGGATGCGAGTGGCCCGCCGCCGCTCCAGCAGCAGTGTGTCTTGTGTTGCTGGAGAATTCGCGATGGAAGTTGCAACGGGTACGGTTAGGTCAACGTTCAGTAAGCTTCATTGTTTCCTTTTTGTAATGGAAGCTCGCAGAGCCTGTCGCTTTTCTTTTTTTCTAACTCGCGATGCGAAAAACATTTGTTTAATGCGACCGCACCACATACGTTTGCCACTTTTAACCACATATCCTTGTCCTCCGGCCTTGCGCGCTTAGCAAAAACAAACAACAAAAAAGTTTACCTCATGTTGACTAACGAGAAAACAACGTTCGGTATGGTTGGTCGCGGCGCGTACTGCAATATGTGTAATCGCCCCTTGCGAGGGAGCTGATGCTAACCAAATACGCGCTACGGTAATTTCAACTTTGGTACTATATCAGGCCTCAATCTTTTCTGGAAGATCCGTTTCAAAGATTAAAAGCAAATATATTAGCATGAGCTGCGCAGATCACTTTCGGATACTCCTTCATCGCTTATATGGTCCGTCCGTTTCTGGCTCGCGAAACGATATTTTTTTGCTCTGCACGAGTTCATGCACAGATCCGGACGAGTTTCGGCGCTTATATAGTTCCACTTCGGAACACGAGAGCACCTCTCGTAGTTGAGTAAGCGCGACGGAAAACGTGCAAACACTAGATAAGGCTAAGTGACGCTCGCTTATAAGGACTCGCAGCTAGCGTGGACAAACCTTGCATTCAATACGAAGGTGACGCACGGAGGATGTAAGCCGCATTGCATACTTGGAGAATCAATTCATTTACTTGCGGAAGTACGAAAAAGCGCAAGTAAATCATAACTGTCAGCCCTGGCCAATTTGCCACGATCTTTTGAGCAGTGCAACAGTGTTCACGCACGTAGCGTGCAGAAATTACGCATTCGACAAGCATGAATGCACATATTACGGACTGATATTGAGAAACAGGTTAGCGTATTTGATTTAGCATCAACAATTTTCGTCAGCGAACGCTTCAACCCACCGTGATCGAAGTGTTGGCTACGCAGCATCATCGCAAAGCGCCTTGCCGTTCCGTCGCCTGACAAGCCACTGTCAGTGTTGTTGCGCATTGCAGGGGGAGGAATGAAAGCCTGGCAATCATCTGGGCCCTTACGAAGTTTCGACCATATTTTTATGGTCGCCCATTTGATGTTGTCACCGACCATCATGTACTGTGCTGGTTGTCGTCGTTGAAGGATCCCTCAGGCCGTCTCGCCCGTTGGGCACTTCGCCTGCAAGACTACGACATCCGCGTGCTGTACCGCAACGGACGCCAGCATGCCGACGCCAACGCCCTGTCGCGCTCTCCCTTGCCTGACGAAAATGCCCACAGCTCAGTGTCTCACTTTGCCGTTTCTTCCATGGACGTTCACACAATTCCTACCGAACAGCCAAAGGATCAATGAATTGCCTCACTGATAGACTTACTGACTAATCCATCGGCAACACCATCTACTCGCGCGTTGCGTCCTCAAGCCCACCATTTCACTGTTCGCGACGACTTCGCGAACGGCGAAATCGCGATCGCAATGATCACTTTGCGAAATTCAATTTCGCGAAATTCAGATTCGATTTCGCAATCATCGACACCGACACAATTACAACGGCGACGGCAGCCAGTGGCCACTAGTAATACGCCGCACCTCCACCAAATTGCAAAAACGTTTATTAGCGGACTCTAGGCGACGATGCACGACAGCGACAGACAAGCGGGACCGACTCTCAGCACGAGGGGCGTGCTCTTAAAGAGGTATATATATATATATATATATATATATATATATATATATATATATATATATATATATATATATATATATATATATATATTTATTGTAATGACAAAGAACGGCACCATGGCTGGGGCGTCCGCACGCGCTGAATCGGCTAGCGCGATGTAGAGAAGGAAGACGAAGCAGAGAATAGAACAGCCGGCCCAGCGAACCGGGTGTTGTGTCTATTGGTCTCTTCCTTTACAATGGCGCAGTCTACGACCATCGAACCATAGGCTCGAACCTCGTTCATGGCCCCCGCCAGTGTGCAGCCGCAGTAAGCGCGAGTTGACGATGGCGTCCAGGCCTCCTCGGCACCTACTAACCTGCCGCCGCTGCAACCACCGTTCGGGACTGGCGCCTAGGCCTGCTCGACGGCTCCACACCACTTCACCGGCGCCGTGATCCCTGTTCGCAACAAGGGACGCCGTCCACGCGTCCTTGTATTTGTATCCAGCCGCCGTGAGCACCGAGACCGCCGCGCACTCCGCGAACACCGCCCATGGCTCATCGGGCGCCTCAACCAACAACGGTGCAGAACTTTTGCGTGTCCTGAAGGAACTATCTCGTCAGCTCCACCGCATGTCGTTCTTGAACTGCGGGTCCTTGACAGAGACTGAGACCGTCTCCAAGCCACAGCAGCCGGCGAGCCGGCCTCCAAGCTGTCCAGCGCTACAGTGCAGGAGGCGTCGGGCGACGTCAGCCGCCTGCCGCTTCACCATCGTCGGCCGTTTGGGCAGGGCCAGTGTACCGCGGCTTCCAGGACGGCGTTTTCCTGTCGATCGAGACCATTAATTCTCTCGGCACCCGCCATGCCTGGCCCGACCATCGGAAATGGCTAGTAGCCATCGACCGCCTCCGCGATGCTGCCAAGGCATGGCATGGCTACGAAGGCGTCAAACAACCATCCTGGCCTGAATGGTGTGCCAGATTGATTACCGTTTTTCGGCCGCATTCACATGCATGTACCCCCTTACCTACCGACTCACTGTGTACCACTCATGGCAGCTGTGATACGCACAACCTGGACGGTGCAGCTCAGGCCCCTTCCACCCTGCCCTCCATCGATGACCGAGATCAAGAGTCCCGTCACGACGGTGTAGCTGTGCCCTGCACCAACGTCCTCGATCATGTGCCCCGGCCCGATGGTAAAGCTGTGTCCTGCAGCTTCTTCATAGCAAGCTTCGCGGAACATTCCGCGACAGACACCGACACAGGCCGCCGGGTGCACCTCGCGTCAGTACCCACCACAGGACCATCCCTGACAGAGACTGAGACCGTCTCCAAGCCAAAGAAGCCGGCGAGCCGGCCTTCAAGCTGTCCAGCGCTAGAGTGCAGGAAGCATCATACATCACCCACACAATTTTATGCTTGATGAAAACTTGAGCAGCAAACCAGGACGGACCACAAAGAGTAGATGAGACAAGCACAGCGCCAGTGCTTGTCTCATCTCTTCTTTGTGGTCCACCCGGGTTTGCGCTGAAGTTTTCATCTTAAAAAAAGCTATGTACCAACTAGGCCCAACAGAAGTTTGATTGAACTTTATGCATAAATACAATTATGCCGATGGCGGCCTCCCCTGTAGTATAGATTTGTGTCATTCAATGTAATTTCGTTAACGTCCTGAAGGTGCTCACTAGTAATTACGTTTTTTAGTGTAGGCAACAGTGACTGAAAGTTTTCATTACCGTATTTAGTACTACACTTGCTTGCAGATATTGTGGTTTGCGTATCTTATATTTTGCCTTGTTTGCTCCTAGTCGAAATAGTGTTTCTGGCGCATTCTTATTATTCTTACTATTATTATATTACTATAAATGTTAACTTCTCAACGTCACGTTATTTTTGTGTAAGTATTTTTGTTATTAGGGGCGCAGTACATTCTCAATACTGATCGCAATTTCTATTTCCAGCTTTGCTTGGAGAGTGCGAACTTCATAGTAGAACACAGCGCAATAATAGAAGACAAGAAAAATCAAACATGAGCAGCGCTCAACCGCGCTGGTCCTGTTTGGTCTTTGTCTTCGCTGCATCGCGCTGTATCGCGCTGTTTTCTACTTTTCTTGGAAGGCCCTCTGGCCCCTCCAAGTAAATGCGCCTATGCAAACGGTGCAACCACACATTTTCTTTGAAGAAAATACGGGTGAATATACGTAAAAATACCGCGCATTTTTTCCTTCCGCACTGGTTTATGATTGGTGTGTTTACGATTGGCTGTTTATGATTGGTCAAAATTTTCTGCGTCATACACACGGCACCTGCTGGTAACGCGATGCTACAAATCACTCCAAAATTGTCCTCTGCGTAATGACCACTCAAGCACGAAAAAAATAAGAAAGTACGCTATTTTCAATACGCCATATTTTTTATCATTGGTTTTTCACCGTTCGTCAAAAATTTTCAGTGTGCGTTAAAATCGCGCGCTTGTTACGCGACGTCACAAATCTGTGAAATCTCATGGTACTAAAATGACGTGCGCACACTAAACAGTGCATTACTATGCTGAACAATACCTAAACATTTTTTTTTTTAATAGCCGGACAGTGTCTGATTCTGAGTCTAAATCAAGAAGGCTGCCCGCCGATCACAATAGAATCGGCTACTTGTAGCAGCTGGCGAGATGGAGTCATATGAGTATAATAAATATTTTCAGTTGTAGTATAATGGTGTTGAGCTCTTCGTGCACGTATATAGCTCTGTGAACTCATCCTTGCTGGGAGAGAGGGAGAGAAAGAAACAGCGCTGCGCGTGTGTGCTTCTTTGCTGTCCGAGTTGCATTTAGCCTTGTACAAGTCAATTCGAGATGACTCAAGACGAACTAGTCCGGCTGTCACTTCGGTCTCCTTAGTCCTGAAAACCCCGATCGGCTGCAGTGTCGATTGAAGCGAAAACGTTTCAGGCGCGTGAGGACGTTAAATCCCAACAATTATTAGTCCAGAAAACCGTGGACCTTGAGCATTTTTCTGGTCGGTATATAGATCAAGTTGCGGGACAAGCTTCAAACCAGAGCCTCCCAATGTACTCGAGTCGACTGCCTTATTCCTCGCCTTGTTACGAGCCACCGCGATCGCTGCGAACTACCATATGATAAGGTAGGCCAAGGAAGGAAAAACTTTATTGGGTGAGTGAGTTTGGGCCCTTTGCAGACCCTGGGCCACCGCACGACCATCACATTGCGCCTATGCGTTTTTAGATTAATCCATGTACCTTGGCAAGGCAAAGCAGATTATTCGCAAACTCAAGTAGAAACACTTTTTAGCTCTCCAAATGCGGCCCAACAAAATATGGGGGACGTTTAAGCTTCGCCTTTAAAGGTCGAACATGATAGTCATATCCGGCCCCATCCTCATCGCCCAGCCAACACACACGCACACACACACACACACACACACGACATACCTATACTAATCGTAAAGGTTTCCACCCTCTTCAACAGCACTTTTATGACCACAATGTACCCACTACGTGTATGTAAGAGAATGCGTCTTTCAATCATGCTGTCTTTCAATCGCACATTAATTTTTGTCATTTGGTTTGGGGCACGACATCACAAACTAACCTAAAGAGACTATTGTTATTACAAAAGAAAGCCGTGAGGCATGTTGCTGGCGTTAGTTACAGAGCACACACTAGAGAGTTCTTTGTTAAATATAATATTATTCGCCTTACCACAACTTTTGAACATCGGCTACTGTATCACTTTAGATTTTCACCACCCGCCTCAAACGAGTTTTTCATATCTTTAGCTAATTTAACCTTAAAAGACAAAGCTGTTTGCACTAGAAGTACTGATAAGTATACTGTTCCTCGCGTGAGAACTAACTACGGAAACCAAACTCTGCAATTTCTCTTGCCAACGATCTTAAACACATATGAAACAGCTCATAGCCACGTACTCACCTTGACACCTAAAGAACATAAAAAATATTTTGTAAGCTGCAGTGTATAGGTTTTCTTGTTTTTGCTTTCGTATGTCTGCTATACCAGTGGGGTATTTCATTTCATTTTTGTCGAAACTTGCGTAGATCTAGGTTGTAGGTCTAGCTTGTATGTAACCATACAACGCTATGTACAGTGTGATTATTTTACTTGTTGACTGCGTTTTTGGTATGTCTGCTTTGTATATTGTATGAATGTATTATGTTGGGCCTCTGGCGCACTCAAGCTACAGTTTTGTAGCTTTTGGTCTGTGGTCCTTTCCCCCCCTTTTTTGCATGGGAAAAATAAAGACTATTTATTTATTTATTTATTTATTTAATGTTTGTGCCCTTTGTAACGTGTTCGTAAGGGAATACGCGCAGTAATGTGTGTGCCTTCTGTAATGGGTGGCCGGCTTTGAACCACCAACTCTTTATGAAATTCACATGTTGTGACGCCCGGTGGCAATGCACGCTTGCAACACGTTTGACGGTGATATTACATCTCGTACTGTGACGCCTGTACACAGGACGCGTAGGTTTCTGAAGCAGGAAAGTTGCTTTCAGTGCAGTTCCAAGCAGTGGAGTGGCTCTGTGTTAGAACACCTAATTTGTCACACGGATGGGCGAGGTTCGATTTATCTTTGGTACATCATTTTTTTCTTATTTGCCTCCATGGCGATTTTTAGCCACGAACAGTGCTGATTTTTTTGCTCATAACCAATGATGCCGAAGCCGACACCGGAATTTCTGCGACACGGGCTCCTTAACTCTATCGCGTTAAGCCATTCAACAGTTCTACACACTCATCGACTTATAGCAAATTGGATATAGAGCAGCGGTGGTGCTATTCCTTTCCTATGAAAGAAAATGAATATGCTGAACAGGAAGAGCGTTTGATCAGTCCATGAAACGTTTACTGGTTCCTTCCCGTATTTGCTTCGTCGATTATGTAAATTTCAGGCCAGGCAGAGCAGAATAAAATCATGACAGAGTGCTCTAACGTTAAGAAACCCTACTCAGCCTTCCCTGTAATGCTGTAGCGCAAAGCGTTGCATTGGTGGCCTGCACCACAGAGAACTTACCAGTTCGTAGTCGTGACACACTGGAGACATTCTCCACAGCAGAAGCGCCGGACAGATTTCATTATTTAGTCAAGTGATTGCTGTGTAGAAGTAAAAGTTCGCCTCAGGTCATGGTTTCCCAGTGTGCAGCCGACAGTGAGCACTGTCAAAGTGGGGGGCTCTGCCGCCCTATCTTTTGTCAATGGGGGGCTAGCGCCCCCCTTGTCCCCCCCCCCCGGTAGATACGCCTATGAACTGCACCTTATGTTGCCTTATAGAAATGTAGTGGGCACTCCATTACTCTAGTTGCAGTAGTCCCTTAAGACAGTTTCTCCAGCTCAAGCTGTACTATGCTACGTGTTGCGTACAGGCCTGGACGTTTTCAGCAGGAGTCCCATTTGCCCTAAGGCTTTCACATCCGTGGGAGGTATCTCGGATCATTGCCGATGTGGTGGTGCTTGGCTTTCTCTCGTAAAGAATCTTCTCTCTTGTGGTCTCATTATTCGTAGGTCGGCCAGACAGCGAGCTTCTTCGGTGAGGCAAAGATTTTGCTAAAGAAGGAGCACCATGATCAGAAACGAAAAAGTTTACATCCAGTGTATAGGAGCTCGAGGCAGAACCTATAGGAGAAAAGGCTAAAACCCTGTTATGGGCCGTAATAAAGACGTACGTTATGCACGTGAACATGTCGTCGCGTTTCTCCGTTCTTGCTTTTGGACGCAACGTGCATAAAAAGAACATGTTGAAGCATGTATTGTGAGGATTCGAGTGTCTGAATTCGACGCTTGTGGGCATCCAGAGCGCCCTCTTTTGGCGCCTTGATCCCCAGCTAGTGCGTGTGCCGGCCTCGCGCGGCTTGAGCGCCGGGAAGCGCCGTTAAACGGCAACATGGCGGCCGTAGCGACGACGCCAAGCCTTTTTGCCCGGTGAGCGTCATGCGTCGTCACTTCCTAGCGTGCAGACGTCGTGCGCGGCACGCTAGCAAACGCCGCTGTGCTACGCCTGCCCTTATTTGCCGCCAGTGACACACAGTGGACTCTCTCCACACGGACTCGCTGCGGCCGGGCTCTCGCTCTCCGTGGGAGATGCCCGCACGCCTGAAACGAGGGAATGACGCGCTGCTTTTGAGAAGACTTCTCGTTTGCGCGCCCCAGTAGGCCCCTATTGTGTGGTAACCGTGGCACTGCAGGCAAGCGTACTCGATCGGTCTTGCGGATTTACCGTGTATGGCCGGCAATGACGTGATTCTCACGCTGTGCTGCATCTTGGGTTAATAAACCCGTGTTTGTTGACAACGTGCCTCGAGTGGCTTGTCTGCGCCGTGTCGGTGATGTTGTGGTCGGGCGGGCGTCGTCCGAAAATGAGGAGGAGGAGCTGCCTGCACAGGTGCACAGTTGTCCAGGTGTTCATTCTTAGGCGGCTCTGTCCGTGCCGTGCGTGAATTACGCCGAACGCGTTCTCCGCTGCATTATTGCGACCCTGCCGATACAACGTAGCCGTTACCTGGTTGGCTTTCCCTGTCTTGGGATCTCCATGGAAAGCAGCGCGCTTCGTAGGAAAAAAAGGGGGAGCGAAGACAACGGGGCCAGCTTGTGATGAGCGGGGTGCCCCGTGTGCTCTCCCAGCTCCGATTGGATTGTGCCGCATCAGCACTGCAGACCTCCTTACCCTCTTGCAATCGGCCACCACCAATGGAAGAGAGGGCCGGTCATGAAGAACCAGGGAGAAGGCTCGGCGTCGTCGTCAGTCGACATTTGAAGATGCCTCTAACAATCTTATTCATTGTACATATTGTAAATACAGTTGATCTTTTGAAAGAAAACTGGTCATGAATGTCGGGCCCTACGCTCTTAGGTCTTCTAACCCTTCGTGGTGACTTCGGCGTTCACGTACCCCGACCCCCAGTCGCTACAATGAGTCGACGAACCCGGCCGCAGCGTCTGTGTGCGCTGTGGCAGTGGAGAACGCCACGTCCCTGTCATGTGCTGCCGAAATAGCACGCGCACGAGGCTCGGTTCACATGCTTACAGACGAACGCGGCCAGCAGCACGTTTATTTCACTGACTCTAAAAGCGGTAAAAGCGTCATCTCGTGGCGCTTCAGCCGACTGCACAGACTGATGGCACCAACATAAGATTCGCTGCTTCTTTAAGAAAATAAGTAAAAGAAGCAACAGAAACATAAGAAAGAGCCTGCAAGCACTACAATTTACATGCACAGCTTGATTGCTGGGGCACATATCGCATAACTGCTTTAAGTCTAAGGGGGGACCGCTGGCTTCGGGGTATCCCCCGGAACACAGGCACAATTACCCAGATCACTCAAGACACATGTGTCCTCCGATTCGCCAGACGAAATCCGCGTAGTTGCAGTGGTACCGGCGGTCTCTGCTGGTACGAACATTTTTGCAGGCAACCAATGTCGGCTGCAAAAGACTGAGAAGTGTTTACCAGTGGTGAACACTTCTATCCACTTCGAGTAGGGGTCGACTGCTATAAATAAGTATGCATTCCTCAGTGCTCCATCACAGTCTACATAAATCCGGGACCACGGTCCCCACGGGAACGGCTATCGCTTGATCGGCGCCTGTTCCGGTGATCGCTGATATTCTTGGCTAGTGCGGCATTTTTGTACCACTGCCGTGAGGTCATAGTCCATGGCTGGCCAACAAACATGGCTACAGGCCACTGCATTCATTTTCGCAACTCCCGCATTGCCTTCATGTAGGAGTCGTAGCATGTTGGCCTGCATAGACGCGCGCACAACCACCCTGCTTCCTAGCAGGATGCAGTCACTCTGAACACTCATTTCATGAAGGCGAGTGGCGTACTCTTTCCACGGAGTTTCCAAGGGAATTCCCTTACCAGCCCACAGCGCTTCGCGAAGACTGGACAACAGCGGGTCTTTGCTCGTAGCGGCTGCCATAGCTTGCGCCGACAACACTCTCGTGTAAAACTCTTGGTGCATAATGTTCTCCGGCGGGTTCTCGACGTGAATCTCAGTTGTTGGAAGCGGAAGCCGGCTCAGTGCATCGGCGTGGGAAATGTGGGCACCACGTGTTTACTTCAACACGCAATTATGACCCGGAAGGAAGAGTGCCCAGCGGAGTATTCGAGGTGAGAAAAACTATAATTGACCCATTTGCCGTGAAAAGGTACGAAACTGGCTTGTGATCGGTTGATATCTCGAATAGCTGCCCCCAAAGGTACTGCCTGAACCGTCTTACTCCGAACAGAACTGCTAAGGCTGGCTGTAGTTTTGCTCAGCTGCGGCCAGGCTTCTAGAGGCGAAGGCAATTGGCCGCTCTTCTCCCGACGCTTCCCGCTGGGCTAGAACTGCAGCGACTGGGTGCAGTTCTAGCCCAGCTGGGTTTTGTAGCACAACTGGGTGTCGTTGCAGCCGTCAGAGGAGTGAGGGTGCTAACCACACTTTGGACGCGTTGGCCGTCCTCGGCAGCTCATAGATACATGGCCATATCTCTGGCACTTGAAGCACCGTCTAGGATTTGGTATGTATGCTCTGACACGGATTTTGATGTAACTTGTTTCAATGTGTTTTGAGAGCCTGCTTAATCCACATGTGATGATCAGGTGTTTAGTTGGCATTTCTTTGCCATCTCTACACCACATTTTGTTCCTTCAGACCGTCCAATAGTTCTTCCTAACTCCCTGTTATCAGGTCATCAGCTGTCACTACTCTACGGACCGTATTTATTGATTTGTGATAAGTCACACTTATGGGAAGGCTCCAAATCTCTCGAGGCTAGGGAGTTCCTCATGTTCGGCTTTGCTGGAGATTTCGAGAAGTAGATCTCCGCTTGACATTTTAGTGATTTTATACCCTGGTCCTGGTTGTTGTTCAATTCATTTAGGCGTAAGAAAAGTTGAAACACGTCCCACTAGAATGTTGGTTTGCTCACTGTGGATCACGTGGAAAGCTATCTTTGCGCTACGTTACAGAGTTTGCTGTCACTTCGGTGCGCACTCTCTTGAGAAATCGATGAGAAAATGGGGGAAAGGAGTGTCCATTATAGTTTCCTTACTCAGCAGCTATGGTAGCCACCCACCATCGAACCCAACAAGCTAGAATGCATGGGTAACACAAGCAGACTCAGGCTATACATAGCTGCCGTAACCCAATATAATATAATCAAGGCTGGATATAGCACACAAGATTAACCCAGGCCACCTACGAAAACTGGGAGGTAACTCAAGGGAATGGGAGACAGGACAGCAAGGAAAGTAAATAGAAAAGAAAAAGATCAGACAGGGGGATAGGAAATGGGCGGCCGCCTTTAGGAGGGTAGAGAGTAAAGTACAGAATATAAGGAAAGAGAGAAATGGAGAGAACAAAATGGGATTGAATAATTGGTGACTGTGTTCGATTGTCTCTTTGGCTGACATTGTACCTTCTTTCTTTACTCGGGTATACCCTCTCCTACTGTAATGGCCGTTGGCGCTTAGAGTAATAAAATGATTAAATGAACAAAGTAAAGAAGTTGACAATGCGTCTTATCCGCGGCATTGGCACAGCGTCTACCATATTCCTTGCCTTCAACCTTGTCTCGAATTGCCAAAGAAAACTCGCGTTCCGCGAGTGCCGAAGCATTTGCGTGGCAATTAACTTCGGCAAATTTGAAATCGTCGCCTTTCCAGACAGCATTTTCCTTCAGCACTTACCTTTTACTTCTAGCGTGCACAATGCATTCATATGGCTCACAATCCCGAGGCCTTTTTTATCTAAGTCTCACAGCCGCCAAGAGCCTTGCCCTTCTTCCAATAAACGTGGCATCTATTTATGCGCTAATTTACCTGAGTTCCGGGAATATTTCATCTGACCTCCTTTACAAGCACTAACGAAACGAAGGCTTTGACAGGGGCAGGAAAAAATTGGCCGCGTATCTGCGTGCTTCGCTGCAAATGTCGTCTAAAGACGATAGAAGAGGCGCTGCGTGAGATATGAACGCCATCTGGCAATACGTCGGGAAACGTGAATGCTGTGTTGCGGGCTGGTAGTCCCGGCGCAGCAGCAGGCAAGACCGGCGGTGACCAACGCGACCGGCGGGGACACCAGCCAGCCCGAACACGCGGTTTGGCGCGAAGCGCCGAAGCAGAAGAAACGTCCGAACTCAACGAGTACTCTCCACACACTCTTTTATATTCACGTCGCCTGGGTAAAGCAGGAATGCCAGAGCGGCGCCCCATGGCACTCGTACAGTGCAATACTGAACTGAAACCGAAACACAACAATGAGCTCGCGCAGAGGGCACGGAGGAAGCCAAGTTTCGGCGCAGTCGCATTTTCAGCGCAGCTTAAGAAACTAGGGTCTCTAGAATTACGTATCTATGTATTTTCTATTAAAGGAACACACCACATAATACTTACCTAGTGATGTTGCGCCTCAGATATGCGTAATGTTTGCTTTTTGGTCAACCATGTACACAAGTATGAACCAAGTGAGCCGTTCACGATGGCTGGCCCTTGTGCAAGTGGTTCAACTTTGGCCGGGTGGCTGAATCGAGGGACGTGCCGACAAACAGAGAGATAGACAGAAGGACAGACAGAAAGACAGACCAAAATTTCTGCGTTTAAGTTCCCCAAGAAAGACTATCGTCTTTAAAAAACGCCAGGCCTGCGCGGAAAGCGCAGCACAGTCACAGCGAAAGCTCGAAGAGCGGCATTTCGAAGCCCGTTTCTAGAACTCTCTTGTGGCTACTAATCCAACTACACTGGCAACGTACCCAGTGCGCCACAAATCATAAATTTTGTGAAGTTGGAAAGCACCTACCACAACATTACTCGTCATTCTGCGGAGAAGCGAGATACCATCTGTAACGCATTATGTGCAGTTTCTTGATGCGACGGCTGATGACGATGAAGAATTATGACTGAGCCTTTTGTAATCGGTTGGAAGCTTTAAAGGACCCACTAGTTACGTGATTCGCAATGTCTCACGCCCGGTCGTTATTACACTCTCCCACCACGCTTTATAACATACGCTAACGCGAGAAAGAGATAGATAGAGAGAATTAACTTTATTGAGACCCTGAGGAAATGGATCATGCAAGCCTAATGGGCTTCCTTGGCAACCAATAGAAGTGCACCTGTTAGGAACCCACTTCGCTATAAATCAGAATTTTGCTGAAGTACGGAAGAAGCCACTAGCCACTTTTCGTCATTCTGGGATGAACAGTGGTACCTGCTAAACACCTGTAAGGCATTATGTGCACTTTGTTGATACTGTGGCTAACGACGATGAAGAGTTATGGCAGAGCCCTTCGTAATGGGTTGGAAGCATTCAACAATCCACTCGTTGCGCAATTCGAATTGTGTGACGCCTGGTTACAGAATTTGCGTTGTGTGACACTTGGTTGTTATTTAACTATTCTACCACGCTACATTACATATGTTAATGGGGTTCCTTCCCGGCATGAAGCCTGTATGGGGTCTTTTCGCAAGGCAGTTTCAAGCACCGTCATGGCTCTGTGGCAGAACACTGGGCTCCCACGCAGAGGGCTCAGGTTCTAACCTCGTTCCATCCTGGAAATTTTGTCTTATTTCGTTTTTTTTTCTTATTTCGAGCGATAGTGGTTACGGACACCGGTGGCGGCGGCGGTGGCGGACAACTACGGCGCCAAAAACGGCCCTTCTGATCTCACAACAGTTTTCGCTGTAAAATAGTTCATTGCAGAGGTTACCCTCTCACTGCCTGAAACAACTTGAGTTTCTGAAAAGATTACAGATCACTTACGTGAGTAATACTCATGAGAGCGAGGCCCCCTTCGTAAGTAAGCTTGATATAATGGGACTCCTCCTTCTTGTGGTCTATCTCTTTCGGGTCAGGCTCAAAACTGGTCGATACAACGTGGGCATGAGCCGTGTTCCGGATAAACGCATAAATTTTAGCGTTTTTCTGCAAATCCGTCCTTCTTCCATAGTTTATATATTTTTTCTCATAAAGAGTTTTGACTCCAATACTTATCCTGAGGAAAAAGAAACAGACAGTTGCGTTGCAGTGAAAGTTATTCCGTCATTTTTAATAAATTGTCGAAGAGTGAACGGCAATCGCATTTCCTAGATAATAAAACAAAATCATTTATATGTTTGAAATTGCTAAACTAATACGTGCACCTAATTTTTTTAACAATTCCAGAAGCATTACACAATAGTTCTGCTAAGAGTATTCACCCGAAATGAACTGTATTTTCGCGCAATCTCTTATGACCACACACCATGAATCCGACACCTATGACATGATTTCAACGCGACTTACGTTGACTTGCTATTAACAACACCTGGGTAGGTCATGTGGGTAAAATTAGTGCAGACAGCGAGAGAAATACAAAACATTTAATGGCGTTCCACTCAACATAGTATCTGTAGCAGTGCGAAGCAGTGATTCGCCTAACCTTCGGCAACGCGTCGTTTCTCGTGACCCTTACTTCCCTTGCCCACCCTTTCTTATAATTCTACATTTCGCTGCACTGTACAATACACGGCTCTGCTATGCTCTACCCTACCCTCCACGTCAGCCTCCAATCTCTCATTCACGCCTTCAGCTCCATTTCTCACACCCTTGCTGTAATATACACGGGTATGCTATCCCTTACCCTCCAACTCCTCGTCATTCTCACTTCCCTTTCCAATCACCTTGCTATGCAAATGAGCTATGTTATGGTTTACCATTCCCCCTCCTCCTTTCTTTCCTCCTCACCCTTACTTCATGCCTCCTCGCCTTCATTTCCCGTTCAGACCCCCTTGCCACACTATACTATACGAAGCTAGGCTATAATTTAACCTTCCCTCTTTTCTCTCCTCCTCCTCATGGTTTCCTTTCCCACCCTCTGCTATACTATGCTACGCATGGCTATGCCATCTCTTACCCTCTCACCTCCTCATTTTGCTCCTCATCACACTCGCATCACTCCTTCTCACCCTTATTTCCCTTTCCCTTCATTCTAAAAGATAGGGCGTGCAAACACGGAAGAAAGAAAGCAGTCGAGACCCCACAAACGCCGACGAACAATTGAAGAGGCACACAGTCCCGCAAAGGAATGAACGCACAAACTTATCTGCGCATGTCTAAGTAATAGGCGTACCTATCAATCCGGCAAGCGTTGTATCTACGTGATAGATCGCTGTTAAGCTTGATTTCTTCTTTATGCAAGCTAATCGACAGTTGACTCACGCATGCGCTACCACTAATATCGATATGTCATGTTTATATCATTGAAGGTACTCCTTCGTTCCTGTGCCTGTACAAAACTGCGCATTAATCGAAGTTTGGCCTGCACTTGCAATCTCGACAATGTGAAGATTCATTAGAAGGTAAGCATCCGGATATCGATCTCTTATGTTCCATTCATCTCTTGTAAACCTAGCGGCCCGTCTGTCCTAATTGAAGCGGCCGCAGCTAAAGAAACTTTATTCGCCCAGAGATCATTGGTTGTGACGTCAGAGGGAGGCCTCGGGTGCCGCTCCTCGCGCTCGGCCGCGCTCGCTACGTGAAGGCTGCTCGACGCTGCCGGCCCGTCTGTCCTGCTCGAGTTATTGAAACATTAGTGGGCAAGTTCATAGAGCAATTTGTACTGAATGTCCATGGAAAATTCCCAGCGAAATCGAGCGGAGTTGCCGTCAGGAGCACGTTAAGTGTCGAATGCTCCTTGAGTAGTCTGCTAGCCATCAATGCGCACATTTCCATGTATGGCGAGAATTTGCTTTCGTGCTTGTTCTGTGGCCGCGATGCACTCAAAATGCCTTTCGGGCCCATCCTCGATCACTGACCTCAGCGTTTGGGCTTCGGCTTCCGTGTCTGTTGTTCGGAGTTCCACCGCATGACAAAGGACGTGTGATGTCATCCAAATAAGTGAGGTGGTCATTACAGGCATTTCATCAGATCGAAGTTTTCAGCAGCTACTGTGTACGCGCGTCGTAAATACCTAAAATTTAAACAAGAAATGAAAGGTTGAGAGCACGAGGGAAAGAGGGATGCACGATGACGAATATAAGCAAGTTGTGCAGAGATTTTTTTTCTAAAACATATTTCGATCTCTACGTTAATAAATCGACGTTTGCTGACTCGCTCATGATCGTCTTAAAGTATGCTGAACAGATATAGTGTGATCACACTGACGTAGATAAATATAAAGCTTTCGCATCGGAAAGACGTAATAAGGTGTATTTGCAATATAATACTGCAAACCACTCTCATCTCCTGAAAGGGCGTGGTGCGACCATTGTACTGAAAGGACTCGCAGGGTCCCTTATGGAGTTGCCTCAGACGACTGGAAGGTGAAAGCTATCTCCTTTTTCTTTTTCTTCAGTCGATGTATTGTTCCTCCCCACCCCCCTCAGAATGCTTTCTGGACCTAACATGCTTTTTCACTGTCTGCAGAATCGGAAGCATCGCAAGCTCTCTACTCATCACCTGGTTTTGCACTGCCTCCTTGATCGGTCCACCGATCACGGAGGCAATGCAAAGCGACGATGTCATGTGATGACGACACCATGTGAAGCCATGTTATATGGCGTCATGATGACGTCAACAATTTTGGTGGTCTGTGGTACCATGATGACGTCATATTTTGTCGTCATATTGTGATTATCAATCGTGTTGACGCTGCGACGCGAGACGCCGACGGTCAATTTTCGCGTTTGATGAAGAATCTAAGGCTCTCGCCTTAAAATATTCAATTTATTGAATATTTTAAGAATAGCAAAAACAACAGCAATCACCAGCCAAAGGGGCCGAAAGAACGGTGGGAAAGAGCTCTCTTTCTCCTCCTCCTAGCCCCTTTCGCCAATTTTTCCTACAGTTTACCAAGCTGTACTATCGGTGTCAAATCAAACAGCGGAGCGCTTTGCCCAAGCATTAGGAACTATATAGTTCGTAATGCTCATACGCCATCCTATCATCACCCCGCACTCCGGATTAGGCAGCACTGCGCGATTAAAAGCATCAATGTGGCTCACGAGCAGCAAACCTCACGACTGTATCGATCTCTAATCATAAGGGTGCGAACTGTACCACGCGCACCACTGCTGGTGTTTCATTTGGAGCCGACAGTACGTGTAACAAGTTTTAATGCTTATCCAGCTCACCAAATCTACGCTAGTTGTCCGCCATAACCCGGTGTTCCGTGAACTTATCAATTTTATTTTGTCGGCAAACGTTTTGAATACACATGTCCACATATGACTACAATTTGGAGTGGAATGTGAATTTTCGTTCAACCTCAAGTTTGTTTACACAACGCTAACTATTGTGAAGAAGCCGTAAACTTACTCGCGCTTCGCATCCAAAGCAGCGCAGACTAGTTAACTGGCTTGGCGGGACGTTCGCGGTTTTACATGAGCTATTTCAACGCCATCCAGCCCAGTGAAGTAGGCTACTAACTGGGGGGCATGATCCTGACAACGACTGCTGTGGGTATATAGAATATATGTTAAATGTTACCGTTTCTTATCCTCCTGTAATGCTGGGAACAGTCTATAGAACTATCACTTCACGGAAATACAGCTAGTAGTCGAGGAACGCCGTGCAACGCGAGCGAGCTATAACGAAAATGCTGCTGTTCTAGCCAGAGCCTAGGAGACGACAAGAGCCGCATCCCACGTATTTGGTTACTGGAGCGCCGTTCGCAGCGCCGCCACCGGTGGCGCACGAGGCGACCATACCTGCATGGCAATCAGTGAATGTGTTGGTGTGTTCTGCAAAACAAATATCAGTCCGCTTCTTGTCTATCACTCGCTCATTCTTTCTCTGCACAGCCGAACAAATCTTACCAAGCTTATTGGCAGCTGTAAAAACAACATAACGCCGTATCTACTTTCCACTTTTTTTAGCCTGTGAGATACGCAATGAATGTAAGGAATACCTACGACGCGTTTCCTCCTATTATTTTCTGCAACCATGCTCGGACTTAACAAAACGGACTTCTTTAAACGTTCAGTAACAGTGGCCCCTGCAACGCGACTAGCTCAGCTCTCACTTATTCCTTTTCCCGCACCCTTGCTGTACTATACTCTACATTATGCTATACATGGCTATGTCGTACATGGTTTTGTCTGTGTTCTGCGTGACGCCATACATGACTATGCTTGCTTTTATTTTTCCCTCCTCCTTACCCTCTTATTATTTCTCCTCACCCTCACTTTCTTTTCACGTGCCCTTGCTATTCTATAGTATACATGGCTCTGCTATAGTTGGTTTTGGCGGCGTGGCAAGCTACATGACATATTAGACGCCGGTAGCCCGGGCCACTAATGTACTCCGCACTTGAAAGTGCTGTAAATTAAGATTCCAGCATGGGACAATTTTAAACGGTTGTTTCCACATCTTCGGGGATGAGACCGACTAACTGAGTCATTCCCCTTATTAATCTCAACGACAAACTGCCACGGTAAGAGCTAAGTGCAAGCAGGGTAAATTGGTAGATTAACGTATAAGAATGAACAGCGCGAAGCCATCAAAAGACAGGAGTTCAGGAAGCATCAAAGCACCTCGCGCTGTCTAATGTCCTCTATGTGGGAGCACGCAGCAAAGTGGATCCTGGTGTTCTTTTAGTTCAAAAGGGTGCATAGTGTGACGTCTTGATTGGGACGGCGTTCATTAGGTCCGAGCACTCGGCAGTGCACGGGCAGCCAGAATCAAAGCGCGCGCACACACAATGACGATGATGATGACACACAGCGACGATGAGGACGGGGAGACAAATGGATAATGATGATGATTACGACAATGTGCATATGAGGAAGATGCTCATAACAAGCGCCTATACAAACTTCCCCGAATTGGAGCGGCCATCCTGGACACCACATGCAAAAGTGACCAGGAACGTCGCGTTAAGGGCTTCATGCGAGAAACGAGGAGAATATCGGTTTGCGTGATTGATTGACTTCTACCAATGTTTACTAACTGTCAAGACGTTTATTAGCAAGCACTCGGCAACGGCGCACGACAGTGACAGTCAAAGCGGTGCCGACTCTCTGCACGAGGAGCGTGCTCTCAAAGAAGAGGACGACCCACTAGAAGGCGCTCGAGAGGATGACCCATTACTGAGTAGGAGCGCTTCGCTACAATTACCCTGGGTACGAAAAGGGAGCCGCCTGGCGACCTAGCAGCTTGTCACAATGAGCGGGTCATGGTAGGGTTTCAGGCGCGCCACGTTGACAATGTCGCGCCCTCGACGGCGCATGTGCGAAGACGGGTCGATGGGTTCGATCAGGTAGTTGACCGGGGACGTGCGTTCGACGACACGCTAGGGGCCTTCGTATTTGGGCAGTAGTTTGGAAGAGAGGCCAGTTGCAGTGGTAGGGACCGAGAGCCATGCCAGCGCTCCAGGAAGGAACGTGGGCGCAGAACTGGTGGTGTCACCGCGAATGCTTTTCTGCCGCTCTTGGTTATGCGTAGAAGAGGTCTTGGAGAGCTCGCGACACTCCTCAGCAACTCTTGCTGTGGCAGAAATAGGCGCACATTCAGGTCGATCCGGCTTGTAGGGAAGGATTGTGTCGATTGTGTGCGACGGGTGCCTGCCATACAATAGGAAAAATGGTGAGAAACCAGTAGTGCTCTGAGGGGCGGTATTGTAGGCTTACGTGACGAAGGGCAGAATGACATCCCAATTTTTATGGTCGGCGGCGACGTACATCGAGAGCATGTCGCCGAGCATGCGGCTAATGCGTTCGGTGCGGCCATTCGTCTGCGGGTGGTAAGCAGTAGTTTTGCGGTGAACAACGTTGCACTCTTTGAGAATGGCTTCCACGACTTCCGACAAGAAGACACGGCCTCGGTCGCTGAGGAGCTCTTGGGGTGGACCGTGACGCAGCATAAATCGGTGGAACAGGAAGGAGGCCACATCGCGCGCTGTAGCCGCAGGGAGGGCGGCAGTTTCAGCTTATCGCGTGAGGTGGTCTACAGCGACGATGGCCCAGCGGTTACCAGCGGACGTCAGAGGCAGTGGCCCATACAAATCGATGCCAACGCGCCCAAACGGTCGGTCAGGGCAAGGCAGAGGTTGCAGACCTGCCGGCAACAGGTGCGTTGAAGTTTTGCGGCGCTGACAATCGATGCAGGAGCGAACGAACTTTTGCACGTAGCGGTACATCCCTCGACAAAAGTACCGTTGGCTCATGCGGTGGTAGGTTTTCGATACCCCATAGTGTGCACATTGCGGATAAGAGTGGAACGACTCGCATATATCAGAACGCAAACTGCGGGGTATCACTAGCAGCCACTGGCGGCCGTCGCCCATGTAATTGCGTCGGTGGAGCAGGTCGTCGCGAACGGCGAAATGGGGGGGCTTGACGACGCAACGCGCGAGGGGATGGTGTGGCCAATGGATCAGTCAGCAAGTCTATCAGTGAGGCAATCCATTGATCTTTGCGCTGTTCGGTAGCGAACAGCACAAATGTCGGTGAATGTCGGTGGAAGAAACGACAAAGTGAGATGCTGAGCTGTGGGCATTGTCGTCAGGCAAGGGAGAGCGCGACAGGGCGTTGGCGTCAGCATGCTGGCGTCCGTTGCGGTACAGCACGCGGATGCCGTAGTCTTGCAGGCGAAGTGCCCAACGGGCAAGACAGCCTGAGGGATTTTTCAATGACGACAACCAGCACAGTGCATGATGGTGGGTGACGACATCAAATGGGCGACCATACAAATAAGGTCGGAACATCGTAAGGGCCCAGATGATTGCCAGGCATTCTTTTAGGGGCGAAGCTCCTTAAGGCGGCACCCGTTCGTCCCTCGTAGTCGTCGTCATCGTAGTAGTCCGTAACAAGTCTTACGCTTTGACCTCCAAGGTGGTGCCGGTGGGAGATTTCTCCTGTGCGTTGTTGAACAATAAAAAATTCGCAGCGTGCGCGTTAACTAAAAGCCGAATTCTTCTGTCTCTCATTCCCCATTAGCAGCCATTGGCATGTTCCAGTAGGAAACGTTAGTAGAAGTAGAAGTGTAAGTGTTAGCTAAAAGCCGACTTCTGTCTCTCATTCCCATTAGCAGCCATTGTTTACCTCCAAGGTAGTGCCTGGTGAGATTTCTCCTGTGCGTGATTAAACAATAAAAATTTTGTTCAAAACGCCGTTGATTGATGAAATAAACCAACGAAAGACGCCAGATGTTTTGTAAAAGCAGAACGAAAGAACGCCAGATGTTTTTCTTAAAGTGTAGTAGTAGTAGTTGTATGTAGCCACCTCGCCCGATCGTCAACGGGCGAGGTGGACCGGTAACGGCGCGAGGACCCTGCCGTACGAGAGTTAAATCACACTAAAAGACATACTTTGCGGGCGATACACTCTAGTGAGCTTTCAACTTTCGTCTTAATGTACATGATAAAGAAATTATTTCTACGAAAAACGCAAGGCACACCTTGAGCAATATATTTGGTTTTGGGACGCTAAATGGAACCATGAGGCGATGCGAAGCCGGAGCACTTGCACGATCGCGTTCCGTTGGCTTTCGTTGGGCATGCTACCGACCTCGCGTCGTGGAACGCGCGTCCTGTCTTCCCTCTAGCCTTGCCTTTAATTCGCACAGGGCGAGCGGGGAATGCGGTCGCTCTTGGCGCTCTTTCGCTCGGGAGCGGACTTCTTCCTTGCATTTCACCGATCACAAGTGATAATGAAGGGACCACGTAAACCAACAGTACAATAAAAGTTTGATGTTTAATATATACACGATGTTTCACACTCTTTATATTATGTACTGGGCGCATTTCACGGAAGAGTTTCGCGGTTTACAGATGATTCCCTCCGTAGCTTCGCCCCACTCATCATCATTCACCCCGTGGATATGCTGTGATTTTTTCCGTGACGTGGTAGTTGGTCTCGGCTGTAGTAAGCGTACGCTTTGCATATGCCACGACATATTCAGGGAACCCTGGTTTGCGCTGCGCAAGGACAGCGCCAAGGCCAACACCGCTGGCGTCCGTGTGCACCTCTGTTGGGGCCGTTGGGTCACAGTGGCGTAGAACGGGAGGAGACGTCAACAAACGACGGAGCTTTGCGAAACCGTTGTCGCACTCTGACGACCACGAATTGAGGGGCCCGTTACTTCCAAGGAGCTTCGTCAGCGGTGATATGATAGTCGCGAAGTTTCGGATGAAGCGCCGAAAGCAGGAGCATAGCCCTACGAAACTGCGTAGTTCTTTGACGGACGTAGGTTTGGGGAACTCTGTCACCGCCCGAAGCTTGGCTGGATCGGGAAGGATGCCGTCCTTGGACACGATGTATCCTAGTATCGTCAGCTGCCGTGCTGCAAAACAGCACTTCTTTAGATTCACTTGTAGCCCGGCGTCGCTCGAACGCGTCAAAACCTGCCGGAGGCGTTGAAGATGCGTTGAGAAATCCGGGGCGAAAACAACGACGTCGTCGAGGTAGCACAGGCACGTGTGCCATTTCAAGTTGCGCAGAACGGTATCCATCATGCGCTCAAAGGTCGCGGGCGCATTGCACAGCCAAAACGGCATGACGTTGAATTCGTACAAACCGTCGTGTGTGACAAACGCTGTCTTCGGTCGAAAGTCATCAGCCATAGAGACTTGCCAGTACCCTGAGCGCAAATCGAGCGATGAAAAGAACTCCGCTCCTTGCAGGCTGTCAATGGCGTCGTCTATTCGGGGTAGGGGATAAACGTCCTTACGGGCGATCTTATTGAGTCGTCGGTAGTCCACACAGAGCCGCACAGAGCCGTCCTTCTTGGCAACAAGGACGACAGGAGGCGCCCACGGGATGTTTGAGGGTCGAATAACATCGCTGCGAAGCATGTCGTCGACTTGCTCGTTAATCACACGACGCTCTGTTGGCGACACGCGATATGGACGTTGCCACAGTGGTGGTTGGGCGCCAGTGCCGATGCGATGCGTCACAGCAGACGTGCGGCCGAGAGAAGTTCGCGCGACATCGAACGAAGAGCGAAATTCTTCCAACAGGCATAGAAGCTGGGAACGCTCGACCGACGTAAGGTTGTCAGCAATCGAGGAACCAAATACATCAGCAGGTGACGAATCAGATATGGAAACAGCACTGAGCGAACGGGAGCTGGCGCAGTGCGTGTCACCCGGTGCGTCCATAACTTGTGCGTCTTCGAGGGCTTCCGCGCTGCCGAGACGTTCCCCTCGCACGAACCTAACAATGAACGGGGATGGGTTCGTAACAAAAATATCGGTGTCGCCCTGAATGACTTGCACGGTCGCAAAATGGCACCAACAAGCCTTTCCTAGTGAAAACGCGGTCAGATGGAGAAAGGAGTGCAACGGCGTCGGCGAGACCGGTGCAATAGACTGACACAGCCGTTGACGAGTTTGCAGGAACTGTGGTGTCGTCTTTGACGAGTACCTTGGTCGCCGCCGGTGGACTGTCCACCGGCGTCAAATCTGCGAATGGTGAGAGCTCTATTTCGGCTGGTGCGCAACAAATTACGGTGGCGTGACGGGCGAGAAAATCCCATCCCAGGACGACGTCGTGAGAGCAGGAAGAAATCATGATGAATTCGACGGCGTACACAGCGTCCTGAATGATAACACGGGCTGTGCACACCGCTGTCGGGTGAATACTTTGGGTGCTGTCTGTACGGAGGGAGAGACCGGAAAGTGGCGTCGTCACTTTTCGTAGTAGTCGGCTACATTTAGCGTCCATAACGGATACGGCAGCTCCAGTGTCTACAAGGGCCGATGTGCGCACACCATCTACAAACACGTCTACTACGTTTGATGGGCTTTGCTGAAGGCTTTGGCAGTTCGATAGCGTCGCAGCCCTTGCCTCTTGGACTGCGACGACTAGTTTTTCTGGGCTCGTGCGACCGGACGAGGCCGCATTGGTGACAGTGAGCGGCGTCGTGGGGACGGTGAACGACGGGTAGATGGACCTGGGCGTGACCTCTGTGACATAGGCGGCGGCGGGTCGTAATACGGGCGGCTGGACTGGGTGGTGACGGCTGATCCGACTCGAGGCGGCTGCACGCGATTGCAATAGCGGGCGACGTGACCGGCGCACCGCACGCTAAGCAGATCGGGCGGTTGTCGGAAGTGCGCCATCGGTTTCCATACGCCCCGACTGCAGTCGACTGCATGGTGGACTGCAGTCGGGGCGTATGGATGACGTCGGCGTACACAGCCAACACACTCGCCTCGAAGGCCTGAGGCCTGGCTACGGATCCGGCGTAAGTTAGCGGGGGCACCACAGGTAGCGCTGGGGGCGGCCTGGCTACAACTTGCGCGTAACTGAGCGGCGCAGGCGCCGGAGGGGGCTGGTGGTATTCCGGCATGACCTCCGCGATTTCCTGCTCAATAGCCCGACGTAGGGGAGGCAGCAGTGTGGTCGATGTCTCTTCAACATTCTGCGGTGAGAGAAGGCCAGTAGAGAGAACTGGCGGGCGATTTTCTCGCGAACGAATGACTTGATCTCGGGGAATAAGACGGAGTGGTCCAACATGGCCGACATGCCAGCGAGATCGGCGTCGCGTGATGGAGGTCGACGCGTCATCAGCCGCTGCCGGTGCAGCTCCTCGTAGCTTTGGCACAGTGTGATGACCTCTGCCACAGTGCGAAGGTTTTTGGCGAGTAGCACGGTGAAGGCATCGTCAACGATGCCTTTCAGGACGTTCCGGATCTTGTCGGCTTCAGAAATGGTCGCGTTGGCTTTCTTGCACAAGTCGAGCACGTCTTCAATGTAGCTTGTGAAAGACTCGCCGGACTGCTGGGCTCGTTCACGAAACGCTGTTCGGCTTGCAGCCTCTTAACGGCAGGGGGGCCAAACACGTCGATGATGGCGCCCTTGAAAGCGGACCACGTAGCGAAATTGGATGCGTGGTTGTTCTAAAATAGACTTGCCACACCCGCGAGGTAGAAAACGAGGTTGCTCAGTTTGCCTGCCTCGTCCCATTTCTTGGGAACGCTCACACGCTCGTAAATCGCGAGCCAGTCCTCGACGTCGGTGCCATCCCCGCCGGTGAAGAAAAGAGGTTCGCGGATGCGGGGGACACCTGGACATGGCGCCGGTGCAAGAGGAGGCGTTTGCTGGGCGGCGTCTTGAGTCATCGTAGCAGGCACGGTACGGGATCGAAGCTCCAAGGGCATCGAATGCGGACCGTAGTTGTTTAAAGGGCACAGCACACTCCACCAAATTGTCAAGACGTTTATTAGCGGGCACTCGATGACGGCGCACAACAGCGACAGTCAAAGCGGGGCCGACTCTCTGCACGAATGGCGTGCTCTCAGAGAAGAGGACGACCCACTAGAAGGCGCTCGAGAGGATGACCCATTACTGAGTAGGACCGCTTCGCTACATAACCAGCTTACTCTTTTGCAGTGCTCACATTTAAAAGCCCGTCGTCATTGTATCCTTGTCATCGCAAGGAATAGAAAAAAACAGACTACCGAAAGCCACGACACGCTAAATTCCTTGCCATACCTAGCCTCTAATTGTGGTTACCGAAGGTGACATTGGCGAGTAATGTGAATACTCACTCTGTCTTCGGGTCATAGTACTCAAGCCAGGCGATCACGCTGGATCCGGCAGGTTGTTCCGAAAATGGGTTGCTGAGGTAAGCGTGCTGTGAGGAGAGAGAAAAAAACTATGCTTTAGGACTGATTGATGCCGCATTCACAATAGTGACGTGTCAGAACCGTGCAAACAGAAGCGTTTGAAATTGAACACACCCACATACCGGCGCGCGAGAGTAAGTACAGGTGGTACTTCCCTGCTTCAGAAAAATTTATACGATTTATAGCATAGTGGGTACCTTGCAAGTGTACTTGCCTTAGTTGCCCCAAGGGAGTTTAGCACGGGCTCAAGAATGGACGATCTTCCAGCTTTCGCTGTGACTGTGCTGCGAGTTCCGCGCAGGCCTGGCCATTTTTAAAGAACAAAGAAGGGAAAACAGCGCTCAATTTTTCAGCGCCTGTCGTCGTCTGTCTTCCTTTGGGTTCGTCGAAACTTCAGCGCTGTTTTGCCTTCTTTGCACAATGAACCAACTTGCTCAAGCCTAGCAAGCGCTTAAGAACATTCAGATCGCTTTCCAATATCATATATATATTGTTTCTTTTTTGTTGCAGTACGTGGTATACTAAAATATTTTTACTGGGAGGATTACGGGCGCTGAAATGACAATATACTCACTAGTGCTTATGCTCAACCTGATGTTTTCGTGTTTTCTTTGTCGTCATTAGCTCAAGGTCTAAATTTCGCACCGTATGTGTCCCCTGAGGCAAAACTTTAGGGTCTTTGTCCCGAATGCGGAAACTTATACCATGACGCAGTCTACGCTGCTGATTGCCAGCACAAATCCATGATGCGTGACGATAACAAAATGTTAAGCTTGGAGAAACCTGAATCCTCAGAAATGTTGCGGTAAATAAAAATGCTACACTTGAGTTATTTATTTATTTATTTATTTATTTACATGATTGCTTCCTTGCTTGTTTGATACTTTCTACCCGCGTCTTTGGCTCTTACTAGGTCTGTCTCAATAATATAAGATGTTCTATTATTCAAGGGAGTGTAATATTCTATGTAATATGACAGTTCACTGATACTTTCGGTACAGAACAAGAACAGAAAAAGAACAAAGAAGGGACATCATACAGAGGCAACTGAACAAATAAATGCTCGTGTCAGGGTTTAGTGCACGTCGTTACGAGAAAAACCGGACCCCATCTTCTTGCGCTGATGTGCATTCATGATATGTCTTGTACAGAATGTGCATGTCATGATTTTCATGTAACCACCTGTCATTTATGTTCGCCATACAGTCACGTCTTGCCATATAAATTTTGGTGTATACCAGGCTAGGAAACAGGCCGCGAGCGCACCATGAACTTGCCATGTAAGTCATACTATACATGACATGCTCGCGATGAGTTTCATTTTACCACCTTTCATTTGTGTTCGACATAGAGTCATGTCGGGCAATGTAAATTTTGATGAATATCACGCTAGAGAACCGGCCGCGAGCGCACCATAAGCGGGGCATGTCAATCATGCCGTACATGACATGCATGCCATGATTTTCAGGTTACCACCTGCCATTTACGTTCGTAATACAGTCACTTCACGCCATACCAAATTTCGTACATGTCAAACTAGCGGAACGGCGGCGAGCGCACCATGAGCTTGGCAGGTGGGTCATGCTGAACGTGACGTGCATGTCATGGTTTTCGTTTTACCGCCTAGCAATAATGTTCGTTATGCAGAAATCTATTGTAATATCATTTTCGGTATATATTCGTTCATTTAAACAGGCGCGTGCGGCCCGAGGCGATAACATGTAAATCATGCTGTACATGGCATGCGTGTCATGATTTGCAGGTTGAGTAAGACCTGTCACTTATGTTCGTCATACAGTCTTGTCACGTCATACCAATTTTGGTATATATTGTCACCAGGCTAACTGATAGATGGTATAACACACAGGGTGAAGAAACAAAACAGGGACGTTTACTCCAGAAAAAGGCCGACACCCAAAAAGCGCGCGCACACCGATTAACTTCGTTCTTCTCTTCCCAGGGGCTGGCCAGAACAGTTGACAGCCTACCTAGCGTCAATTCCCCCCTCTCAAGAACGACCGTCCCGGTCGAGGGGTTCGGGTGCAAGAGCACTACGGAGAAAGGTGGTTGCGTGAAGGAGAAAAAAAAACAAGGTAACATAGTGCAATATTCGAAGGGGTTGCGAAGTGTCGGTTATCACTCGCGGGAGTGGTACGGCTTCATCCCGTACGACGTGGACAACCTCAGCGCGTGCACGTCGTCGGCTCAAACTCGCGTCAGAGCTTTGGGATACCACCTCGTAATTGACATCACTGAGGCAGCGCACAACTTCGTAAGGGCCAAAATAGCGTCGTAACAATTTCTCCGAGAGCCCACGATGTCGGATAGGTGTCCACACCCACACGTAGTCACCCGGTTGGTAGTGGACGTTCCGTCGGCCCACGTTGTAACGGCGAGCGTCGGTATCCTGCTGCGTGCGAATGCGGTTCCGAGCAAGCTGGCGGGCTCCTCGGCTTCTAAATGAAGTCGTCAACGCTGTCATTTCTGCTGGTGTCGTGTTCTACGGGGAGCATAGCGTCTAACGGTGTTGTGACGCGACGTCCGTAAACAAGCTCGAATGGTGTAAGCTCGGTGGTCTCTTGCACAGCTGTATTATAAGCAACGTCACATACGGCAAAATTTCATCCCACGTTTTATGCTCCACATCCACGTACATAGACAGCAGAACCGAGGTGCGTAGGTAACAAGATCTATTGCGGATGATCTGCTATGCGTCGAGACCGGTCTGGGAAGCCGAAATCAACCTACGAGCTACTAGAAGACTTGCTGCACAGATGACTGAATTTTGGTGGGCCAGGTGCCTTCAACAAGTCCTTGGCTGTAGTAGAGGAACACGCAAGAACAATGGGCAAAAAGGCTTTGTAGTTCTGGGAGATGTGGTTTTGCCTGAAGAAGTTGCCTGCACTATCAGCAAAGGACCGAAGTTCAGTTACGAGCCTTCAGTGCCTGCGCAAGACCTGCTGGCGTTTAACCGCAGTATCTCAAGCCAGGTCGACCAAGAGGGGCGTGAAAGATGCCTTCTAGAAGGCGTGGAAACCCTTAACAAAGCCGTGAACCCAAAGACCACAAAGAAAGCCAAGGATCCAACTGAAGTGTCGTTACTTTCTTCAAGCAGAACAGTCTGCGGTTGATCCAGGCTGACAAGAATGGAGGCTTTGTAGTGTTAAGAGAGGATGATTTTAACAAGAAGCCGATGAAGCCATCGCCAAGAATTTTGTGCGTGTCAGGCCTGGCGCAACGAGGGTGAAAGGCAGGGCAGCTGCATTGTGCAAACCTAGAACTTAGTAGCTTGCAAGTTCAATCACAGGGTGTAGAAAGAAAGATCTGACCGTTTTCTTTACTGCAAAGACCACAAGGACTCGGTTCCATTTAGAACGATTGTCAGCGAGAAGGGGTCTGGCAGTGCCTAATTAGCCACTTTCTGCAGAAGCATTTGAGTGCCCTGCATGTTGATGACCCATTCGCTACAAAGAACTCCAGAACTAGTTGGTTTCTGAATTCCAATGTACATGTAGATATGCCTTTCCATAGATGTGGAGGACTTGTTTTATTCGGTGCCTCATGGTGAACTTTTTGTGGCCGTCAGAAACTGCATTGAAACTAATGTGTATTGGATTTCAGACACTGCTGGAGTGTCAGTAGACAGTTTCATGTCCTTGCTAGAGTTTTACTTAAAATCCACCTTTATTTCTTTTAATGATGATTTCTATATCCAACGCAAAGGAATTTGTATAGGATCTTGTGTTGCCCCGGTCCTTTGTGACATATTTTTAGCCGCGATTGACCGCTCACTAGGGCTTTGCATTTTCAAATGAAGGGGTTCTTAACACCTTTAGATACGTCGACGATTTTTTGATACTTTTATCACGACAGAGCGCCCGGACTTACACGGATTCAGTCAGCAGTATTGTAACTTTTCAGGCTTCATGGGAAAGTTTGAAATTTACACACGAGATCCCTTCCGATGGTTCATTACAATTTTAGATGGTACTTTTACAAATCGGAAGACGCCATATTTGCTGGAAATATTGCACCGCGAGCGCAGAAACCGCTTATGCCCTTTGATTCTGCGCAATCAAGATTGTAAGAGGGCGATTGCAAGTTCGTGCCTTCATTCCTGCTCTAACTAATCGTGTCCGCATACCATGCATGAAGTTTCAATAATCAAGTGGCAGGCTTCTAGCGGCCGGGTCCCTTGTGAGGTACTCACAGCAGTGGCTGACAATCTTCTAAGAAGATCAAAACATGATGGAAGACGTGGAGGCAGCACAGAGTGCCACCGAAAAAGAACGCCTTTGTGCCGTATATGCACAAGGTCGGCCATAACATAAAACAGTGGCAAATCGGCATGGCGTCGCTATGGTGTTTTCAGCACCCCAAAAGCTTGCCGGATTATGTTCAAGGATTGGCGGAAAGGAATCCCTACGCATGGTTGCGGAATCAAGCATGCTGAAAGCTTTGTCAAATGTGCCACGAAAGTGGGTTGAAATACCCCTCAATGTGGAAAGTCCTACGTGGGACAACGGGGCGTGCATAAATGAGCGCGCCAAGGAGCATGCCTTGTCGGTTCGAAATGAGATGGAGAGCACCTGCCCGCTCATGCGGCACATGCTTAGGATGCGAGCCTTTGCTTAAAAAGATAAAGATTTTAGGAAGGAGTAGGAACAGATTGGGGCGGGAACTGGTGGAAGCTTTATCATTAAAGAGAAGGAGATGAGTGCGTAAGCGATACTTCGGTTAACCTATATACGGCAGAAGGCAATTTCTTGCGTAGGTTTGCTTGACATGAGGTGGGCATGATTTCTTTGCTTCTCTCCTATCCACTTTTCTTGTGACGTTGAAGAAGCTTATATAAGCTATTTCAAGAACAGAATAAATCAGTTGATCGTTTCGCTCCTTCTGTCTACATCGTTTTTTCCTGTGTTCGTCCGAGCTTTGCGCACATACCCTACAATAAGTCCTGCACCAACTCGCCCAACAAGAAGTTCTTCTAACAAACGTCACCATACGGCAAAATTTCATCCCACGTTTTATGCTCCACATCCAGTACATAGACAGCATGTCGGCCAGTGTTCTGTTTAACCGCTCAGTACAAACCGTTGGTTTGGGGATGGTAGGCTGTGGTCTTCCGATGGTTGGTGTGCGGTAGCATTGCGACCTGTTGTAATAACTCCGCAGTAAACGCTGCACCGCGATCAGTGATGAGAACAGCAGGTGCACCATGACGCAACACGATGTCGTGGACGAAGAAGCTGGCGACTTCGACAGCAGTTGCCCTGGGCACAGCTTTTGTCTCCGCATAGCGAGTTAGATAGTCGGTTGCGACGATTATCCATTTGTTTTCTGAGGATGACGTAGGAAATGGACCGAAAGATCCATTCCCACTTGTTGGAACGGCGCTGGAGGCGGATCCAAAGGCTGGAGGAAGCCAGCAGGCTTGACGGGTGGAACTTTCCGCCGCTGACAGTCACGACAGGTCCTGACATAGCGCTGAACTGACGAATATAGCTGTGGCCAGAAGTATTTTTGGCGTATGCGCGCTAACGTCCTCGCAAAGCCCAAGTGACCGGAAGAGGGGTTCGTGGCAAGCCTGCAAAACTTCCCCACGTAGTGCCGTCGGAACGACGAGCAGAAAAGTTTCCTGGCTGTTCTCGAAATTTCTCTTGTAGAGAACATTGTTTCGCAAGCAATAAGAGGCAGTCTCTGAGAGCGGGCGTGGGACGACAACGTCAGCTCCCTGAAGATAGCGGATGATAGGGAGCAGCTCAGTGTCCTCACGTTGATGCTCAGCCATCCGCACCACGTCGACGAAGCCAAGAAACGGCAGACCTTCTTCCATGTCAGATGATGTCAAGGGAATAGGGGCACGCGATAGGCAGTCAGCATCGGTATGCTTATGTCCGGAGCGGTAGACAACAGTTATGTCGTACTCTTGAAGACGAAGGCTCCAACGAGCGAGACGTCCTGATGGATCTCGGAGATTGGCAAGCCAACAAAGCGAATGGTGATCACTGACCGCTCGAAATGGCCGACCGTACAGATAGGGTCGAAACTTGCTGATGGCCCAAACGACTGCTAAGCACTCTTTTTCGGTGGTGGAGTAGTTAGCCTCTGCTTTTGTGAGACTGCGGCTCGCGTAAGCGATCACACGTTCTGTGCCGTCCTGCCATTGAACTAGAATGGCTCCGAGTCCTACGTTGCTGGCGTCCGTGTGAATCTCAGTTTCCGCAGTGTCGTCAAAATGTGCCAGCACTGGAGCTGTTTGAAGTCGCTTGCGTAGCTGTACGAAGGCCTGTTGTTGCTCTTCCGTCCACACGAAGGGTACATCTTGTCGCGTTAGTCTCGTAAGAGGTTCCGCAATTTTGGAGAATCCTTCAACGAAACGACGGTAGTAGGCGCAGAGGCCAAGGAACCGCTGAACAGCCTTCTTGTCTTCAGGACGAGGAAACTCGGCAACAGCAGTCAGCTTGTCTGGTCTGGTCGAACACCGTCAGGGCTCACCACGTGGCCTAGAAACTTGAGTTCCTGGTAGCCGAAGTAGCACTTTTCGGGCTTGATAGTAAGGTTTGCCTTGCGTATTGCTGTGAGTACGCTTTTTAGCCGTGTGAGATGTTCGTCGAACGTGCTTGAGAACACAACGACGTCGTCCAGGTATACAAGACACGTCTGCCACTTTAGACCAGCGAGTACAGTGTCCATCATTCTTTGAAATGTGGCGGGACCGGAACAGAGACCGAAAGGCAGTACTTTAAATTCGTACAGCCCGTCGGGAGTCACGAACGCGGTTTTCTCACGGTCGCCCTCGTCAACCTCAATTTGCCAGTACCCTGACTTGAGGTCTAATGATGTAAAGAACTGAGCGTGGCGTAGACGGTCTAAGGCGTCATCAATCCGCGGCAGGGGATAAACATCGCGTTTGGTGACTCTGTTAAGTCGGCGGTAGTCAACGCAGAAGCGAAGTGTGTTGTCTTTTTTCTTTACTAGTACCACAGGCGACGCCCACGGACTTGTCGACGGTTGAATGACGTCATCATTCAACATTTCCTGCACTTGACGCTTAATCGCCTCCCTCTCCTTTGGGGACACGCGGTATGGATGCTGGCGAAGAGGCCGCGCCGACTCCTCCGTAACAATACGGTGTTTGGTCACGGAAGTGCGTGAACTTTCGATGCTGTGGAGAAGCAACCGGAGAATTCTGTCACAAGGCTTAGCAGGCTCTCCTTTTGCGCATCTGACAAGCCAGCATTAACGTGAATGCGGTTGCCTAGGTTAGCACGAATTGTTGCATCCGATGAAGTCAACTCTAACGTTCCAATGTCAGAGAAGTCGGCGATATCGCTGAGAAAGGCGACAGCGGTGCCTTGAGGGACGTGCTGAAATTCATTACTGAAGTTGGTCAGCAGAACTTGAGAGCATTTATTCTGTAGCCGAACAAGGCCTCGGGCTATGCAGATGTTCCGTTTGAGCAACAGGGGAATATTTGCCTCGGCAATGCCTTCATAGTTGTCAAAATCGTCGAATACGTCGCAGGTTACCAGGGTCAATACGCTACTCTTCGGCGGTAACGTGACGTTGTCGTCGACAACCCTCAAGGCATTGACATGCCGTCAGTGCTACCCGCTAAGGCGCACGCCGTGGAAAACGTTACCTGCGACTCTTGCAAGTTAATCACGGCTCCGTTAGCCTGCAGGAAGTCCATCCCGAGAATTAGGTCCCTTGAGCAATTCGGCAGTATATAAAATCTCCTAGATACGTAAACCCACGAATGCTTACTCGTGCTGTGCATCTTCCAGCCGGAGTTAGAAGATGGCCTCCTGCCGTCCGAATCTGTGACCCAGTCCACTGGGTAGAAACCTTCTTCAGCTTGCAGGCAAGCTCCATGCTCATAACTGAAGTATCTGCCCCAGTATCGATTAGCGCCGTTACTTCTTCGTCGTCCACGGTTACAGTAATGTTGGAGGTTACTACTTTTGGTATCGAATCTGGCTGCATCTGTGTGTCTCTTTTCTGTCGGCGATGTCGTCGTAATGGAGGATCTTCTGTGCAGTCAGCGTCAGCGGCCTCACCTCCGGAGGTCGCTGAACTCAGTTTTCCCGACCTGCAGGACTGGGCGAGCGGCGTCTCGACGCCGCGTGAAAAGGCTGGGCTTGGGGACCTATAACGAGCAGGAGACGATGAACGGGGTTCATGCCATCGATTCTCGACATTGCGACGATTGGAGATGAAGTTCTCGATTTCCAGTGGTCGCTCACCAGGTCGTGGACGAGGGGCATTCGGCGAGAATCCACGGAGACCCACACGGCGGTAAGGGCACGTTCTGTAGATGTGCCCGGCTTCGCCACAATGAAAACAAAGGGGACGGTGGTCCGGTGTGCGCCAGACATCGCTCTTCCTTGATCTTGCTTCGGCGATGAACGGCGGTTGCGAGCACTGAAGCCGACTTCC
This sequence comes from Rhipicephalus sanguineus, assembly GCF_013339695.2. Lineage (NCBI taxonomy): Eukaryota > Metazoa > Arthropoda > Arachnida > Ixodida > Ixodidae > Rhipicephalus > Rhipicephalus sanguineus. Next base: position 132,083,403 of record NC_051179.1, on the reverse strand, counting down.
ATTTGCTGGACGGGGTGCACCACGCGGGTACTGCACTGTGGAGGACGTCGCACTGCTTCCGCGTAGCTCATCTCGACGCACTGCCGTTGTTGTGGCACCTCGTAGTGTTGGGGAGCGTGGACAGCGTGACGTACCTCGGCGCGAACCATCTCCGCAACGGAGAGCTGCCCTACGGTTGGAGCAGTCATCTGCATCTTTTGTAGCTCCTCCTTGATGACAGTCCTGATGAGCTCTCGCAAGGCGTTGATGTCATTGCCGAGAGTGACCGAAGTGACCTCGCTTGATTGTACGACATCGCGGTTATACTGTCTGGCGCGCTGTTGAAGGGCCCTCTCCATAGCAGTGGCTTCATCGTGGAACTCCGCAAGTGTCGCAGGCGGGTTTCGAATGAGGCCGGCAAAAATTTCTTCTTTGACACCCCGCATTAGGTGACGAACTTTCTTTGCTTCAGTCATAGAGGGGTCCGCACGCCTGAAAAGCCGATCCATGTCCTCTATGTATGTTGTCACCCTTTCGTTTGGGCCTTGAACTCTGGCCTCCATCGCACACTCAGCTCTCTCCTTCCTGTCTGCTCTGGCAAAGGCGCTGAGGAACTGCCGACGAAACTCATCCCACGACGTTAGCGTTGCCTCGTGGTTCTCAAACCATGTTTTTGCGGAATCTTCGAGAACGCAATACACATAGCGTAGCTTACGCTCTTGGGTCCAGTCGTTGATGATGGCAACCCGGTCGAAGTGCTCAAGCCAGTCGTCGGCATCTTCAAAAGCAGCTCCGTGAAATGTCTTCGGCGTCCTGGTTTGGTTGACGACAAGCTGCGCTGGTGCTTGCACGGTAGCGTTAAGAGGTGTTTGATTCATATTTCTCGTGCGTTGAGGTAGCAAACCGTGCTGTGGCTGGAGGCCCTGGAGGCGACGACTGGTACGTACGTGCACAGGGGTAAGCTCGGTCGAACTACTCGGCGGGCTTGCGTCTGAGGTACGCTCTGGAGACCGTATCATCTACCGTACCCCACCTCCACCAGAAAATGTCACCAGGCTAACTGATAGATGGTATAACACCAGGGTGAAGAAACAAAACAGGGACGTTTACTCAGAAAAAGGCCGACACCCAAAAAGCGCGCGCACACCGATTAACTTCGTTCTTCTCTTCCCAGGGGCTGGCCAGAACAGTTGCCAGCCAGAACAGTTGCACGAGCACCAAGGGCGCGGCATGTAAATCATGCCGTTCAATACATAAATGGCATGGTTTGCGTGTTATGACCTGTCATTTATGTTCGTCATACACTCATGTTATGCCATACCAATTTTCGTATACATACCCAGCAATTCCGGACATCGCTATCAGTTCTCGGTTTTTGGCACCACGTGGCGTACGGACCTTAAAGATTCGTAATTCCCGCTATGACTCCGACAGAGTAGCGACACAAAGACAGACGACAATATCGGCTTTCACCACCGCGCGCGAACCGCCAATCGCCGACTGATAACCGCAACGCATGCGACGGAGCGGCGCGCGCGCTCAACTGTGAATCAGCACTAGTTTGTTGCGAAGTGGCTCGGTCCTTCTTCAAGACGACGGAATCTGGAAAAGGCGTCCTGCCCTTCCTCTCATTTTCTTTGAATATTTTCCGAGTTTCTTCAATATTTTTCGTCCGATCGTACTGCCGTTGGCCTCCCTGGTTCCTTTTTAAGTTGGCAAGCACGCCTTTTGTCGCTGCCATTTTTGAATCATAGAAGCTAATTTTGAGAATAATACCATCTTAAATTATGATGATGGTCGTGCGTTTCGGACTGTGCATACTCAGACTTGCTTCCCTTATTTTCGTTGGCGTCAGTTTACAAACTTATTATATTGCACAACTGGGTGAAAGCGCCAAGCCGTGTGGTACAGTCGCTAGACTTCGCTTTTTTCGTGTTCAATAAGCGACAGAACTAAGGCACAATTTATTTGAATACTGATTAATATTCAGTAGCTTTCGTGAATTATTTTAATTAGGCGCGATAGTTTGAAACCGTGTGGCTTTCTTTCTCAAACTCATAATAAAATACGCCCTAAATAAACTTATGTTCCGCACAGAGTACAAAATTACAGCCCGCCCTCGCCTTCTTCTCAGTTTTCTGAAAATGAAATGAAATCGAAGAAACTGACAAATCCACCTCAATGCCTCAATGGATATCTGCTAGTCAGCAGATTTGTGCGAAATCATGGATTGAAACCAAGCTATTGCGGCCTGTTTAAAGCAGGAAAAAAAACGAAAACAAAACCGTGTTTCTTTACGTGACAACGTACGTTAACAGGCCCTTCACGAAATCCATTGAAAACTTTTGTTACGTTTTGAAGCTTTCTGTTGCTATGTAAACAAGGCAACCGCAAGAGTCTCGAAACGCATGTCTTCTTGTTCTCTGTGATGAATGCTTGTTTGCCGTGAAAAAAGTGCGTGTTCTTTGCAAGACATTGTTTCGATTACACCTAAAGTTGAAGATGCATCTAGCGACGATTTTAAGATGATTTTTTTTGTAAATCAGTTAATTATAGGAAGAGTTGCAAGATGCTAACTGTCCTGTTACCGCATTTCCAGAAGATCAGCACCACCGACAACTCGGGCACTCTGTGTCTTTGCCTCGGCAAGAGTCCGCAAGCGAAGTTGGTTTTTTTTTTTTTCCGCTTTTTGTGGACACTGTAGCCTCAGTACGTTGTAATATTCACGTGATGGGTCCCGCGTGTTTTTATCGCTATTTTTCATTGCGGCAACGTTTAGTGGCGTCACTGAGCGTCTCAGATTAGAGGGTTAACTGAAGTTGCGTGTCATAGTCAGTGACTCGATCACTGCGCTGCAGTCCGTGGCTCACATTCGCAAAAGCCCGGCCGCCCGGTTCCCTCAGAAAGGCATGACCTTCTGTATCAAACTTTGGCCGCCCTTCTGCGAAGCAGCACTCATGTTTTGTAGACACGATCACTACAGAATGATGTGTACTGCCCATTTATTTGAAGTGCGCACTGATCATAGTGAGAAATCTGAGGTGCAGGGGAGGAATAAGGGCATAAGGCAGGCTAGCCGATGTTTTCGTAGGTGAGCCTATCTTGTCAAAGGCGCCAAGACCAACCCTTTCAAACATATGCGCCTTTGACGAATACACCCATCGAAATATCAGCTAACCGGTATGAGGCCCTGCGAAAGCCTTAGATGCCTCATCACGCGAAAACTGACCGTCGGCGTCTTCGAGATTTGGCATATCTCTCGATACTTCGCGAGACCGGCGTTGGCGTTGAAGGATGCAAAAAAGTAATAAAAGTGGGTTCAGAGTCACGTGATACTCAAGTGAATGTGTGTGTGTGTGTGTGGGTGTGTGTGTGTGTGTGTGTGTGTGTTGGTGTGTGTGTGTGTGTGTGTGAGTCGGCGTACCAAAAGCCACATGACGTCAGCATGACGTCACATATCGCCAGAATTTGACACATCGTAGTGGCGACATCGAAGGGCATCGTCACTTGATTAAAGGCGGGCCGATCACGGAGGCTCTGCAAGACCATGTCGGAGCAGAAAGCTTGTAACGCCTCTGATCCGGGAGGCAGTGCAAAAGCACGTTGAACTCGGAAAGCTTTTGAATGTTACGGTGGAGGGAGGATCAGCAGTCGACCGGAAGAAAAAGAACAAGAAAATGGCTTTCGCCTTCGAGTCGTCTTAGCATTGCATAAGGGACCCTCTGAGTTTTTCCTGTTCAGACAACCTCTATAGCACACCTATTCGGTGCCTTTGACTACGCTGTCCTCATCTTCACAAATTCAGTCATGCCATACTACCAATAAGCATCAATAAACATTTATTAGTCTAAAGTCGCCGGCATGGGTCACTGGAGGGCAAAGAGATACGACCCGTTGAACACACACCACCATTTATGCTTCGTCTTTAACGCGGGAGTGTCACGCACCTAGCTTCGCCGAAATTAAGCTTGGGAATGTTCTATTGCAAGCATGAGTTAGTCCGTACGTTCTGGAAAAGTTTTCCAGATTACGGACGCTATTGCTTCGCGATGACGTATTGCAGTCATCACGGCGGATGTTAGTCCGCCCCTCCAATCTTGCTTCTGCTCCCTAGGCTGTCTTTTCATATCATTTTCGGTAATAGTCGCCACTCTTTAACTAGCATAATACCGCCAACACCCATGCCCATGTGTTTCTTGCACTCTAAAACTGTCCGCACCCTTTGTGGAGTCTTCTGCCCCTCACCAATAACCGTCATCTGGCTAGTTTTGCGCTTCCTTTCTTGAACTCAGCGCTCGCTCTTGCATATCAAAATGCTTTTTAATAAATGCACGCCATTAGTGACCTGGAAGTACCGCGCGCCCGGCGATAATGCAAGGAATGACACGCGAGATTGATGGTTATTGTTTCGGGACAGGAATACGCCCCATAGCGCGCCATTTTGCTGAGGTTGGTAAACGCTAACAGGAATAGCAACGCAGAGTTTGGTGAAAAAAAATGTGAGCCCGATGCTGGATATTGTTTGTGGAAAGAGACGCCTCAAATACGCGCTTTGTATTGAAGTGTACAGTGCTATACATAGCGTATCTACTGGGGGGGGGGGGGGGCAAGGGGGCTCTAGCCCTTCCACTGAGAATGTTAGGGGGCGGCGCCCTCCCACTTTCGACAGTGCTTATGTCGGCTGCAGACTGGAAACTAACAAGTCAGCAAAGTTTTACTGAACGCAGGAATAACGTAATTTTGTAATAAAATTTGTCCTACGTTCTGCTATGACGACTGTCCTCCGTGTGTCCTGACTACGCACTGTAGGCTACCTGCGGTGCGGCCTGCCCATTCCACGCTTGCGCACCTTGCGCTCGAGCATTGCAGAGGAGCTGTCGCTCAGCAGCAACATTACAACAATCTGTTCATGATTTTATTGTGTTTCTGCCTGGCCTCAAATTGAAGTTATCGGCGACGCAAATATGGGCGGGAACCAGGAAACGTTTTTAGTCCATCAAACGCTCTCCCTTTTCAGGAAATTCAGTTTTTTTTTCTTTTGAAACGATAGCATCGCCACTGCTCCATATCGAAGCCGCTGTGAGTTGAGTGTGCAGGAAGTGTTCAGTATTTTAGTTGTGCCTAGCCACAACAGCTAAAATACATTCCCAATTTAGTCCCGATTCGCCTGCTTCATTTGCTATATACGTAGCCTGCAGCGATTGTGGCGCTTTAACAAGGCAGTAGACTCGAGCACATTGCAGGGCTGCCCACCTGCAAAGACTGTGTCTGTTCCAATGTTTCATTTCTCTCTCTACCTCTTTGTCAGCAACGATTAGTTCACAGAGATTGTACACGCGCGAAAACCGCTCAACATCGTCATACTAACCTGAAAGTATCTATAATACACATACGAATCCATCTCGCCGCTGCTATAAGCAGCCGCTGCCAATGTGATTGGCGGGCAGCCTTCTAATTACGTTGATAGAGACACTGTCTGGCTATTTAAAAAATGAGTTTTTTCTTTGCACAGTAATGTGCGGCTTATTTGTGCAACTTCATTTTAACGCCGCGAGTTTTACAGCCTTGTGAGCGTAAACAAGCAGGTTTTTATGGCGTTCGAATTTTTTGACGAATGGCGAAGAACTAATGAAAAACAATACCCATATTGAAACAGTTCATTGTTTATTTATTTTACGCTTAGAAGAACAGAGAGCTGAGCTAGTTGGTACGTATTCATTCTAAAAGAGACAGGGCGTGCAAACACGGACACAAAAGAGTCAGGACACCACAACGCCGACTAACAACTGAAGAGACGCCACGGCTGAAAAGAAAGAAGGCACGAAAACTATCTGCGCTGCCCATGCAACGGCGAACCTATCTATCTATCTATCTATCTATCTTTCCGTACGAGTGTGGTGTATAAGGTCCCTTTCAGCTGCGGCCGCTTCTACATAGGACAAACGGGCCGATGCATTAACCAGAGATTGTTGAACATAAGAGATCGCTAAACCGGAGCTCACCTTCTAATCTATCCTTTACATTGTCGAGATTGTAAGTCCCGCCAAATGCGATGAATGCGCAGTGTGTACCGTCATAGAAATGAAGAAACGCGCCTGATTGAAGCATGGCATATCGGAGAAAGTGGTAGCGCATGCGTGAGTCAAAGCGTCGATTAACTTGCATAAAGATGAAATCAAATGCCTTAACAGTTATCTTCCCGTAGACCGCCACGCGTTGCCGGATTGATAGATATAGGTTCGCCGGTTTGCATGGCATGCGCAGATAAGTTTTTCGTGCATATTTTTCTTTTCAGCCGTTGTGCGTCTCTTCAGTTGTTAGTCGGCGTTTGTGGTGTCCTGATCTCTTTCTTGTGTCCGTGTTTGCACGCCCTGTCTCTTTTTAGAATGAATTATTTTACGCATCATGCGTAAGTGGTAATTACGCGGTGGTTCACTTACGCGTCATGTTGTTGCGTCGTTTTACGAGCAGGTGCTCTGAGCATAATCCCGAAACTTTTCGCAATCATTAACAGCTAACGAAATATACGGAAGGAAACCATGGCGGGGTAGTTTAATGTTTTAATCGTCCACATTTTTCAAGAAAATTTCAGCTTACACAGTTTACGTAGGCTGTTTACTTGAGGAACCGGAGCGGAGGATTCCGTCCACCCCCCACCCAAGCTGGGAAAAGTAGCAGGGCAAGAACGACACTATTGATATAAATTCCTAGTCATTTAGAATCTTATAACTATACACAACCAGCCCAATGTGGTTTCCCTTAAGATTATTCGACTGAACATCACTTCTTCTTAGAAAGACTTCATATTAGAGCGCTCTACAGCAAATAATTATCACCCGGCTTATCCTGAGACTTCGCGATCTACCTTGCTTTGTCAAGCCGCATGTTTTTGTTTAATAAGTGATAATTTAAGGTACTATAGTCGGGTACAACTTTAAAGACAGGAGAGGCCTCGCCCAGATGACCAAGGCGCAGCAGCCAATTGCCTCCGCGACTTCAGAATAGCCCTGCGTCGGCGGCGTCACCGGCCGTCCGGCTCATGACGTCACCCGAAGTACGCGCCTATAGGTGGAGGCTCGTGTGCATCCGCCTTTGGGGAAATGCCGCTGCCTTCTAAGTTTGTGCCTGACTATAAAGTCATAGCAGGTTCTTCGTACTCCTCGTATTTACGACGCCAACTGAAGACTGTGAAGTTTGCAGATGCAATGGTCGTGAAGACGGTTACATGTGGCTGCTTTCTTAAACTTCATGGTAATATTACAAA